>NW_028301547.1:28112500-28478750 GCF_042242905.1 Orbicella faveolata | reverse complement strand
CCCGCAGTTGGCTGAAGGTGATTGATATAAGTGACCCTGAATTACCACAATAAGCGTGTTTTGATGACCTGAAACGAAAAACTGAATCAATGCCGACATTTTGTTGTCATTGTATGCATTTCAAATATCAACAAACAGACCCCGGCATCTTTACAAAGTCAGATAAAAGATAACTGTCTTATCTAGGGATATCAATGTAAAATCACAGCGCATTCACGTAAGGGAATTGATATGTCTGCCCTTCTGGTTTGATACGAGTACCTCAGTCCTTGCGAACGCAGATTATGGTCTCAACTTGAAATACAGTTTAGTGACAGTGACTCTGCGTTACTGGGAAACAAAATATTATGATGTGATATTGTCGATATGAGTGAATCATCTCAGCCACACGGTACATCAATGATATTGCATGGTGATTATTTCAATTCGATCAGTATAAACCTTGTAGTTTTGTAAGAGCTCATTAACGCTGAATTTGTTCGATTACTAATAATAAATTTCTTCTTACCCGAGATGTAATCTTTCAATCAATTTTCTCCGCTGTTGTGGAAAGAAGCTGTTCTCTTGAAAACCACGTTGAGAGCGACTGCAAAACAAAAGTGACGTTCCGTTATATTGTAGTAATGGCCACAAGTGGCTTCTTTCCGGTGACGTCAACATCTCAGTTACTGGAAGCAGATTTAGAAGACAAAGGTTTCACCCACAAAAGAAGTGCTTTGTTCTTACTCAACCAGCTGAAGCTCCAATTTTTCTCGCTTGTTTTGAATCAAGTTGTATTGATAAACAATGCAATCGCAGGTCCCGGTAGATTTTGATATATGAGAATGCAAAGCAGCTGATCTGTATATTGTACGGTATTATTGCACGTGGCCGTCTTGATGTTGTTCAGCTGGGGCATCAGTGCAGTGTGACGTCATGAACATTACACCTCTGGTTGTTGACGTTGCAATTTAAACTCTGTTATCGCGATCAAGAGAACCGCAGACGCACTAAAAGCATACAAAAATTATATTTTTCTGCATACAAATGCCAAATGCTGGCTTCCATGTATTAAAATCCCTTACAGTTTTTCAGAATAGCTCGCGCCTGACCATTTCTAATTCAATTTAAAGTTGTAATCCCAATTTATCAAATTTCTCCTTCATAAGTAGCCGATAACTTCGTTACAAAATTGTTACCTCGGGGTTTAGTTCAATTTTGCAAGTTACCTTTGATTAGGCTAAGATTAAAACTTAAATTTAAGCTGTAAATACTGGCTATAGCTATATAAACCAACGTAAGCTCTTTTGTTTGCAAACACTAAGCTCTTTTTAAGATTTTAGAAGTGAAGCCAATAAAAGCGGTCGCGGGATTCTGTGAAATGGGAGGGCGCAAGGTCGATAGGTTATCAGCCCAAGGCGTGTTCTATGGTGACAATGATCTGAAGAAGCCGATATCAGTTCAGTTATTTAATAATCGCTGTCAGTAGAGCGACAGTTCAAGTCCTTTGCATGGTGAAAATTCCGAGTCTTTTTAACATCTGTCAGCATCAAACTTCATAATATATAACCTGATGTCGCCAAGTTTGAAAACAGTTATCTAATGTTTGTTGAAGGAAGTCGTAAAAACAAGAACAACGTCCGGTCGAAAAAAAGTTAACCGGAAGTCAGTGGTCAAGACTGATACCCACACGGTATCACGTTCTTTTAGCTGGTTTTCACATGACGTCACTAAAATTCGAACTACAAAACTATTGATCTTCTTGAGATTTTACTTAAATGATGTATAAGAGCAACGTTAACTCCTCTTGTGCAATAAAATACCGTATATAGCTATTCTCTTTTAATTTCTGTCTGTACTTCAGAAGTGATTTACATTGATTATTTCGTTCTCGGTAGGAAGACTGACAGATTCAATGCTTCAGAAAGACATCCTAAGTTCATTTACATTATCCGAGGGGTTTTGCTCGATTTCACTCATAATTTCTTCCTCAGTTTCTAAGCCACTCTCCGAAGCAGGTAAATACAGCGTTAAAAATCGAGATGCTACACTTTGGAACAGCCTTCTTCGACTTCTCTAACAGAAAGACTTATGGATCTAAAACCTCCTTGACTAGTTGCCTTCGTTCCAACTTCTCCCATTAACTCTTTTTTAGTCTGATTTTAGCAATTTCGTACGCTGTCAGTTGTTTGACGTTGCCATCATACAAGTAGGTAAGTATTTTCTGAATGTTTTCATTTGCTATTAAAATGTCTTCATTTTCTTGTGTAGTTATTCATCAAGGTCGCGAACGGAAAGAGATCAATTTGTGTTTGGCTGTTTTTCTTTTACAGATCCACGCTTGGGAATTGAGGAGCACGCTGTCAGGCGCTTACAAGGCCACAAAAAATTCATTGTTCAAGTTAGACATATTTTTATAGCTACTGTTACTGTTCACACTGAAAAGGAATTACTCCAGTCGACAATATTTTGTATCAAGTTTATGGCATATAACATTATTTTCTAAATCGTTGTTCAAGTTACAGTTCCAAATGAAAACACTTCAAATGTGTAAATGAGAAACAAATTTTAATACATACTTGAAGTTAGAAACTTTGGTATCTTGTCAAGATACACATTGTATAAGGGTGAATTTTCCAATAAATGAGTATAGTTGTCATTTATAATTCCCAACATCTATCAAATTAATGACTTATCAAATCAACAATAAAAATCAATTTCCTATTACCTTTTAGAACAGCACCTCTATTTTGCTACTACCTACATTTTCAACCACTTTCCCCACCCCACAATCAACAAAGCATTTTCAGTAATTTCCCAATGTGTGTCAAACAACTCCGTAAGCCTAACCATAAGGCATTGGGCCATTTTTCTAAAACATCACTTGCTGTAGTAATTATTACAAATCATCCAGTGAGGGCCTACTCTGGACATCCCTACCCTCCAAAGATAAAAAAATTTCCAGACCTGTTGACTGTTCAATTCAGTTCCCACCGTTTTTATCGACCTTCGACAGCACTCACTTTCATAATGAAATTCCTAGTTTGTTAATTAATATGCAATATAATTAATCTCGCATTTTGATTGGTTCTTACTTACGATCTATCTATTTCTTTTTTTGGTTTCTTTGCCTACGAGAAAAGTAAATAGCTGTTATTGGAGTTATCAGCTGCTTGTCACCCAAACGAGGCGAAAGGGTCAATTCTGCATTGTATATTGACCCTTTCGCCTCGTTTGCATGCCTTTTGAAACAAAAGAATATTTGGCCGCAGACTCAACTGCAATAACAGCTATTCCATGTGGCCCTGCGTCTGTTCAGTAATAGTTCCCCAATGACTTAAAGATGTGGTAAGAACATGGATTCTATTTTTTAAGCTGCACCAGATTTATGAGCAAGAGATCAGTGCCAGCCTATTCGTGGCGTTGCGTGACTTTGTGTGTCGTTATGCGTGGCGTTTAACGTGGCGTTATGGTTTCGTAGACTGGTAACTAGTTATAAATGTTCCGCTTACAGCAGATACTGCAGTAACACGTGATGAGAAGATGGCCTCCCCAGATAAGGTACAGTGAAGTGTTGTCACGTCTCATATTTTACAGTTGTTCTCTCTGACAGATCAATGTTTTCTGTGTTTCAGCAATTCCTACTGACAGGAGCTCAGGTTGACGGTAAGCCAGGATAATTTGTTTAACTTATTTAATTCACTGATCGTGGTGTTGCAGTCTCGTTACTAAAATGCACACATGCCCTGCTCTCAAGCAAGGCTTTAAAAGCATTCCTCTGCGCTTAAAATAAGTATCTAGTTAATAAGGTTAGTTTACCAAATCGCTTTTAAGCAACTTTTTAGGTATAATGATCGTCAATTGTCATTTACAGCC
Source organism: Orbicella faveolata (assembly GCF_042242905.1). NCBI lineage: Eukaryota > Metazoa > Cnidaria > Anthozoa > Scleractinia > Merulinidae > Orbicella > Orbicella faveolata. Next base: position 28,474,895 of record NW_028301547.1, on the reverse strand, counting down.
GTTCTTGTAAATTCTCGAGCTCGAAAATCACATAGTTTCAATTTTGTCGTTTTGCAGTTCAAATTAAGTATACATTTTGTGGTTTACAAAATCATTACTGTTCAATGCGCTTTAAACTTTTATGAAGGTATGCGATAAACCGATTGGTTGGTTTCTCATAACAAGCACATTGTTGTGTATTCTATCCCGCTTTGCTTTTGAAGTAATCAATTCTTTTAAGCTGAAACTCCACTCGTGTTTGGCGTTCGATCGAATAATCAGTTGGCTATTTCACTTTAACCAAGTACTTCATGGATTCGGAATTTCCGGATAAATCTTGCTTTCGTGATTGTGAGTATTATGTACATTTTGCTGGTGGCGGGAATCATTTATAATTCACATGTGCTTTGCTTTAAGGGTTTCAACTTTTCATTCATTTATCATGAATGAGTGAAGTTGTGAAAGAAAGTTGAATCGTAGTTCAGTATAAGCTTCTTTAAGCGCACTTGAAAATCTTTACGATAAATTTATGTGAACAAATACGCAAAATATTTCGTGGTTGTCGGCTACGATTCCTTTTGTGGGATTTCCGAACGCGATCGAATTGAAATGCGAACCTCGACATACAAAAGTTTCAGAACACCATCCGCGAATATCTGTTGGTTTCGAGATCCCATCAAAATTGAAAACACGACGACCTCTGTAGTTTAAATAAAATTTATTTACTGTTATGTTATAGATAGCTGTAGTAATTTGAAGGGAAGAATTAGTAGGGAAAATTGGCTTCACACCAAATTGTTTTCTGGAAGGAAGGGAGTGTCCCAACAAAACCATGCCACCTGTCAAATCTATTGTCTTTGGTCCCTTTGAGTTACTCTCAGTAAATCTTTGAAGATCTTTAGCAATTTCGTACCAAATCCTTGTTGATGTACAGACATCTTGTTTTAGTAGATTTGTAAGTCAGAAATTCATTTTGATTGTTATTGTTGTAACCATATTTTTAATTTCTTAATGTTCTATTACGGTTAATATTTTATCAGGGTAATATTATGCTGTGTTTTAGACCGAGTTTTGAATTATAAGCCTGCTTCCTGCAGCCAGATATATTTTTAATTATTTTGTGTAATCGAGAAGTTCGTTGGTCAGCATGCAGATAAGTGCTTTCCTGCTGCCAGCTTAATTTGTTTATGTTTCTGTCAACTTTTTCAAAGTGGCTCTGTATTCCATAACAGTCAGTCGCTACATAGCTTCATATGGCCAGCTATTCATCAGTTTGCTATCAAATCAGCAAGCTGTTGTATCAGCCTAGGTGTAACTTGAATGTACAGTATATCAAAACATTTGAAACCCCTAAATTATTGCAGTCAAAATGAATTATTGCAATTGATTTAAGATTTATTAGGTTGCAATGCCTTATGTTTTGCATTTTGCTAAACTAGTCTAGATGCATATTATAAATCAGTTGCTGTATTTAACAAGTGAAATATCTAACTTAGATGGAACTATAAGCTGCCTTATTATATAGCCCAGTCCCCTAGTCCTGTTCTTAGGTCTTCTTATTTTCAATTGATTATTTCATTGATTGATTATGACAAAACTCTTCTCTGGTTACTGATCTGAAATGTGTCTAAATGCACATTTAAAACAAGTGAAAGTGATGTAAATAAATTATTCTTAAGTAGCTTTAATGTTCAGTTTTCAAGTCAGTGTCAGTGTAATGAGTCTTCACGATTTTTTTTTTAATTAGAAAATTATGCACCTTGGAGCACCTGATTCACTAACTAGAACATAATAATGGTGCACATTCTCAGTGTATCAAATACATATATTAATATGTACAGGTGATATTATAATTGTTTTTAGTAACTTGTGCAGTAAAAATAATCTTTTGACCAAGGGTCAAAAGACATGGCGATCAGTACATGTAATTCTAATCTAGAAGTTTGTTAATTTTCCAGCCCTTTCAAAGGTGTTCAAGTTTGCAGATGTTGAAGAGACTGGCTATGTTGACGTGGCGACCATCTCCACCCTTGCCGTGCAGTTGTTGGGAGCACAGCTCAGTGAGAGTGAAAAAGAAACAATAAACAGCAAAGCAGAAAGCAAGGCTGAGAAAGGTACTGGATGGCTCAGGTTGCCAGTTATATGACATTAAATGTCATATATAACTGGCAACCTAAGCCATCCAGAAGTACAAGAAGAAGTACAAATGTTGTACCTCTACAAGCTTTGGATTGGTATAGTTGGATTAATGTGCTGTACCAGGGAATGTTTCCATAATCTGTGAGGAGCTCCTGATTGGAGTACTAAAGATAAAAATACAGTGGAATCCCGATTTCTTGAACCCTCAGTTTTTTCGAACCTCCTGATAACTTGAACCAAAAGTCATTTCCCTCCTCAGCCAAATGCTGTAGTTTTACCCCTGATCTCTCGAACTATCCGTATTTTCGAACCAATTTTCATTTCCTTCGGAGGCTCGAAAAATTGGGATTCCACTGTAGCAACAGGATAAAAAAAGTGTAGAGCAGGCACAGCTTGCTCTTTGTGTTTTCAAGAACCTGTTTTGCTCATTTTGCGTGTCGCTACCCTTTTTTGTTCCTTCTCTTGTTGTTGTTGTTTTTTTTTGCCCTATTTCCCAAGTGGGAGAATTAATTTTTTCTTTAGTAAAGAGGAGCTAGTAAATACATGTACTTGAAGGGAAAAAATATGATTTTAGTAGTGTAGCACTCTTTTCAATCACTATAGATTCAATAGTCGAGAGCTCTACATTAAGTATTTGTTTTTGTTCTTAGGTTTGCTGTCTTACCAGAATTTTATTGAGATCATGATGGAGACCATGCAAACGATGACACACTGGGGAAAGTTAAAGACAGTTTTGGAAGGTTATGTTGGGTTTGATACTGTGCAAGAGCAAATCCGTAAGAAGTCTCTCAAACGAGGTTTTGAATTCAACCTGATGGTTGTTGGTAAGTTTAAATTGCATGATCTATGTCAGATTGATTTTAAATACAGTTAGTAATAATCTTCTTTTGCAACATTCAACATGTGAAAGGAATGAACTGTATGAACTGCTTTTACAGTTGTAACAGCTACAAATCCTATGCAATGTAGTCACATGCAGCAGTTGGTTTCAAAAATTGACCAGAAAGTTGATCACAATCTCTTTTCTTCCCGTTTTCTTTTTTTTTCCCTTTTTCAGGTGCAACAGGTCTGGGAAAATCAACCATGGTAAACACATTGTTTAAAGGAAGATTGAGCCGAATGTCATCAACTGGAGCTGCTGCTGCTATTCCTAAGACAGTTGAAGTCAAGTCAGTTAGTCACGGTATGACGACATACCTTTGTAACCTTTAGGCATAATTATTTTTGTACCTTTCATTGTGTAGTTCCAGAAAATATCCATACCCACCTCAAGGAAGGTTAATGGAAATTCCAAGTTGAGGGGGTTTTCAAAAGCACAATTTTTTATAGGAAAGTGTGGCACTAAAATGGAATTTCCAGAGGGATGGGGGTGGGGTGTTCAAGGTAAAAAAATATCTGTAGGAGGGGTATCGATATTTTCTGGAACAACACAGTTTTAGATTGTGACAAGCAGCACAAAGGGCAATAACCCTATCACAATAGATAAATATGTTAATCCTTTCTATTCATACGTGTAAAATAATGTGTTGATTGAATGAATGAATGCATGCATGCATGCATGCATACATGCATGCATGCATGAATGAAAACTTTATTAATGTGTCAAAGAAGTTAAGCTGAGGGTAGAAACCCTCTACTGATAGGGGACACTTAAAATAAATAAAATAATTTATTAAAATTAAACACCTAGAATTTGACTATTTACAATAAATAAAATTTAACTACCTCATTTACATTAAAAGACTGAAATTGTAACATGATTATGTTTGCTTGTTTTTCTTTTTCAGTTATTGAGGAAAAAGGTGTAAGGTTAAAACTAACCATCACAGACACCCCAGGATTTGGTGATCAAATCAATAATGAAAGTTGGTAAGACTTGCCTTTTTTAATGCTGATTTCCAATCACTACATGTATTTTGTCAAGGGCGCTGTGTTGATTGGGAAGCTGAGAGTCCTTTGGTTTTAAAATGCACTGTGATACAGATGGTGCATTAACTTTAGGTTCAAGCCTTGCAGGGATTATTTTGTTTCTGCTTGAACAAGAATAGAGGAATCAGTAGAATCACTGATTTGGCAGCATTGAAGGGGTTCAGAGGTTTGAGGGTTGTCCATGGATGCAATCCAATTCCTTGTTAAGCAGAGGAAACTGACTTTTGTGTGTGCAAACATTTTGCAAACTGAGCATAAAAATTCAAATTGAAACTGTAGTACTAAATAAAATGTAAAAAAAATTGATAAATCAATTGAAAAAGTAATTGCAACGCTAATGTTTCGAGGGCTGGTAAAGGTCCTTAGTTCCCCCCTCCTAAAGCCAGTTCTTAGAATTAACCTTCAGTTGATAAAATGTAACTTGAGCAGTGATTCTCACAGTTAATGTTCAAACCTTTTTAAATGTGTTACATTTACTTATATTATAATGGTTCTCTGCAGCTGGGAGCCAATCTTGAAATATATACAGGAACAGTATGACAAATATTTAATAGAAGAAACAAGCATCAAGAGGAAGCCCAGGGTTCCTGACAGCAGAGTTCACTGTTGTCTTTATTTTATCGCACCAACAGGGCACAGGTGAGAGATAGTTAATGTTTGTTTATTCAGATCTTTCTCTAAAGGCATCAAGAACACCATGATGTACTGGCATGTACATGTGCGGTTTGTAATGCCAGGGTACTAAGAAATGTGACAGAGGATGATTGTGTTAGCCTCTTCCAGACATTCAGTTAGTTGGGGCGTGGCACGAAAAAACAGTGAGCGAAAAAATAGAGGAAAAGCACTTCTCCCCTATTTTTTCGCTCACCTTTTTTTGTACTGCGCCCTAACTAACTGAACATGTGGAAGAGGCTAAGGATGTGTATGTTGGTGAAAAATGAAAAATGTGACTGTGCAGCTTGTTGCAAGCTTAAGAGTTAGAAAGGCTCTGATTTTGTTAATTTTGCTCTTGTCCAGGCTGAGACCCATTGATGTGGAATTCATGAAAAGACTAGACAAGTGTGTTAATATTGTACCAGTGATTGCCAAAGCAGATACCTTAACAGTTGAAGAGCGTGAAGCCTTCAGAAGGAGGGTATGTTTGCACTCAGACTGATATGCAGAAAACTAACTTTGCAGTCAACTAATGTGCTTGTCAGAGGATTCATGACTGTAAAAGAATTGTTAGGAATTCTGCTTTGTATTATACTTGCCATGTTGAGAATTTGTTATTTTGCCTTTTTCCTCTTTTTGAACTGATGTGTGTGCATGCACAGTTAATTTGGCTTTTGTCATAGAAATCTCAAGCTCGTAATCTAATTGTTAAATAGTATACGATAACTCAGCCAGTCAGATTGCAGCACTTGCATTAGTTTTCAAGTAAAGTGTTTTCAAGTGTTGATTAAATTTGATGTGTTTAATGATAGAAGTATGTTGATAGATTCAGGTGTACAGGTACCTGCGTTACCATGAAATTGCTCATTTACTAATGGTGAGTTTAATAATGTTTGCAGTTACGTGAGGATATAGAGAAAAACCACATCAATATCTATCCAGTACTTAATCGACATGACCTTGACGAGGAAGAAGCCCGAACGACTTCAAGAATCAGGGTTAGTCAAATACTCACAAACCTCTGTCTGTCATAATGTCATTTCAGTTAATAAACCATCGGAGGATATCTTTTAAGGAGCTCTGCCACGTTATTTTGAGTTATTTTAGCTACGTACAAATTACCTTCAGATTGAAGGAAACCTTAAAATAGTCATGTACTAAGACAGAAAAAGACCAAAGAGAAATAATAAACCATAAAGGAATAAGTTTGGTGCAGGATGGAGAAGATTAGCGCGGATTACGTGACAAACGACGAACATGAAACATTTAGCCTACACTTTTCAAGATGCACTAACCCTTACGTAGCATTATGTTTTGATGTCTGATTTTAGGATCAACTGCCCTTTGCTGTGATTGGAAGTGATCGTTACGTCACAGTGTCGGGAAAACCTGTGCTTGGAAGGAAGACAAAATGGGGACTCATCGAAGGTGAGAAAAATTTTCCGACATACGTGTACTTAATAGTAGTAAACGTATCAGTAGGGACCGGGCTTTTCCGACTTCTTATAGACTTTTCAGCCTGAAACTGCGAGAAAAGTTACAGTATAATTATAACTTAGGAAAATGGACAGATCTTTTAGCGTACTAGAGGCTAAACATGCATTCTGAAGCTCTATTTGTTCGGTACTAACAATAAAGTCAGCTACCACATTGTATATTATTGCGTGACATGTATTTATGATAAATGAACTTACATCTATTATGTCTGAATTAAGGTATAACTTAGTAATTGTTCCTTTTTGCTTCAGTTGAAAACAAGAACCATTGTGAATTCGCGCAATTAAGAGACATGTTAATCAAGTAAGTTTGGTAAAATTTTCAAGTTATCGCAAACATAGATTATTTTTTTAACGCCCTTTGCAGCATCAACGGTGTGTAAAGGGCAAATGATGCCGATGACGTTGATAAATTGTCTGTCTGGGATTGTATTCTGATATAAATTGTTCCAACTCAAACATGTCCATCTATTTTTATCGTAAAACCCTCTTTTCAGTGTTTCATCTTGTTTGATTACGTGTGTTTGGTCTCCGCAGAACACACATGCAAGATCTGAAGGAGGTAACAGACACTATTCACTACGAAAGTTATCGCCGCAAGCGCCTGACGGAGGAAAAACATGACCAAATTGTTTTACAAAACAATGTTGTGAACATGGATGACATTAATTGTCAGGAGAGTAAAATCTAAATGAAAATCTTGTAGAACAGGATGAATTCTACACCAGGGCTTCTCGGTCATTTCAAACCAAGTCGAGAGATGTTTGCAATTCAGACAAAATATTTGCTATTCTATACGATTACAATTTATTAGACTTTTGTTACAATTTTGGATTTAACAGACATTTATAGCTTGAGAGTTTTTCTATCAAGGGTCGCACAAGGGAATTCGTAGTGAGATGAATGTACAGCGTGGTGCTGTAAGCTGAGCTCATCAATTTTGCTACGGTCGGAGATTTGTGAATCGGCCTTGTTTCTCGGCAGTTATGTCAGCGGAGGAGATGTTTAATGACGGGACGTCTAATGAATAATTTGATTTTTTCTATATTGAACTTAAATTCTCAAGTGTTCAATTTCAAAATTCTCTTTAGAAAATATGTGCACTTTCAAGCAGTCAGGTGATGAGAATAAAGAAAACCATAAATTACAGGATTTCCATTGCCTTGATATTGCTACAAATTCTCAGAACTTAAACTGAAAGAAAATTCAGCGCAATAACTAAGGAGAATTGCTTCTTAGATCTTAGAACTGAAACGAAAAGATTGTTGGTTATATTCTTATGGAAACAATCATCTTTCTTTGGAATCTTTTGATCTCTTGTATACCTCTAGTTTGAAATTAGTAGTGCACTTTCTATGATATGTTTTTATGTTGTGGCTAGCCATTTCTAAGATTGTAATATTAATGCAATTTCGATGATAATGTTTCTAACCGTTTCTTAGGTTGTAAAATGAACTTTTTTCCTATGTTATTATTTTTGCTGTTAGATTGCTCTGAAAATCATCGATGAGAATCGAACTAACAGCATGTGTAGGTTAGTCTTTCTAATTATGATTCACGCGTTCTGTGTTTTGCGTGGAAAATGATCAAGTAATAATCACCTATTTGGACGTTTGTGAAGTCGTTTCGCAGTAAATGACAAGGTCTGTAGATTTGTGCGAAGTTCTTTTCGAGGTTTTAAAAGGAACTAACAATGGAAACTTTAAAATCTTTCGCTCTACTTTCGTCACTTTGAGACTGCGATACTTGAGAAGGAAGATGGACAAAAACTTTCTTAGTGGAGCAGGTACAAATAAACGCGAAAGAACTCATTTTTCACCTATAGTCGGAATTTTTGCGTGACGGTTGAAAACCAAAACACACAAGCTCTCTTGTCGGGCGCGGTCATTTAGGTTTAACAGCAGTCATGAAGAAAATTATATACTAGTTTTCCCAGGGCGACAATAAATAAGTAAATAAATAAATAAGTATTTCATAATATTGCAATGAAACAAATTTAAGTTTCTTCATTTAAACTTATTGTATGAATTTATAAAATACGTTAAACTAACAAAGTTCTTATTGAAATAAAAACGCGAACTTCTATTAAATCTCACAGCAAATCATTTGAGAACTTTTGTATTCTTCACTGCTTCCTTAGTTTTATTTTTTATTTCAACGCTACGTACTCCTGCAATGCATGTACGGGTGGAGACAATTGCGAAGATATAACACTATTCAAGACAGAAGGCTTTAGTGTAAATACACGTTAAGAGCGGGGAGTACTCGAACATTCGTCAGCGTTAGAGCACTTGTAAGATTTACGTGATTCGCGGGCTCTTGGCACCTTGCTATCTCCTTTTTTACCACAATTGCTACTAATCTCGCAATCTGATTGGCTAATTTGCTGTTGTCGATACGAGTCCAGACAACGCTGCTCGCGTCGATGTGTCACGCTCTGAAACACACATTTTCTTCGACGTTGATATTGTGGTAAAAAATAAATCGAATGTGGTTTAGTGTTGTCTGTGCTCTTATCGACAACGATATGCGTCATCACAGTGGTCAAAATTTGTTGTGACTCTGCGCCTCGTGATCATGAGTCCACAACATTTTGACCACTGTGATGACGCATATCGTCCATAAGAGTACAGACAACGCTAAACCTCATTCTATTTAACAAATTGACGTCAGCTTTTTAAGCGTCTGTCCCCTTATTGATAATAAATTGCGTCATAATATTGTCAGAGTGGTTCCACAGGAAACTTCGACAATGTCATGAAATTTATTATCAATAAGAGAACAGACGCTTAAAAAAACTGACGTCAATTTGTTTTTTACAACAATAATTAAGACCCCAAAATGGTCAAATGCCGGGAATAAATGAGAGGGAAAAGACGCCGTAAACAAAGATGACTGAATTTTACTCAAAATGACGCGAACAATATCAATAGCTTTTCTCGCTTTTTGATTGGCTGCTTAAAAAAGTCCATAAAATCTCACTGGTTAAAAAGTTGACAGTTTGACAGCTGAAAGTTGAACTTGAAAGCTTGCATAAATCAAAATTTTATCCGTCTGTACTCTTACTGATGATCAAAATGAGCCAATCAGCGCGCGAGAAATTAGTTATTGTAAAACTGTTAATTCGACACCGATTCGACTGTCCCCCATCCTGCTTACTACTGTAGTCCTGCGTCGCCTGGGATGCACGATGACAACCAGCTTGCAGGTTCCCGCGTTCTCAGTCTCGTGCACAGAGCCACTCGTTTCTGGAATGCCGCGAAAAGTAAGACTCTGGGGACAACAATGAGAGAGTCCTTTTGTCAGTTGTGGTCAGCAACTATCTTACGCACAGCGCGCGCAGACCACACTTGCATCGCAATTGTCCTACGTATGTCAGCTGTGTCTTTTACACCAAGTAAGAGCCCAGAAACTTGCGGAAATGAAATATATCTTAAAGCGGCCAGAACATCAGCCAAGCTTCCCCGCTGTCCTGCGCACCTGGGACCCACTCCCCAACAAAAGACCGGCTCAATGGTAGAAATAAGCTCTTTGTGCTAAACAGGTTTTTTTCTATGACAAGTCCAAGTCGGTCATATCAGGATAGTCCATTCGAAAGCCTTTCAGAATTGTTTTGGGCAACTTGATGAAAATACTGGAGGAATTCTGTGTCAGTAAGCCCAGCTGGAACACTGCACACTCTATGTATACCCTGTTACAGTACCTTCCTGGTCGCCAGTCCAGAAAGCAGCTGGTTTTGTTTTTCATATTCCACTTTGTGTCCGGAAAAGGCCAAAACCGATAGATTTTGCATGCAACCCTGTGGCCGTGCTTCGGAAAAAACGCGACTTAGGGCGTGTAATTTATGAAGGGCCTGATTTTTACTGATTTGCCCAGTTACGCCATCGAAAAACACTCTTACTCGTGTACAATATGTAGTTTGCACTTGTGGCTACTGTAACACTATAGCTAGTGATGTACAAGGCATCTAAAGGCTCTGGTATACCAACTACGCATACAGCAATTTATTTCATGACTACTGATTTGGTGCGTGTGGCACTTTTCAGCTTCAGCCATGGAACCTTTTGACACATATTTAGCTGCTTTACAACTCTTGGCGGCAATTACATGTAACATACTCAGTAATTCAATTAGATACTGCTCGTCACGTTATAATAAGACTGGCCTTTCTTGTTGTGTAAATTTTACCTCGTTTTACGAGCTTGCAAAATTCTTAGTTTTAACTATTTTCTTATTCCTGTTCACGACGGTACCTGTTCTAAGGAATAAAAGCAACACAGTGCTATTAAAAGGAAGTGAATTGAAATACCCAGTTATAATAATTAACTTTCACAAGAAGACATGTCTATCAGGTCTTCTGTGACGTCATAAGGGTCTTTCTAACCCGTGGTATGTTATAGTCCTTCAAATTTAAATACTCTGGACTGACTGGTAACCTGTTATCCACCCTCTAAAGACAGTTAAGAAATCCACGCTCTGTTCGAGAAACAATATTGGGATTAGTTGGATGGTTCAACAGCTGGGTTTTTTCAGACATTTCTATCGCGGAAGATTAAAAAATGCCTGACTTGTCGGCCAGTGTAATGAGGAATAATGAAATGTTTTGAGACAACAGAAGCCATTTAATTATTTTTTACGTTTTAATATCACTATGAACTTAACCTATAATTAACTATTTATTAGCTCTAGTTAATTGCAGCAATTTGAAAATGGTCGATTCCGGTCAGTTTAAGCTCTTACTTGCCATTAGTTTAAGTTCCGGGTGAGGGAATAAAGTTGTCTGAAGTTCTTAGTTACAACAATGTAATAAAACCACGAAAACAGTAAAGATTTCCATAAAATAAAAGCTACTGAAACAGCCAAAAAAATGTAGCGTGAGTAAAACTGTTAAATATTTGATGTTAAGAAGAAGACTGCTCTTTGGATAGAGCAACAACTTGTCGATTAGAACTAAAGTTGAGAACTGGGTGATGTACTGTATTCTTATATCCCTAGCTAGGAAAGTAAACAAGCCACTGTCACTTAAAGGTTTGCGCGAATGCTAACCTCCTTATTGTGTTGAATACAATCTGCTACACGTGCCTTGTTGTCTACTCAACCCATGTATTGTTTTCGTTTCAGACTAGCAGTTAGATCTCGACTTCAAAAGTAAACGCAAAACAAAAAAAATTAACCCTAACACCACCATGCATGAATTGGTGTGACTGATGCCGCGAGCTGAGAACGGAAATTGTTACTCTCTTGCAGTAAATAATCAGACAGGCCTTTAACGTCGCCTAAATTACTTTTCAGTAAAACACAATCTAAAGTTTTAATTAAGACAAGAGGATTAAGGTGTCTAATGTTATGGAAACACAATGAATTAAGTAGTTTGAATTAACTTCGCAAATTTGTTATTCTCATAACGTAACAATCCAAGAAAATCAACTGTTTTCCGTTACTAATTTGTGTTCGATTTGTTAACGTTCCATTGTTTTTTTCTACTGAACTATTTCCGCAAAATCTGTGCTAGGCACAGCTGGTGAGAGACTTTTTCTTGTTGAACTTGCGTCAATTACAGAATTCTTAGCCTTATAACTCCCACACAGCGTAGGTAGCTAGCGCGGATTGCCAAATCTCCCACGAAAATTTCTGTTAAGGGCATATGGATATTAATACCAGTTAGATTTCAATACATCACCTGGGTGTGAATGTAATTTGTCCGTGTCGCATGTATGAGTCCAATGTCACAAACTACGTCAAGGCTAATCATCCTACTGCATAAATTTTACCCAACTCAATAACAACCGTAGCAACCAGGTGGCTATGAGTCTTTTTGGTTAGGCAGGTGGCCATACAGGGTTAGAGTTTATGAACTTTCAAAATAATGAAGGATTACACCTAGACGGGTGAATATATAGCAGTCAATAAAATGTGGTATCTACCTGTTGGTCGCAAGGGTATAAAAATACCGTTGAATATTAGTAATTTATCGGTGTGTTTACTGACTTGTTCAGAAGTACCAAGACCATTGACTTCAACTTGTGGAAGTTCTCAGATCTTTGAGCTACAGTGAGAAAAGCGATTATGCCGCGATCATTTAGCATCAGAAGAAACACGAGAAGGCATCCAAATGTATCAGACACTTGTGGTAAGGGTTAGATTCATTCAATTCAACTTAATATAATTAGTTTGTTGGGGTGATCGACGCGATTGGTAGGATTACTTACCAGTGAAACGCCAACTTCGAGACGAAGTGGTATTTTAGGTGTGAGAAAATCAGTAACACACGCTACGTGTACTGACCGAGCCGTTGGGACGCAGTTTGCTTTTCGCTCCGTCCAAGTTACGTGAAGGTTTTACCGTATTGGTCTGGCTTGAAAGCAGTACGCGATTAAACCAGTATTTTCAGTTGTTTACTTTAAATATAATTTCTGCATCATCAAATTTCAAATACAATACTGTTGCAGTGTGAATTTCAGGAAAATCCCAAATTCGGCACTGGTCAGAACTCTTTCGACTTCTTTGCCAATTATTCAGCGATGGATCACCTTATTTCTGATCGATTTCAAACTGTAGAGAACACTTTTACAAATGTGGTCGTTTGAATTCAGTGGTAGTGACACTTGCTGATAAAGTAGCATAACGGGTTAGCCTTGGAGTAGTTAAACTTGCCGTGTTTTACCGAATGCGGAATCAAATGTGGGTCTCGTTTTGTTATAACTCTGCCGTATGCTTGGCTGTCTACCAATTCAGTGTATGAAACTTAAGACAAACACCACATCGTGTTTTAATTTCACTTTTTTTTTTATTTAGTTCGAAGCCCCCAGGTGTATTTTTATGTCACTTTCCATTTCCCATGTGCACAGGTGGTATTCCTCTGAGTTCTATCAAATTAACTCTCTTTTTCTGAATGCAGGTAAGACTGTGAGTAAACGAACTTCAAGAGCTTTGAAAGAAGTCACTGCACGTAACGCAAGAGTTAAAACTAGTCGAGAGGAATTTAGTGCTGAATCAATTACCGATGCTAACTTCACAGAACACTTGCCGGAAATGACCGCTCATGGATACACAGTCGATTTTCTTCCTTATCCCGTCAGCGAACTTCATGATCACGAAAACGAGCTGTTTGGAAAAGCGACTGATCTTAAGTACCACTGCCCTTATTGTAGAAAAGTCTTTAAAAACAAGTACACTTTCGAAAAGGATATGAGAATGCCTGAACACACCAGTGACAGACCATTTGCCTGTCCAACTTGCGGGAAAGGTTTTGGACTGTCCAGCACGCTGTGTCGACACAAGATCATCCACACCAACCAGCGACCCTTTAAATGCCAGATTTGTGAAAAAGCGTTCAATCGACACTCTACCCTGACGACACACTACAAGACGCACAAGGATCTGGTAACGAATGAAGGCGTGGTTGCTCTGCAACGTTATGACGCGGCAGTCTGGAAAGGAATTACTAATATGAATCAGAGAGTGTGTTTCAAGTGTTCTTTTCACGGTTAATTTTACCATTTCCATCGCGACATAATCCAACGTGGATGCAAGGGAATTTCGAACAGGGAGTGCAAAATGGCCTGGAATAGGCCACATTCGATATATCAAAATTCTAACAAGGCTCCGAGGCTATAACTTCTATATTTGGTGGTGTTTTCTTTGTATCCAAGTCTCTTTTGGGAATTGAGACACAAAAGAAACTTAAAAAATTAGAATTTTGACCCAATAGCCTCGGAGCCATGTTAGAATATTGATATGTCATCGAAAGTGGCCTATTCCCTCACATACATGCTGGATTATAATGTAATGCAAATGAGGAAAGTTAATAACGCACCCGGGTGGGTACTCCCACAAAAGTGGGGTAGGGGTGTGCGGCCCACTTCCCAAAGCCCTTACCCTATTAATGACCAAAATCTGCGATTTTTGCTACCCTATTTATGACCGTTGCCGCAGATGGCACAGTTGCCCTAAACATAAGTTACGAGGGGGATTTTTTGTTGAAAGTCTTATTGATAATTATGAAAAAGTAGCTTTTTCTAAGAAACATACTCAATTCAAGACTAGAGTGCTAAAACCATATCCTATTTAAGACCAAAATGGCCAAAATCGATACCCTATTTACGACCAAAACGGCTGAAAAACCCTACCCTTTGGGGCCGCACATACCTATTTACCCCATATAAGGGAGTACCCCAGCCCCCCCCCCGGAACAATGCAAGGGGCTATTCGATCTGCAAATTAACTCATCTTGCTCGGTAATAATTATTGGCGCTATAGACATGTTATTATGGCGAGGAAATAATTTCACTCGCTTTTTGACAAACGCCGTACTTCAAACCCCAAGCGTGAGTGGAATTATTTCTTAATTTCACAAGTATGCCATTTGATTACCTTTTAATGTTAGGAGTGACAAATTACGGTCGCAATCGTGGGTTTTCGACTCGATTGTTGCATCGAGAAATATCGCGCGAAACGTTGCCATGGCAATTTGGTAATTTTACATGTAAAATTTTAAATTAACGCTGAAATTTCGCGCCAAAATTAAGGAACAGTTTGTCACCCATAATATTATTATCAAAATTTTTGCATGGTAACTTGTATAAACTTTCTTTTCTTAACAAGAAGACAGAAATCTGTCTGCGGTTTTCTGCGCTGCAAATAATTAATTCGACCGTATACTGCTGGAGTCACCCACCCTTGTATGCCCATCGCTGCTGACAAGTTATTGTTGGTTTAACCGACAACCAAACTAGACGAACTCCAAGTGTATACCGCTTGAAATAATCAGGTCGATTTCATTCGCACGTTACATAACATATTCATATTTATAATGGTAATAGGACTGAGTGGAGTCCAATTCGGTCTGTAATCATACGAGTGATTAACAAAATCGGACGACCGCGAAGCGGGAGTCCGATTTGTTAATCATGAGTATGATTACAGACTGAATTGGACGACACGATGTCCTGTTACCAATTAATCATTAACAATTACAATTTCCCACAAAAGTAAAAGTTTCATTTGATAAAGAGCTTTTTATTGTCATTTTAAATATCATAATTATAAAATATGGAGAACAGCTCGCAAAATGGCTGTCAAGTCTATTTCAAAACAGTCACCAGAGACTAAACCTCCACAATTTTACAAAGTCAGTCTCAGTCAGTGGTTATTATAGTGATTGTAATCAATATTGTGATTGGTGGATTTAGTGGAGAGGACTTAAAATGATTGGCTTATGTAACTGTCCGATTACAGCCAACTGTCCGATTACACTGTCCGATTACAACTTTGCAGATTAATTAGAGCAAACTACAGCAGTTTATGCACCAATCACGTTTGAGGAAATTGTAATTGTTATGATTAATCAGTGTAAAAGCGCGGTTCATTATACGTGCTTGTCATTTTCTTGTGATAGACATCTCGGCATCTGCTGCCGAAGTGGATGTTCTTGAAATGTTGATCCCCCGAGGTCTCGAATTGTTTTTAACCACTTGCGGTTTTTCCCATCAGTGAAATCTAGGGATTTCCTTTCTAATCCGCTCACAAAATTAATGCGCATAGCCAGATCTTGTAGTGATTAAATAACTGCTTTGGTCTTCATCGCTAGTGGGTGTGATCTCGAATACTTGAGAAACGACCAAACTGAAGAAATCTGAGAATTAATGTAAACGAACATTAAAGCTGAGCGACGCCAAAATAAAATCTGAGACATACAAAGAGTTGCATTCAATTCGTTTGTTTTACCAAACGGCCGACCTGCTAAAGCATTACATATTTATGACCTTTCGCGTTGACCAGAAACTTCCCTTCATTTTCATTAGCAAATGGTGTCACACCTCAATTTTACAAAACAGGCGTCGCTGAAGTCATTGTTGATATCCCATCGTTACGGGCCTAGCTCAGGTGTGAGACAAAGAGGATACTTCTCAAAAGTCAGGTCGTCAACACCTGTTTCTTTTGAACGAGACCAGCTTTATCTGTCCCACATTAATAATTTAACCCGGCTATAGGCACTTTGCCGGGCAGCAAGTTAGTTATTAATGTTTCAATTCACCTTCTTTGCCTATGGCAACAAGAAACGCTTAGCGCCTACACGTTTTCCACGAAACGAGAAAATAAATCGTTGAGTGCGGAATGGACTTACGAACTGAAGTGATAGTCACTGGTACAGAGCGATGATTTAATTTGGATACTTTTTCCTGCGCGCGCTTGAGCTTTATTTGAGGCGACAACCGTCTAGCTTGTTATCCCTCTGTTGACAATGCTCAACGTGATAGGAGAGCTGGTTTTGCTTCTTCTGGGAACGACAATCACTGCAACTTTGCAGTTTAACTCGCCGAGATGCGACCAGCTTTCTTCCTCCCAGTTAAGTTTTGTGGTGGAATGGTGGGGACTAGAGCCTTACCTGAACGATTCTACATCTTCTTCATCCGAACATCTGGACAAGCCCCCGCCGCCAACAGGAGGTTTGGTATATGTTTGTATTTTAATCATTAGCCTAGTTCTTGTAGTGTCAAGTTCTTTCCTCAGCGAGTACCTTTAAACGGATTGAACCAAAACGTTCAAGTTTACAGAATATATTTGCCATACGTGTAAACATTCCACTATAGCCGGCAGCGTTTTTCGCATCCTACTGGCGATGGAAATGATTTCAGGAATCCTAGGCGGTTCAGTCATCGGGCAAGTAAAGCGATTAATTTTCGCATTTATTCATCCCTTATTCTGTTTGTCATAATGCATTGGGTTCCACTAATTTTGACTTGAACGTAAGTAGAATTTATTTGGTAACAGCGATAGATTTGTAGTTTTAATTTTCGCAGTTGAAGTAATTACAAATTTTAGGGGTCCTGTGAGTCTGTTCAAAACCTATTTGATACCTGCTTGCATAGAAGCAAAGCACTAAAGCAAACATTTGAAAAAAAACAAAGACTATTATTCAAATATCTCCTAGATAGTTTGCAAAATAATATTACTTCCCAGTAGTGGTCGGTTAAGAATTGTTTGCAAGCCAAAATTGTTCAGAGACCTATACATGAAGAGGCACAATATGTGTTTGTAAACATAAGGTTTGCAATGAGAAAATTTACTGCTATCCTTAATAACTCGACGTTCTTAAAATGTCCCTAAAATGTGAATTAATTCAAGAAACGCTATTAAAATTGTCACTTTATAGCAATTTGTTTGTAAAAGTTTTGGCTGCAACACTGAATTAATTCATTCTCTCAAAATGCGACTATTAGTTTCAAAGCGATCTTCGTTTTTCATTGCGAAATAACAGACTTTTATTTGGCAGACTAAAACATGTTACTTTAAGCCGCCTTTAAAATAAATTTATCCACGGAAACCGATGAAGGTAAGATAAATGCTGAAAATATACAAGATCATTTCCATAGCTTTAGCAGCTCGTTCGACAGGTGATGGCCCGTAGCCAAAACTAACACTGTTGGTCACAATGTATGTTGACATACTGCATTGTAAAACACAGGGTAAACAAGTTACACAAGATGTAAATTTGGCTTTACAATTTCCTCGTCTTTCCTGATAAGTGACTCGGACAAAATTGAATATGCAAAATTAAAGCAAAATGTCTATTAAAAACAATTGGGCTGCATATTTGGTAAAAAAAAAAAAAATAAATAAATAAAAAAAATTAAAAAAATTGCTAAAACAAAACAAATAACAAAAGACAGTCCTAAAATCATGACTGAGGACTTCCGCTCGAACAAAAAATGCGCCTAGAAGACTATGATAACATTAATTATGTGACTTGCTCCAAGAAAACCAATTTCAATTAGTTTCCAAAACATTCTTATTTTTCTGCCAATTTTAGGCTGAAAATATTCTTGTGGATATTCTTACATTATATAGCGAATGGCATATTTGTTTTCGAATGTATTTGGTGTCTGGATGGTGTTCAAGTAATTTTGGAGCATCAAAACCTGATATGACGCACATAACTTCTTGCACAAATGGCCGAGATTGGCATCGAATAAACGGCTAGCGCTGTTTTTAATGCTTTGTGGCTAGTTTTGCCGTTTAGAGAAAGGAAGAATTTTTATACGATTTAGTTAAAAAGGTATAATTGTATTGTATTCACAAATGTTTAACACATTATTATTCTTTTCAAAATCTCAGCCTCGGGTTTATTCTAATATATTCTTAAAATTTCGCAAATTTCAGCAACATCGGAGGAAAGCTAGATTGTTTGATTTATGCTGCTTATTTGTAAAACAAACCTGAACTGTGACCCAATCAGACTCTATTCGTGCGAAAGTCTTTGTTTGACATTTCTCGGTGTTTTGTCATCACTGGCATCTTTAATGACCAATTTCTACCCCGCCAGTGTCATTATTTAACCCTCGAATGAGATTATTTACACCTCGCCTGTACATAGGCATACAAAACGTACCGTTATTTTTATTTCTAACTTGATGCTGATAATGTCAAGATGACATGGGAAAGTCGTTTTTTATCGTTCACATTCATTGCAAAATGTGTTACTGCTCGAACAAAAAATGCGCGGCCTGGAATACCATGATAATATTATATGAACTGCCCCAGGGAAACTAATTTCAATAGTTTTCTGGGATTTTTCTCAAGATAGAAAGACATATATATCAAAACATCAAGAGCAAAAGTCGTCTTCCGTAGGCAAACATTTACAAGAAAAACATAACGATAATATCTTTGACCTTGCTAGCAAATGTTTAATTAATACTAAAGAGATGCAAAGAAAAGCTAGCTTGTCCTACCTTTGAGATGCTGTTTACTCGTAAAACAAAACCGGAAATAAACACTCAATCACACCCTAATCGTGCGAAAGTCTTTGTTTGACATTTCCAATCTATGCGTCATTACCAAGAATGAGACCATTTGCACCTCGTTTGTATATATACAAACAAAACTTACCGTTATTTTTATTTCTAATTTGATAATGATGTCAAGATAACACGGGAACGTCGTTTTGTATCGTTGGCATTAATTGTAAAATGTGTCACTTAACTAAATACAAATCACGTCTTTAAGGATCTTAGCTCTGCAATGCCTTGATCGAGAGACTGGTAACGAGTCCAGGTAACCTCGTTCCCAAGGCCCTCTCTCTTTGACATGTCGTCCAACTGAACTAACATAATCTCATGTGTATTATCATTTAGTAGGCACTCAGCATGTGCTATTGGAAATGCGCCAATTTGACTGGTTCTCCCATCGTTCTCTATTCATTGATGAAAAACGATTGGGCACAGACACCGCTTTTAAAAGAAAAAACTTTGTTGTTATAACATTTTGCCAAAAAATACATAAAATTGGCTGTTTTGGCTGGCACTTCTTTAAGCTTCTTTAGACAGTGAGCTTTGAGAATCAAACTTTTCTCCGTCGTTTTCCTGCTATGAATGATTAAAACCTCGGCCGCGCCTCCGGCTGACTATCCGTTTGTAGAAAATGCAGGCCCTTAATACAGGTGCATAATCTAATTGTTAATAAATTTTCGATTATAAAGATCTAACTGATTATAAGGATTATAGCTTATTTTATCGTTATCTTTGTCATGCGTTTTATACTTAAGTCCCTGGCTCGAATACCGAGGGTAACCTCTTCCCATGCATGACACTAATAATTTGACTGTTATCGAACTGTTGAATTGAATTGTTAAATTTTTAAATAGCATTTGGCATGAGTATGAGAGAGGGGAAATGCATTTTGCAAACGGATTGTAATACACTTATTGTTGAATCAATTAAGAGAACCGGAAAACTGTATTTTAGGACAAGCTAGCACCCGGGGGCTTGGACCTTTTGTTTTTCGGACAAGTCATATCAAATTCTCTAAATCAGTTTTAATCTTTCTGAGACTCCCTAACCTAACTTTTGTATTTCAAATTTTATCACAGGTCTTCTGTACGAACTACTTCGTAGAATGATCAAACCAGACAGGATTACCTACAAATCGGCACGGAGAAAATTCACAAAATCTTCAATTCTAATATCCAACAGCACTGGAAATGTAACTATTTCCATGCCAGTCATGATCAAAAAGAATGTGAACGATCCGTGTGAGATCAAAGTACATCTCTCCAAAGGACCAGCCTATGTTGCTAAAAGAAACCAGATGAAGCCGCTGACCCAGCTTGGGCTGTCATTTATTAATGGCGGTCAGATCATAGGTTTGACACTCATTCTAACGGTTATATCCGGGGTATTTATTTGGATATTGGTAAGTGCGATAATTATTATATCTGCAGTCCAAATCATTAATCCCTTCTTTCACCTCTACGCCTCATCTGGGGAATCTAAATTTCTATCCGCCAAAAAACCACCTCGTTTACTACTTCAATATTACAATAGGGCTCCAGTTCTGTAAGACGTTGACGTTATGAGAACCTGGAGAACAATCTGTCCCAGGTGCAACATAGCGAGCTCGCCGTCGTGCTGTTTCTAGCAATTCGAATTTAACAAATCGAAAGTGGTTTCGCGTGGTCTGTACTCTTATCGACAACGACGTGTATAATCACAGTGGTTAAAATGTTGTGGACTCACAAACAAATGGCTAGGCTGTAGTGGTTTCCCCGCCTCATAAAAATTCTATGCCTATAAGTATTTTAGTTAGGCGAAGTTTTATATATAAAACAATTATGGATTCCAAATAATCACTCTTAATTAACACGTTCAAACCTAAGGTTTAGAAAATATTCTCAACAGAAGCATTGACGAAAGTAATAAACGACGTTTTGATATCGTCGGTTTGTCATTGTGAAGTAAACATGTGTATCTATTTATAACGCAAAAACTAACCTACATAGTTACTTGACAATGACATCCCGACGTTGTCGAAACTTCGTTTATTATTTTCGCTAACTTTTGTGTTGAAAATGCTTAAACGTGTATTAAAATAGTTAGTGTCAGTAAGATTTGTATTATGTTGTAATGTAATATGTGCCATCTCGTGGTAATAATAATAATAATAATAATAGTAATAATAATAATAATAATAATTTAAAAAGAATAATTTAAAAATTACCTCATTGTAGGAAATTAACGCTTCATGAAATTAACGCGAATTTAAAAAATTCGCATTAATTTAAGTCGCGTTAATTTATGGTAATGTTAATTTCCGCGCTGTTAATTAAGTTGCGCGTTAATTTCCGCGACGTTAATTACCATTATTTTCGCCCAAATCTGTGACACACACCAGACATTCTTGACACAGCCAAACAATAAATTTTATTCGCGCACTTTACATTTCACATAAATCTTTCACATTTGTAAATCGTTTACTGTACTTCGACTGAATTTTGTTCGGGTTCGCTGTCAGCTTTACAGTGTTAAAATAAATTCGTTCCTGTTCTCAACAAATTCTGTTTTTTTTTTTCGGTGTAGCAGACACGTTAATTTCCCTCATTTTGAAATTTTGCCTCCTCTCTCGCGTTAATTTTCTTTATTGGGGGGAGAGATTTGCTATAGACACGACTTTTTTTAAACCTTCCATGCACTGGGAGATGTTTTTCCTCGAGATGTAAGCATGACATTTTTTCTCCGTCTAACATGCTTTTTCTTGGCAGTGATCGGGTGCATGACAACGTTTTGGTGCATTGTTTTGCTTGCAAGACATATCTTATGTCAAAACCACCCTCCTATCCCCCTCAAAATTAAAACGGTCAACCCCTTAAATTGCCTCTCTTCACTCACCTAGCTTCACCTTTAGTAATGGATGCCAGCGAATGCAATGCTGGGGTTTACTTCAGACAGGAGTAGAAATACTCCTACTCTATTCAGTCCCTTCCTGTTACAGAAGCGACGTCGCTTAACCCTACGCAGACTTGACCTTAACAGAAAGTAATCCTTTGTTCAATGTAGGATCGTCACAAGAATCCCGTAGATTTCCCGCCTTCTTTTATCCGCGGTACGTGGCAAGGCTTTTGGTGGGCTTTCGTTACCATGACAACTGTCGGGTAAGTAGAAGTCCTTATTACGTTATATCATACAATTGTAATTTTCATAAGAACAAGAATACTATTATGGAAGTAAGTTGTAACCATGCAAGTTTCTGTTTTAGTTATGGAGACACAGCTCCAAAGTCCATCCCAGCCCGCCTGTACAGTATTCTGTGGATGTTATTGGGAATGGTGGCGTTTTCAGTTCTCACAGCCAACTTCACAAGCTCCTTGAATCATGAGATTCAAAAAGATTTAAATCTCTTTGGCAAAAAGGTGGGTTCACTTTTTATTCAATTGAAAGCCCAAGTCAGTTTTTTTCTGCGACGGTAATACTTTGCAGAAAATGCACAAATGGCCGGCCGGCTTTACGGTCACCTGGAACTTGAAATTGTTGTCTGGAGAAAATGAAACAACTCTACAGTAAAGATCGGCCATTACTACAGTCAGTTTCATTTCCGATCCGTCATTAAGTATTTGCAAAGGTCATAGTTAAAAGAGAGAAATGGTTAAGAAGACTGGTAAACAGCAAAGAAGCAAACAAACAGGTACAGTCTAAGATTTATGTTGGAAGGTCCTTGACCCTGCACATCTTTTGTTTGATGTTCATAGACTATCAGCAGTATATTACATAATTGTACCACCTTTTGTAGTTTGTCAGGTTTTGTGTAGGGTTAACTCCCACAATAGCCAACAAAAACATACAACAAAGACCTTTTCAGGTTTCTTAACCATTTCCCTCTATTAACTATGCAAAGCGGATCTATCTGTTAGAAGCCATTATTGAGCAGCTAATAAATATCATTTCCAAAGCAGTGAAAACTCTTTGAAAGACTATACCGATAGGGTTGTGCAATTCTGCAAAAAACTTAATTGATAGAGCGCATAAAAAACGGTTTTATTATCTATGATAAAGAATCTATTTGTTTTCTGCCAATTTTTTAAGGTTGCAGTATTGAATGGGAGTTTGGCACAGCAAGCAGCTGTGACGGAGGGCGCAAAGTACATGGGTAAGGTTTTTAAAAACTTGTTTTTGTAGTATAGTGTTCAAAATACGGCAACATGTACAGAGGGCACGTCGGATGCAAGTATGGATTTTAAGGTAATTTCCCTGAAATAAAACTGCACATAGATTTTTGTTCAAACTTTGTCCAATGATTACTTATCATATGAGAGCTTTAATTATAAAATAAAAAAGGGGCGTGCCCATGCTTGTTAAGGAGCAGTGAGGCATTGAAAAGGTCCCATTTTAGCGTTATTTAATGCTTATTACAAGAACGCATTCCAAGTTATTGTAAACTCTTTGTGAGCCTAGCCTCATGAAAACACGCCTCAAACTACAGTCAATACTTGTGTCGGACACAAATAAACTTTTTAAGTTTGATTTTGACAGACAGCTGAATCCTTGTTATGATATTGGAACCAAATTGCTTGCCACGGCTATCAAACTGCGAAATACAAAAGACTACAGTGCAGCTGCTATTTTCCTTATTTATTCAATTTTCTAATCAACAATGATTTAGATAAACATATACAAGCAAAAACTAACGATAGACAAATCTGACGTTTCGGCGACATCTTGGCGCCATTGTCAAGAGAAACTAATTAAATATGCGATTTCAAGAGTAACTAAGAGTTCAGAGTTACTAATTTGCATAAGTTAGACAAAGACCTTAGCGCGAACTGAGTCTGATTGTACATTTTAACACGGTCGTAATTGTTTAATGAGTAACATCTCATTAATGAGACAATCAAACTTGTTGTGGCATTTTTTCAACACGCTAAAACAATTGCGAAGGTCATCCGCAATCCTGCCTGCTTGTCTATTATCATAGTGACTGCGTATTGACGAGGTCTTGCTTCTATGTCCATCAACGCGTACGAACAGATGGCCACGGGTGTAACCGACATAACCAGCATCGCACTGGTCACACTTGAAGTTATACACAAAGCATTGTAGATCAATGAGCTGAGGCTTAGGTTCGCTTGTCGGGAACTCCTGGGCAATCTTGCGGCTCGTAAACACCGGTTGAACACTAGTCTGCAGCTTCACACTGAGATCTTTTAACTGTGTCTTCACGATATTAGCAGACTCCTGGTCTTTAAAGGGTATGACAACCCGAGTAGTGTTTTCTGTGGTAGATCTGGACCGTAATGAGGGCTGGTCAGCGACCTTTAAATTTAGGAAGGTTTTATCAGTGGAGTCAACAAGGTGCTTGGGATATTTCAGTTTAGAGAAAACAGACTTCAGTCGTTCGCACTCCTCAGTGAAGTAGGACCATGACGAAGACAGGTGATGTGCGCGATCGAGCATAGTTGTCAATAGGCCGCGCCTGTACCTATTATCGACATGACTGTGGTAATGGAGGAGCAGGCCACTGTTTGTTGGCTTCAAGAACACTTAAGTTTCAATACGGGGCGCTCTGTTTAGGAGTTGAGTACCGAGAAAGGGAAGCATTCCATCGTTTTCGACCTCCATAGTGAACTTGATGGTGGGGTGAGCGTAGTTGAGGGTGTTGACAAAGTCCCTAGCTGCAGACAAATCGGGCATCACAGTGAGGAACTGTAATTCCCGATTTGCAATGCCCAACTCTAAGGAACTGGCTGCCGCAACATTAAAATCTATAGCTCTCAATTACATCAACCGTAAAGGTCCGAGTCTTCCTAAACAGCTTTTGACAGCCATTAAACAACTAAAGCGCCGTGATGATATCGTCATAACAAAACCGGACAAAGGCTCAGGTGTCGTTGTAATGGATAAGTCGGAATATATACATCCACTATCCGAAGCTTCTGTCAATGACACCAGCAAATTTCGTCCCATTCCTTCTGAACGAAAAAAAACCCGAGGCAGACCACCCAAGCACTATCATCCGCTTTAAGCAAAGGAGGCTCTTGTACAATCTATCATCACAAGGATCCTCCCCCACGCTGTGGCCCAGTCTCTTCGTCCGACCGGTTCTAGACTGGCACACCTGTACGGGTTACCGAAAACACACAAGGAGAAATTAGCCATGCGACCAATCCTATCAGCGACTAATACGTATAATTATGCTCTGGCGAAATGGTTGGACAACAAGCTCAAACCGTTGTCGTTAAATCAGTACACAGTCACGGACATTTTCGATTTTGTGAACGAACTACCGCGAGACCTCAACATAACACCTGGTGACTTGCTGGTGTCCTATGATGTGTCCTCTTTGCTCACGAATGTACCTTTGGATGAAATCATTACGATTCTTGCAGACAGAGCCTTTAGAAACAACTGGTTTAATTCCGAGTATGATATGAACATTTCAAAGCAGGATCTTATTGATCTTTTGGGTGTGGCCACCAAGGGGTAGCTTTTCCAATTTAATGGATCCTTGTATGAACAGATCGACGGAGTAGCGATGGGGTCCCCCCTTGGGCCCTTGCTAGCCAACGTATTCATGTCGTCTATTGAAGAGAAATTAGATGTTGAGGGTAAGCTGGTAACTTACTATCGTCGATTTGTTGACGACACACTTACTGTGATGCCCGATTTGTCTACAGCTAGGGACTTTGTCAACACCCTCAACTACGCTCACCCCACCATCAAGTTCACTATGGAGGTCGAAAACGATGGAATGCTTCCCTTTCTCGGTACTCAACTCCTAAACAGAGCGCCCCGTATTGAAACTTAAGTGTTCTTGAAGCCAACAAACAGTGGCCTGCTCCTCCATTACCACAGTCATGTCGATAATAGGTACAGGCGCGGCCTATTGACAACTATGCTCGATCGCGCACATCACCTGTCTTCGTCATGGTCCTACTTCACTGAGGAGTGCGAACGACTGAAGTCTGTTTTCTCTAAACTGAAATATCCCAAGCACCTTGTTGACTCCACTGATAAAACCTTCCTAAATTTAAAGGTCGCTGACCAGCCCTCATTACGGTCCAGATCTACCACAGAAAACACTACTCGGGTTGTCATACCCTTTAAAGACCAGGAGTCTGCTAATATCGTGAAGACACAGTTAAAAGATCTCAGTGTGAAGCTGCAGACTAGTGTTCAACCGGTGTTTACGAGCCGCAAGATTGCCCAGGAGTTCCCGACAAGCGAACCTAAGCCTCAGCTCATTGATCTACAATGCTTTGTGTATAACTTCAAGTGTGACCAGTGCGATGCTGGTTATGTCGGTTACACCCGTGGCCATCTGTTCGTACGCGTTGATGGACATAGAAGCAAGACCTCGTCAATACGCAATCACTATGATAATAGACAAGCAGGCAGGATTCCGGATGACCTTCGCAATTGTTTTAGCGTGTTGAAAAAATGCCACAAGTTTGATTGTCTCATCAATGAGATGTTACTCATTAAACAATTACGACCGTGTTAAAATGTACAATCAGACTCAGTTCGCGCTAAGGTCTTTGTCTAACTTATGCAAATTAGTAACTCTGAACTCTTAGTTACTCTTGAAATCGCATATTTAATTAGTTTCTCTTGACAATGGCGCCAAGATGTCGCCGAAACGTCGGATTTGTCTATCGTTAGTTTTTGCCTGTATATCTTCAATTTTCAACAATAGAAATCAGATCAGTCTTTTCTCACGCAAAGCTAATGATTAGTTGATTAAAATGACTGGAAAAAAATTTGGGGTGCCTGAGCTCGTTGGTGAGCTATAGCCATTTTTCAGCTGACAGAACTCAATATCAAGGCAAATCAGCCATGTTTTTAATGTGCGCGTGCACGAACGAGCGTTAATGACGCCATAAATTATGCGCGGTAAGGATGCGCAATGCAATACTGGGGAATGACCTTAACTGTAAACAACACAAAATGCCCAAGAGAATTTTTGTGGTCTATCCCGGTTGAGGGGAGAAGGACAAAATCCTCATCCCCGGCAACTTAATTTTACTGAAATATTCAAGTAATGAAGATGAAACTGCTACATAGTACGTCCAAAGAACTGAATTTAATTTCCTTTGGGTAAGCAATCTGAGATGATGATGTCATAATATACAAAGAGCTACCATCTTAGATTTCATCTAAGATTTATTGATTTCCCAACACGCCAAAAAGACACAACAAATGACTTAAAACTAAGAGGCCATTTCCGAGTGGCTTTTTGTCTCTGTGTCAAAACGATTCTTCGTGCTAAACCTTTCATATGAAAATGTGTTCCTAGGCCTACAGGTTCATTTTCATGCAAAACGTAACAAACTAATTTTCACATGAAAGGTTTTGCACGAAGGCTCGTTTTGAAACAGAGTCACAAGGTAACTCAAAATGGCTTATTGTGCTGTTTCTCTCATTAGCATTTAATGACATCGATGATATGATTGATGCGCTGTCTAGAACAAAGAATCCAGTTGTTAACGGATTGCTGTTGGACAGACACGTGGCTGTTGCATCACTTGAAACGCTTAAAGATAAGTCGCTGGAGATCGGCCGACTTGTAGACTATGAGTACTTCGTTGGCATGAGCGTCAGACCTCCTCAAAACGCAACTCAGATTTGTGAGATGGTAAATAAGTGCGCTGAGGACCTGGCGCATAGTGAAGGGTTTGAGCTGAGAGCATTAGAGGTGAGCCGAGCCAAACTTCGAAACACAGGGACAAAAATCCCTGTAACTCATTCAATTAATAGCCGTTGCAGCAACTACTTGCGCTTAGTATGTTACGTTAACTAAAGGCAGAACAAACGACCGGAACTTGAAATTTATTTTTACATCTTTCCTTACACTGTCAGACAAGAAGAATAATCCAAGTTAACTAAGTGCTTCACAATACTGACCTCGTGCTTCCCATAACTCGCAAATGTCTCTGTTGCACAATGCTTGCAACAGAACACAAAAAACCTCCTTTCAGTTATTTTACGTTAAGGAAAATTAAGTTCTTTTTTGTTTTCATAGAAAAAGCGTCATCAAAACACGAACAAACGATAAATGGAAGTTTATTCAATTACCAAGGAAATGGTTCTAAAAACCGTCACCAGGATTAATTTAAATGAAATTTAAATTATTCTTTAGCTTTCCAGAGGCGTCTATCAAGTGTTCATGTATTAATGGTTACAAGAGATCATAACCTGGTCCCACTGGTAATCTGGTTTCTTTTTTGTAGATTTTGTCTAATTCGGTGTCCGTGGTGGAAAACAAGCGAGAGAGTACAAGCTTATTCGATGATTATGACTTCCTCATCATTCTTCTCGCTTTGTTTGCCGTTCTTGTGGGCGGTGGCCTTATATGGGAATATTTTTTCTACAAACCTAAGATGGAACGTCTCAATAAAGTCAATGGTGAGTGCTTTAAAGTTCAACGTCTGTTAACGTTCCAGGTTTCCTTTTCTGTCGATGAAAGTGAGGTCGACCATGTTCAAGTCGGCTCTAGACAATGTTGGCAAAGAACTTTCTATTTGAAAAAGCTGTCGTTACTCTGTAGTGTATGGCTATTACAGACATTGTGACATTTAGAGTGAAATGCCATACAAAGAACCCTTTTCCTCTTGTAGAAAAAATTAACTCGCCTGATCACAAGTGTGGGATTTATGCAATCACACGATTTCGAGTGCAATTTTGAATAGATAAGCGCTAGTAAATTTTTCCAAGGCTAACTAACAGTGCTTATTTATACCAAATTGCACGAGAATGATCACATGATAGCTTGATAAATTGGCTATTTAAGATCCATGCATTAATTGTTTACTTTGGCAGGCTTAAGTGCCTTTGATCTCCAAAATATGTTCTAAAATACCCACTATTCACCAAACTTCCCATATTGTTGGAAAATCTTCGGAAATTTTTGGAATGATCTTCGGCGATCTTCGGCAATCTTCTGCAATCTTCGGAATAATTCGGGTAGTATTCCACCTCCCCCGTTTTTAATTGGAAAACCGCACGATGTCTCAAAAAATATAACATTCTCTTTTCTTGGATATTCTTTTTTGATACGAAGAAGATTTTGAAATGGAAGAAGATGACAGAAACAAAGATTCAGAAAAGGCAATCCTTTTGAGAAATGAAGTGGAAGATTTATGTGAGGAGTGCAGAGCTAAAGTGGAGAACATCATGAAGGAGGAAGGCAAGCAGAGACTACAAAGCATGCAGACAGTGATTAGCCCGTTTGACGGATTCTCTATCATCGGAAGTCAGCTTAGTTCCATCCCTGGGGTTTCTTCCATCAGAAAGATTGGCTCCGAGCTGCCTTATAATGTTCAAAACCTAACGAGAAAATCAAAAAAGAAGAGCCAAGTCGATGGATTGGAACAATGTTGAAGAGGTTGAAATATCCGTAGGCACAACTTTTCTAGGAATTGTCGCTTGGCTTAAGATGAGGGTGTTACTTCCTCAAGATGAACGAACACGCATCCTCGAGAAAAATTAGCTAGATATGAACACCATTAATCTTCATGAAATGACTGTTAGCATGGCTAAGGCTTAATGTAATTCATAATCCTATTTTTAAGGATTTTTTTTTAAAGGATTGAAGATAGTAAACACTATCAAAATAAACACTATTTAAGACAAAATAACAACCGCATGATCAATGGAGGGTCACATCCCTTAGGGATTCGTCGAAACGAGTTTAGTTTGAAACAGTCCTACAGAGTGTGTAGGTGTTAAAAGTTCGCAAATGCTGTTGACGTCATTTACGTGTCTGTCCTCCGATTGATCTTAAGTAAGAACCAACCAAAAAGCGAGAATAATTCGACCATATTACATAGAGCTACTTGGACAATTTTATGACGAAATTTGTCATCAATAATAGGACAGTCGCTTAAATGTCTGACACCCACGTCTTGGTTTCAAGACTGGAAATAATAGTTTATACAGTCTGCATAACCTGCTCAAAGATGGAGTTGCTAAGAGAATTTTGCAGCGCACAATTTTAAAAATACGCTTTTCTTATTTTTTTTTTTTTTTGTGCATAAAGAAAAAGGTTTAAAGAGGTCTTTATACACTATAATGCACAGAGATAAAGATTTTTAACAATAGATTCCTATGGTGGTGACGTCAAGTACTTCTCTCTCGCCAGTTTCAACTTGGCATTGAACGGTAGCAGGAGTATAAGTTCGCGAAATCGAATTTTAGTTCCTCCAGCAGCCTGTGAAATATTCAGAAAGTTATCTTTGTAATGTTAACATAATTTTTTCAAGTATTTGCTTGGGAGTTTCGGAAAATAATAATTTCTCTCATAGAAACTTCAGTGTCTATAGCTTAGCCTACGTATAGCTAACAGGATTTCGTGCGCAAGTATCTTGTTTTAAATTACAATGGCGGTCCTGTAGCGAGAAAAATGGTTTCCACTCGCAACCTCGCTCCGCAATCGCGCGCGAGAAATCCGCTAGCTACACAGACTGAAAAAAATTAAGTCAGTTCATTTTCAGATGAGACACCTGGTTTTAGGCACTTCAACAAGTCATTTAAGTATAATTATAAAGCAAACATTTTTCCATGTTACCAGGGTATTATTAAAATCTGATAGCATGTAACTAAGAGAGCTGAGTATAGAAGTGTAAATATAAGAACAGATCCGTAAAGCGCTTTTTTTTTCAAAGAACAATGAAGCAAGACTTGAGAGGAGAACTTCAGTTTTACTGTTTAAGGTAAAAACCACCCTCGTGCACTAAGAATGTTGAGTCAAGGAAAGTGACGATTGTGAATTTGTAAATTTGACCAAGACTAGTTTTATTACTGCACTGAATTTTGATACTTCGTCAGTCTGTTGTACTTATTGTTTATGCAAATTTGGAAGACAAAATTGACAAACGACAAAGTTGTACCATCTGATGTTTTCTCATCACTGAGTTATTCAAACCCTTTTGATCCACTCTTGCGTCGTTCATGATCAAACTTGTGTAGCATATGCTTCATCGATAACAGCTCCTTTGAAAGCACACAAAAATGGCAGATCCATTTGATGAGTCATCAAAAGAAACCGAGAGATCAATTTCTGAGGTCCACGAGTTATATTCATTGTACATAATCAACGTCGTTTTGAACACCTTTTTATCGTATACCACCATCATGTTGAATATTATAACGATCCACGCTATAAGGAAATCTTCATCATTGCCGAATCCGTTAAAAATACTTCTCCTGAGCCTTGCTGTTTCTGACCTTGGTGTTGGTTTACTGGTTCAACCTTTGTACATCGCATTGATGGTCAGGAGGATACAAGACTACGACCGCAACGTGAACCTCTACCAGGCATTTACCTACTCCGTAACTTTATTTTCTTTCGCGTCGCTCTTTGGTGTTATGGCTCTAAGCGTCGACAGATTCTTGTCTATTCATCTTCATCTCAGATATCAGGAACTGGTGACTCACAAGCGTGTTGTTGCTGTAGTAATCTCAATATGGGTGTTGAGTGCATTTTTTTCGTTCATCGCCTTGTCCATCCCGACAATTGTTTCCTACATGACTTTTTCCATTATTGATTTTGCTTGTCTTCTAACTACAACAGTGCTTAATTTCAAGATTTTCATGGCCGTACGACGTCTAACAAATCAAATACAGGTTTTTCAACTGCAAGAACCACACCACAGAGCAATAAATGGCGAAATGACAAATGCTGCGAGCCTTAAAAAAACTGCAGTCGGTACTTGCTACGTGTATTTTGTGTTTTTGGTTTGCTACTTGCCACAGATCTGCAGTTATGGTGTCCTAGTGTTCTCTGCTTCAAGGACTGTGAGACAAGTTTTACTAATTTGCACTCTAACCATGGTATTTCTAAATTCGTCTTTGAATCCTGTGATTTACTGTCTGAAAATGAGGCAGTTTCGTCGTGCAGTCATAACCTTGCTGCGAAATATATTTGCCAATATCATGGGTAACAAATTACTCCTTAATTTTGGCGCGAATTTGCAGCGTTAATTTATAATTTCACCTGAGAAATAACAAAAATGCCTTTGCAACGTTTGGCGCGAAATTTCTCAATACAATGAAAAAGGACAAAAACCCACGATTGTGACCGTAATTTGAAACTCCTGATATTAAAAGCCTCTTACGTCTGTTTTACGTTTGATGATTTGGATTTTCGAGCGGTAAAAAATGAAGAAATTGAAAACGTTTAAAACCAATAGCGAGGTGAAATGTTTATTGTAAAAAGAAATAATCAACCTGACATCATCATTTGAAATGCGTAAGCTGAAAGTCTCGTTCATAATTAATAAGTAAAGTACGAATTTTTCCATTTTCTTTAAGTTTTTTTCAGAGATAGTTCCCAAACATCTTGAAGGAAACGGCAGTGTTGCACGATTTTCTTCAACATTTATTTGGTAATGGAGAAATACTGAACCAGGAACGTGACCTATCGAAACTTAAAGAAAACATTTTCTCCAAAGAAACATACCAATTAGTTTGTAAATTAAACTAGCTTTGACAAAAGTCAGGAAAGATAATTGTCGTGGAACAAAACAGATGTTTTTTTTTTTTTTACAGGAACAAAACATTGCTTAATACTGCTTACATCTGTAACAAGTTCAGTCTAAAGAAACCTCACAAAACCTCAACAAAACAGATGTTAGGTTTAAGCATGCGAATTAACAGGAGCCCCCGATGGCTCCTGGAATTAATAATTTGAAAGGTTGAATAAAGAAAAAGTATTTTAACGCCTGACAGCAAGGGTTCCCATTGAAGTATTCTTTTCAATCTCGGTGAATAGCGGCAGCATATCTACCTCGATTTCAAACAATAATTGTTAGTTACATCGATTTTGTAAGCTTAAGCTGTGGTTACGAGAAAAGGTGACTTTATTATTAAATGTCACAGTAAAGAGTCTCCTAATAATATGGCCGCTAATCTTTAAATACGTTTCGTGCCGTACGACAGTTTTGTAGTTTTGCAAATGTTAGCCTTGATCGCGGATGCATTTTATCGCATACCTCTGACTGATGCTATGCTATGCATTTAACTCTATGGAAAATTCAGATCGCATACGGTTAATATTTGGGCGAGTATAAATCGAATAAAAGAAAAAAAATGGTTTGCGCCCTTGGAAGCACCAGTGGGAGACGCCAGAGTTTTTTTTTTTTCACAACGGTTTACATGCTCAAACTCTTAATGAACGGATCGCGTGATCTGCTTCGCGTGACACTCAAATGTAAGACATTCAAATGCAGTCACGAAAGCAGACTGATCACGCAACTACATGCCTTGTATGCCATTGATATATATTTTTAAAAGAATTTAGTGAGGGAGAGGTGGATGGTTTTAAAGTGTTCATATGAGTAGAAATATTGCAGTTTGATTAATAATAATGATCCCGCAAATCAAGGTGTCCTGAGAGCTCCTGAGAGTAACTTTTCTCACACGCGGACGATGATATGCGAGCGTTCGATACCAGTCTTTTCTCGGAATTCCTTCTGACGAACCACTGCCTCTTACGTCTGAACTAGTTGGCAACATAATTTGTTTGCAGCGTAATGGCCGAAGTTAAAGAAAAATTAGAGCACTTGGCTACACTTGACTTTGAGAGTAAAGAGGCATGGGAGCAGGATTGGACAACTGACAACCCAGAATTTCACAGCGATGAGGTGAACGCCATGTTGATCAAACAATATGGTGAATTCACGCGTGGACGAAAGAATCTTAGAATTCTGGTGCCGCTTTGCGGAAAATCTCTGGACATGAACTGGTTCGCTGATCAAGGACACGCTGTTGTAGGTGTGGAATTGATTGGAAAGGCAATCGAAGCTTTCTTTCACGAGAACAAGCTAACACATCACGTGAAATCCATTCCGCTCTCATCCGAGATTGAAGGGACAGTTTTCAAAGCGAATGAAAAAGATATTACGCTTCTCGAGGGTAGTATTTTCGATGTCACAGCTGAGGTCGTTGGTGGCCAGTTCGATTGCATCTGGGATCGTGGATCTATGACTGCAATTAAAATGATGAAAGAAGGTCGACTCAAGCAGTACACGGAGATCATGCTTGACTGCCTTAAGCCAGACGGTCGTTATCTTCTCGAGGTTTTCGCGCCCGAATCTCCCGAGGGCTTGCCAGAGTCATTTAAATTCGTTTCGGAGAAGGATGTGCACGAGTTATTTGGCGAAAGATGCGCAGTTCAGTACCTTGGTAAAGAGAAAATGTCAGATGAATCACCAGGGTCAGAGGAACACAGACCCGAGAAGTCTGAAGACCGTGCGAGGGATGGAGGCGAGGATACAGAAGGAGTAGTCATGGTTATGAATTATTACCTCATGGACTTCAAGTAATTCAATCAATTAGAGTGCCTTATGTATAAGTAGCTAGAAATCCAAGTGTAGCAATGCTAAGCTCAGTTTTTACTTCGATGCGTTGCCTTAAGTCGGCATAAATGCCGAGGCGTAGGTTGGAATAATTACCATGCATACAACAAGATTTGCATTTCTGCCATGCTGTGAATAATGTTACAACGTAAGACATGTAAATGTGTTTCCCACTTTCTTATTTCATGGGCTTGTCGCATGACCGAACTGATTGCCAACCGTTACATGAAAGATCTATCCTTGTCCTAGAAGAGGGAGTGTATAACAGCTCTTTAATTCTTACCCTTAATTATTAGATCGAATTAGACCACACTTTCACTTTTGTTTGCTTTTCTTTCAATGCCACGGAAGCCTCCAATGAGACGCTCTTTGGGATCGTCACGCAATCCAAAGAGAGTTGTGGCACTAGTTTTGTCGGTTTGATATTTGCATAATAAAGAACTAATAAATAAGCTTTATCACGTGTTGCATCGTAGGTGTTTGACCTCACTGTATGAACATTTTTTTTTCCTACAACGCAGCAACTTGCCGGGAATAAAATTTTGTATGGGAGTTTAGCCACTAGAAATACGAAAAATAAGATAAAAATGGCTCGCCTTGTTTATCATTTTAGGCTTGTTTGTAAGATTATTCACATCATTTTACCGTGATCAAAACGAGATTTAGGCTCCATGTTCTGTAAAGTGTTGACCTACCACGTCCACGAAACCTTTTTTTTTTTAGCTTCTGTAGTTCATAAATGAGACACGCTCGCACAGTAACCTTTGGGTACCTGACCTGAACTGTCCTATATAGACTGTAAGGATATAAAGATGATGCTGTTGTGATCGCTTCTGCTTGATTGCTAACCCACGCAGACATTGGTCATGAGCTCGTCACGCAATCTTTCCTCGAGAGGAAAGATTGTATGACGAGCCATTTGGACGTCGACGCCACTTGATAGCAGGAATTTCACGTTGTCGTTATTAGGAGGTTGGGTAATTTTCTGCGGCGTAATATGTTTTCTCAACTTTAGGTTGTGCCTGATTATTTTTTGGTGGGCAATGGCTTGTGCAATAATATTTTTGAAAAAGTTAAACGCAGGACGTGTATCAGGTTGAAAGCTCTTCCTCGGCTGTTTTTTCCTCCGTGGCTCCCATTGCACAATTATTTTTCAGCAGTGTTTGCTATGCAGAATCTTTTTTGGGGGGAAATTGCTCAACCCCCCTCCCTCCCCCCTCAAAAAAATTATGGTCCGCCCCTTATAAAACACGAGTGTTAAGCGACGTTTAGGCACTGCGCTAATTAGAATGGATTTAGAACGGCGATTTTTTAATTCACAGCTAGACTGCTAGCAGTTTTTCTTTTGCTCGAAATTCCGTGGGGAAGAACGAAAAGAACGCCAAACAAGTGAGCGGTCGGGAGCGCGCGAGCGTGACACGCGAAGCCGCAAGCCGCGCTACTCGTGGCACGCGTGTCACGCTCCCACGCTATCCGTTAAAATCTATCCAGCTCCTCTAAAACATCTTTGTTTTACGTTCACTAGTAAACTGTCTTACAATCACACGTAAGAATTCTTTATCAACGAACCATATTTATTTCAAAACATTTCAATGTACTAAACACCTGAAGAGCAAGTTCCTTCAGCGAGAGGATCAATTTTCTTATATATGGCATCCTTTTGCCTCGTCAGTCTGACACTGCTTTCATATAGCACCAGGCATGCCGATTAGCATCGGACAACAGTCTCAGCCTTGCCCTCGGCTTCTTAAGAAATGCAATTTCTTGAAAAAATGTACTTTGGAATATACACTTCCACCCCATCCCTTAGTTGATGACCTTCTTTTTTTATTATCATCTGTGTGTTGGACATTGTACTGATATTTTGACGAGTAATAAGATGTTGATCATCGTGGGGAATATAAGTAACTTCTTTCAGGAGTATTCAATTTGATATGCTTCCTAAAATTCCGCATCGACTCTTAAGTAATTATAAACCGTGAAAAGGTCCACTGCAACCAGTTAAAATGGCTGACAAAGCACAAATGATGAGAGGTAACAGCAAAGTTTGGTCAGTGTCGGTTTTCATGTATCAGCTGAGATAGATAATATAGTTTTATAATCCAAGAACACTGCTTAGAAGCCAATTATTTTGGACCAGCTTGTCATTTCTGAATCGTAAATTATATGAAAATCAAGCATCGGGTTCATAGTCTAGGAAAGTATTCATGGCCTGATCTGTCGTGTTTCCTCGCAAATCAGCACCTGCTCCAGTATAATCGTGTTGATAACCCAACTTTGGAATCTTGAATTACTTCAGTTTCCCTGAATCCTGTCACATGATTGCCACGTGACACGTTGGTGTCCAGTCATGTGTTCTGACGTAACAGGTGGCGTGGCTAGCTCCAGGTATCGGATGAGCTGCTGTCACTGGAGTCGTCACTGGACCCATCTCCTGTGGTGTCATCCTCGTTTTCGTCATTCAAACCAATCGAGATGGGAAAATGGCTCACGAACTGGATGCCTGTGGTGCTGCAAAACACGAGGACTCGTCAAATAACGCACGAACACATCACATGTAAAAGCTTACATACCATGAAAAGGTTGGGCTGATAATCGCTTGCTAAGGCTAATCAAGTTGAAAGTTCTTTAACGGCTGAACTAGAAATTGGGAATGGGAAATCGCAGGAAGTGCGGTTCTTAATGTTATTCTTTCCACTCTTCCAGTATACTTTGGACTTCCTCGATGTAAAATAAGATATTGGCACGAAAAGATACATTTGATGTCGATGTAGCCCTGGTTCAGTAGTTTTATTCCTGACTAGCAACAAGTAACAACAACAACAACAACAACCTACAAATATGAAGAGAAATACCAGTTACCGTTCAGACGTGGCTGCTTTGGACTTCTCCTGTTGATCGTGATTAAAATGAACCAAGAGTCATTATGTGTTCAAAGAGGGTACAAGTGTGCGTCTTTTTCCAGATGGGAAGAGAGTAACACCAACTAACAACAAGTACTGTTGAAAGCTAGAATCAATAAGCATATGGCAGATGTAACCTACAAAGACACAGCGTTTAACACCGTGTGACCAAATGACGCACCTTTTTCGACTCGTCCTGTTGGGGCTTGGGCGTGGAGGCGGCTTTGATAAGAGCCTCTGAGGCCTTGTTTGGCTGTCCAATAGCAAGACCGATAAGACCAACCTTGTGAACAGCCTGCAGCAAACGGAAAGAGAAGTTACGAGCTTGTTAACAGTCCTCTTTATGGCCTTAAGCAAGGTTGTCACGCAACGTCTCGTAACAACCTTCCTCTACAATGCTCAAGTTAACTGGAATCACTGTTTGAGGAACAGTTCCTATTTAAGATAAGAAACCTGATCCAAGAGATAATTTCCGGTTGATGAAGACAAATGAGTTGGATCTCAGTAAACTATAGATTACTTCCTACCTGCGAGAAACATCGCTTTAAGCTCTCGGTTGTCGTAAAACCAACAACAAGGTCTTCTGCCATGCCCCAGTCCTACACAGACAAATGATAATGCGAATATGACAGGACGTTAGGCCTAACAATAGCAGTAACCAGCGGTAGAGATACAATGCAGTCACATACCTTGAAGAATGGTCAGACCAACCAGGGTATTCGAGCAATTCGCCGTTACATGATCAGGAAGTCATAACGTGTCAGGCAGGTCAAGTCAATAAGAATGGAGGAGTCCCCACCCCCACCACTCCCCCTCCCCCCCCCCCCCCCAAATATTTTGGAACACACATGAAGTTGTTATTTTATGGCTAGCTGGTAGGATGAACCGAATCCTACGCTGTGATTGGCCACCCGATCCGGCAAGATGGCGCTACCTTGCAAACTCGGGATAACCCGCGGCGTCCTGCAGTAAAACAGTGCTCTTTTCTATATAATAAATCCTTTATTGACCAAGTTTGTTGGGTTAGGATGGCTGGATATTGGCCTCGCTCTTTTTTTGCTAGTTTATGGACCTGCAACTCCGTCTCGATCTATAAACACGCAAAAGAAAACTTAACCAATATCAAGCCGTCTTGACCTCACGCTTGTCAATAACCCATATATACTGACCTGTGCAAGGTTTTCCACAACTAAGAAGAGTTCCGTAAGGCCTCTGAGGACAGGAGGAACTAACGTAGGAGCTGAACCAGAGCCTGTTGACAAAACGACCAAATGAATTAACAATAGTGACACCTCAACTAAGAAAATACTTATTACTATACAAGACCAGACGACTGGAAAACTGAAGAAGATTCCAGCAGCTCAAAAACCCAGGACAGTCCGAAACTGTTATAAAACTACTGGCGGTTGTTTCCGCCTTCTTGAGACTTCTCGGCTCAGTGTCTATGGTTTTTATTCAAACGTTATTGATGGCAAGTTTGTAGCTTTCTCACCTCCTTCCTTTTCAAGCATCCTGGTGTAAAGTGACCAAAGAGGCTTCAACAGACTGAGATCTGGTCTGTCACTGGTCTCCATTGGAGATGAACGCGACCCATCTCTATCCACAGCTTGTCTGTATCCAAATAAAAATAAAAATAGTGTCAAATATATTTAGCCCTTTTGTGGTATTTGAAGACTCTTACAATACTAAACAAATATTGCAAATAGAACATAAACTGTTACGGATTTCAACTGGCAGGAGGCTGACGAGATGACTATTTACAGAACGCGGTCGAAGCGTTCAACTTGGGACTACCGAGAACAAATCCAGATAGCGGTAGAGTAGAGATTTGAAATAGGGACCTCCAGAGTTCAAATCCAGCGCCTTAAACCACTACTGTATTGAAAACATAACATTACTCAAGATCTTTAGCACTGTTGGCCACGCATTTTACAAACTTTTCTATAAGGTCAGTCTTACTCCAAACCTTCCATTTCTTATGCAACAGTATCCAATGACTGAGAAAATACTGGAGAAACATGAAACCACTTAGTCTAACGATGCAAACGAGGAAAATACTGTAGTAATTATCCTCACTGAAGACCCATCCTTCATTTATATTTATTTCAGTTTTATGAACTACATCCTAATATAACCTACCCTGATACGACTAGCAGAAGTCTTAGCAACAAGCCGGTTGCCATGAGCCGCTGCTGACCAGTTTGACAGCAGGCTACTGATACCAGCCAGACCCATAACTTCTTAAGAGGCAAGGACCTGGAAACGAAATCAACAAATCAACCAAACACGTTGGTAAGTTTAAATCTGGTTACATTCTGCTTCTACAAATGAGAAAGTAATGTTCTGAAATCGTGTGCCGTTTTACGAATTCCTCTTTGAAATACGCCAATTTTCGCGGGCAGAAGTGCGATCGCAGAGTATAGAAACAACAACATTTTTTTTCAACAAAAACAGTAGTATTTTGCCATTGCGTAGACATTCACTTGCTGCTAATGTTGACTACTGCAGTCTTATATTGTTATTTTATTATTTCTGGATCATTTATTACAAGAGTTTTGGCCCACGTTTCCGTCAGGCTCCTTAAATCCTTTTTTTCTGGGGGGATTGGGGGGAGGGGGGGGGGGGGGGTCAACTTGAGCTTGCTACATCCAAAAATACCTGGCGACTTTGTTATCCAAGGAAAGCATGGCATTCAGTACTGTAAAACCAGTCTTGAATCTGTGAAATTCAATAAACAGTCACGCAATCAGTGGTCTTGGTCGTTGTCACTTAGTAGAAAAGATTTCATTACTAGTCCTTAGTACAGTCACGTTACCTGCCAAGTTGACCTCCAGTGACTACAAATTTCCAGCCCCAATCGTTTGTACTGCTGTCTGATTTGAAGATGTAGTACAAAGTGTCACCTGAAACGAAAAGAAAAAAGCGGTTTGCTCTCAATATAATGTTTTAAATAATGTCTCAGAGATGATAAACTAAAAGCTGCTTGTTCTTTTGTTCAAAAGAAAGAAAGAAAAAAACACAGCTTTGAGGCTGTCCAATTAATGCCGCTTGACTGACCTGGTATTTCCACATCAATCCATCGGCCAGTTGGACCAGAGAACACGTGTTTGTTTTGATCGTAATCTGGTGAAGACGCAATTTGAAGTTCGTCGCATCCTTCTTCAGTTGCACATCTGTAGCGAAAGAACGTGAGCCTGACAGTTCTAAGCAGCACAACGTAGCTAACATAATAATAATAAATTAATATTTTAAGAGGATGCCTCTAAATCACGTAGAGGTGGTTTTCAGGAGGGTCGTATAAAATATAAAAGTCTAAAATATACATTAAATGTCTAAAATACAGAAGTAATAACAGCTGAAAACGTGAGACTAACACTAAGGTTTAAAACTAGAACTAGGATTAAAAATACTACTACAAACTAAGGTTAAAAATGGTGAAGCAAACACTGTTTCAGTTTGTGTTTAAAAATCCTTTTTGGCATAAGTTTCTTTAGCTGGTGATACAAACACGCTAAGAGTCATGTATGATAGACTAAGAATTTCTTGAAGTCGACCTCACTATCAGTGAGAAGAATAAAAAAAATATTTTGGAATGAGGTTGTCGATAAGACTTTGTATGCATACTGTAGATAGAGAAGTAAAAACAAAACAAAACAAAACAAAAAAAAAAGAATCATCATCCACATTGTCCGTAAAAGCATCAGCATAACCCACAAAGTCACGGAGAAAAGTATGTTTTGGATTTATTATTCGATAAAACATCACATTAAATGTAACAGCAATCTGTCCAGTAGCATACCTGGGATCAAATTTAACAAACAGTGTTGCCGCTCCAGGAATATGCACTTTCCCCTGTAAAATGACCGGTACAGTTTGTTAGAAGTGCTCTGTTATAAGTATTTTAATCGATAAATAGAAACCATGTACCGTGTTTCTGTCGAGCTATAGAAACGCGAGTGGGAGAACGAGAAATTCTGTGTGAACACGAACCGACAGGCGAGTGTCTCCACAGCTTTCTCGAGTTCTCCCAAACTTTCACGAGTGTTCGGAATACAGAGAAAATGTTTTCTATTTCCTTTAGAAAATATCGCGACGAGGAAACAACTAGTTTACTTTGAACATCAAAAGGTAAATTCTCTTTGTTCGCGCCATCAACAGCTTGTGCTAGTTCCGTGTTTCTAGTTACAATTAGCACGCGCATTTTCTTTGGGCTATTTTCTGAAAACGTATAACTACTGTCTGTACTATACAACACATTCTCCGTGTTTCATCTCCTCAAACATGTTTTTTAACATGTTTTCTGGAGAGCTAAGCTTACCTTGTCGACAGTATCGTTTGGGTATTTGTGAGCGGACTCTCTGGTCTCTGTTGATAGCGTTACTTCACCCATACAGTGAGCAGCAGCAAGAGAGAGCGGGGGAACCAGTTCAGGGTCTCCATGTCGTACCACTGAACTTACGACCTGAAATAAAAATGAAAAGCAGCCGCAAATACTCAATACCGCACGTCACAGACAGGTGATTTATGACGTTACTGGCATTGACAAGGTCATATAGACATACCGTGAATAATTAATTTGTCTTGACCAAATATGCAAGAGTAATGCAATTCGAGACAGTTATGCACACCTATCGACGAATGAGTTATTTTATAAAGAGGAGTATTGTGAGGGGGGCGTTAACAAATGAACATTTTAAGTTGAAACTGAATCACATGGAAGCGGTTTAGTGCATAAACAAACAAGTTAGAAATTTGAAGAATCAGTTAATGACGGTTAGCAATTTTGCGTTGTTGTCAGTTTACTCCAAAGCATAGAGCATAAATGTTAGAGTAAGGTCGCCAACTAGACGAAAACAATAGGGCGTTTAAGTAACTACGACGAGGACGCCAAGGATAACGTCGATTAAAAATGGCTATATATTTTACCTACGAATCTCGTGATACTCTAAAGTCATTTAGTTTGTTTCTCTTGGCCATATTCTCTAAATCGAATATGGAACACAGAGTGAAATTCGAAATACAAATTTTAAAAATTATCCGTCGTGGTTCACTCTCACACAACGCAGAATGACGAAGTGCGCGAAGTCCAAAAATAGAATGCAAATTATTGAAACCCCGCGAGAGTCAGACAACATAAGCGTGCTCTGAGAGAAATAGAAGGAAAATGAACGCCAAATTTTGGTTTTAAAAATTGTTTTAGGAACATTTGCTTACGCGCTTGAAAAAGCGTCAAATCTTCCACCAGTCCGTTTTTTTTGTCTGAGTTTGTCTGAGTTATGACGTCACTCGCGCGCTTCGTTCAAGTTGCTAGGGAGCTTAAGCAACGAAGACGGAACGCTAAGGGCGACGTCTAGTAAAAAATGAACTTATATCTTATCTTCGAATTTCGCAGATGTCTAGATCTGTTTAGTGGGCCTACTTGTATCAGAACTTGCTCAACCTAAATACGTAACGCCAGCGTTCAATTCCAAATGAAAATACAAAAAATTAGCCACTCTCGTTCACGTTCTCCAAAATACACAGAACATGGTCATTTCACGTTGTTGTTTTGCAGAGGAAGGCGAAGAAATGTACAAAGATTTATGACGCACGTGCACAGCTATTGTTCTGCTCATTAAATCTTCTGTTTGGTGACGTTCTTGTTGCCGTTGCCGTCGTGGTTTGCTCAAGGTCCCTGCTGTTTTGAAGAGGAAAGCTATGAAATGTACCAACAATTATAATGCACGTACACAGCCATTGTTTTGCTCATTAAGCCTTTCGTTCAGCGACGTTCCCTAAAGCAATACTTTACTTGAGTACATGCATTAGCCACCTGTTCAAAACGTTCTTTACTCTCCAGCCTTTGTAATATGTCAAGCAAACCAATTAGCTGTACTTCATCACTGTTATCCAACAGCTCAGAGGTGATCATGTGACCTTCAGGCCAGTTTCCCAACAGCATGGCTATCAAATGGCGCGAGTAGATAACAGACAACGCGAGATTAATCTGAAAAGAGAAAAGCACAACACAAAAAAAGTGAGAAGGCTAAAAAAGGG
Source organism: Orbicella faveolata (assembly GCF_042242905.1). Lineage (NCBI taxonomy): Eukaryota > Metazoa > Cnidaria > Anthozoa > Scleractinia > Merulinidae > Orbicella > Orbicella faveolata. The sequence continues at coordinate 28,431,636 of NW_028301547.1, read as the reverse complement.
TAAAGAGTAAAGAACGTAGTAATAAACAGAAAAACAGGAAGACACTTCTAAGGATAAATGTACATGCCATATTGTTCAGAGAAAAGTTAAAAAATTCTTCCACTTTCTGTTATTTGTTATCAGAGTTCACAACTGACGCTCTGTGGCCTCAAACACGTGATATTTGAAAAACAAAATCTCTCTGACTTTGTAGACATCCAAACATGAGAAGAAACAAGTAAGAAAAATCAATCAAAGTTCTTTACTTTAGTAAGATATTCTGTACATCCCAGGTTTTCTTCCTTTTCTAGTTCCTTCTTTAGAAGCTCAGCCGATTTAGTACGGGCTTGCTTCTCGCGAGTCTGAAACAAATTACAGAAGTTCGTTAGCTTTGTCAGCAAAATTGTAGAGAGTGTGAAACCTAGCATTGTGCGGTTTTTGACGACCTGGCGGCCGCTTCTTTGCGTTCTCGAAGTGTCTGTGAAGAGGATTTAGATTCAAGCTCTGAACGACTAATAGATTTATACTAAAGGAATTAGATTATTCGCTCTCGATTTCTAAGCGTGATAGTTCACCAATAAGGAGGATCACGGGCCGAGATAGTGTTCATCTGCGGAGGCACACTATCTGTCCATAAGTGCCCGTTCGAAGGAAAATACCCGGATGGATAGTACTCGTCCGTAAAATTTTCTCTGTAAACAAGCTGTACGCAAGAATAATCTGCATTTAGTGGGTTTTTGTCATTTTTTTTTTTAAATTTTAAATTTGTCTTTCGCGCCTTCCATCTAAAAAAGTTGAAAATCGTTCAATATGATTTTTGAACTGGCGCGCGGAAGAAAATTTACTGATGAAAATAAAGGCAATATAGTATAGTAATGTCTCGGAACGACCGGTCTGTTAGTTGCCCCTTGGAGATTCGATGTTATTAAAACTAACATATTTGCCAGGGAATCGAGGCGTTGTTTTAAGAACATTTCAGTGGGCCAATTATCAGAAACAATCAGAAACAATCTGTTGTTTCGACAGAAATCAAAAGCGAATAATCTAATGGTTAATCGGAGATCACTGATCACATAGCCATGCTAACCTCTTCGATTTCAGCGTCACTAAGTGAAGGGATAAGCTTTTGAGCCACTTCGGTTTCTTCTGGTTTGGCCTGAACTTTCTGAGGTAGTATCTCGTTTGTAGTGTAACGTACGACACCGACATCAACAACAGGACACGTGGGCTTACTAGCGACAACAGGTTCCCTAGAGAGAAACAAAAGCGAAATAAGAAAGGAAAAAATAGAGCAACAACAAACTATCACAAATAAACAGAAAATAGCTATACAAACAGAAGGTAGCAAGTGAATATATGAAAGAGCACAATGTGACCAGCTCAAATTGGCTTGATAGCTCAGTTGGTGGAGCACTGCATTGGTATCGCAGAGGTCATGGGTTCGAATCCCGTTCAAGCCTGAATGTTTTTGGGGCTTTAACTGATTTAAAAACTGCAATGTATAACTGTGATGTATAACTGTGTGTATAAATGCGATGATCAATCATGTCTTCAAACAGAAGACAACTAAATTAAAAGTTGATGAAACAGACACACAACGTGATTGATTTCAACACAGAAGTAAATCACGCAGATGGCTAATGCTTCCTTATGAAACTTTTCAAACGTCGTTGATGTACAAAAGTTATTTTACCACTTCTTCGCTTGTTCTTTTATCTCGTCAGATACTTGAAAAGCCGCTCCGTCAAACCTGAAAAAAATAATCAAGATATAAACATTAACACGAAGCGCCATTGGCAATGGCTATGAATTATCAAATCTAATCCTTTATCATATCAGTAAACAGTGAAATTATGATTTACTTTACAAGTCCAATCCATGAGAGACGCAATAAAATCGCTATAATATAAAAAATAAGAAATACCGACCCTCTCTGTACTTCCACCAGCAGCCGGCTCTGATCGTGTTCAACATTCTCATAAATGGCTCTTAACACTGAACAAGAAACGTTCATTGCTTCGTGGATAGTCTGAATAAAATGAAAAATAGACAACGCACGCTACAATGAAACGTGGTTTAGAAAACAACACGACTTTAGCGAAGACATCGTCCTGATTGCACAGACTAAAAATAGCATTTCCTTGACGAAAAAAAATACAAAATGTCAGATCTAGTAGCGACTTCGAGCGTGAACTTACAGCCCTCCTTTCTACTTGTTTATTAGGACGGATATGTTTTCAACAAATGTTCCTACATCATTAAGGAAAAATATCGTTGCTATCACATTGATCCCAAATGTTTCTTCCAGCCTTCAATGGTATCAAAACAGCCGTGTTAAATTATTTCAATTTCCCCTGACTTTTTTTCAAAATGTCAATTTACCCTGGGTCAAAATAAAATTTGCTGACTTTTCCCTGACCTTGAAGAATTTTTTTTTTCCATGACCATTTCCTGACCAGTGGCAACCCTGATTGAGTGGTCTCCAAAACTCTCAATATATTTTCTAAGAATATAGAGGCTGAAGTTTGCGAAATTATAAGAATAATTTAAGAATAAATCCGAGGCTGAGATTTTGAAAAGAATATAATTTTGTGTTGAAAATTTGTAAATACAATACAGTTACATGTTTTTAACTAAACCGTATAAAATTATTCCTTTCTTTAAACGGCAAAACTAGCCCAAAAGCAACAAAAACAGCACTAGCCGTATGTTCGATGTAGATAACATTTCTGCAAGAAGTTCTGTGAGTCACATCAGGCTTTAATGCCTGCAGGCTGGCTCTAAAATTACTTTAACATCATCCAGACACCAAATACATTCGAAAACAGAAATGTCATACGCTATAATCTAAGAATATTCTCAAGAATATTTTTAGCCTAAAATCGGTAGCAAAATAAGAATATTTAACCTCAGCTGGAAAAACGATATTCTTCTATTAAAAAGGGTGACCAAATAAACCAAAAATGCCGTTGTTCAAACCTCAAAGCATGTTTTAGTGATATCATCAAGCCCTCCGAGTGGATCATGTCCTCCTTCATCTTCTTTCACTATAGCAATGGTCGCCATCGTTGTAGAAGTAACTCCAGATTCCTGTGTAGTCTTCTCTTCTGTTTTGCTCTCCTCTTTGTCAGCAGGTTTAGTAGCAGTCGCCGCAGAAGGTTGCTCGGATTTGTAGAGTTTAAGAGATAACACCTGTTTACATTGAACAAAAAAATAAAAAATAATTGGGTAATATAAAATGGTAATTTCGTTCAGAATCTAGTGTCCTACATACATATCCTTTATTAAAGTGTCTGGTTGTTCTAACGCCAACAGCACTAATTGGGGACTCATAAAATACAGTATTTTGAAAATTAAAAGTTAAAAACTAAAAGATTCTCAACTTACAGCATTTTTCTTAAAACTACCTATTTACAGTATATTTCTTGAACAGTGAGAGCTAAGTTGAACATAATTTGCAATCTCTCCCACATCCCTCTAACACAGCTGACATATCCTTTTTGCGTATCCTGGTTCTAAAAGCTGACAAAGATTTGATGGTCCTTTCCTTTAGTTTCTCACATAGCGATGGCCCTAGGTATTGACTAAGTTCAGGGTGTTCAATAGGGAGAAAAATGCAATCTCACTTTACAGGAAGCATTTTAAACCATTTTACGGAAACGCTTCTTACCTCTAAGTCTCGCAAAATCCACTGACTGCTAAATGCTGTTCCCTGGCAAGCGATGTTGGCGAGCAGTGACACAATACCACTGGATACCATCTCTGAATTAAGACTCAACTTGGAATTGGCCTGAGTAAAATAAAACCGCATTAGCACAACTAGCACGAAAATGCAACCGTTTGCAGCTAAATAAACTTTTAGTAATGCTGCTAAAGCTAAGAAACTTGAAATAGAAAACGTTAACACAAAATCCGATGGGAAGATCGAGCAATTTCAGTTTATACGGTGGACAGAAATTTTGTACCGGAGCTGCGTTAAATAAGTTTGGCCAGTTACATGTACGAGAAAGACAGAGTTTAATATTTTAAAGCAAAATTGTCCTTAGAAAGCACTGTTGTACAGTACCTTTATGCTACCCAGGAGTCCCTTTAATGCAAGATACAGAACCCACATTCTCTCCACTGGAACGGCTTTTTCTGTTCAAAAGAAACACGAGATAACTCACACTTAACGCCTGTCGCAAGTTACTTTAAATTTCAAATATTCTTCATGGACTTAATTAAAACCACAACAATTACACGACACCTGATTACCAAATACACCATGAAAATAGACATCGCAACAACTACGGCGACAAAGCGTGTAAACATGCTAAACATAACTAGAAGTAAAAACATCTGAACGATTAAATCCGCACTATACTCAGCAAACGTCAAGTAACAAAATAGAACATCTGCCTTTCAGTAGTGTGACTGGTATATATGTGTTATTGACCAAGCGTGAGGTCAAAATGGCTGGATATTGGCCAAGTTCTTTTTTTGCGTGTTTATGGACCGAGAAGGAGTCGAGGTCCATAAACTCGCAAAAAAAAAAAAAATAAATAAATAAATAAATAAACGACGCCAATATCCAGCCATCTTGACCGAACAAGTCGGGTCAATAATTGATTTATTATATGGCTTTCGGGAAAATTTTTCTCGCTGGACACAGCGGGAAGTCCCGAGCGGGCAAGATAGCTCCATCTTGCCCGCTCGGGTAGCCAATCAAAATGCAGCATTTGGTTCATCTTGACCGCTCATGGAGATGGCCATATAATAATTAAAATTAACTGACAATGGTACTTACTGTCTTTTAGAAGTTGAAGAATTTTAACAACAATGTCCAGAAGAACTGAAAATCTTGAAGTCTTGAAAGTTTCACTCAGTGCTGGAGATTCCTCGAGGAGGTGTTCTTTGACCTGTCAATCAAGACAAGTTTTGGCTACTTGCTTACCACATGAAGCGATGGACCGATACTATACTACCCTAAAAATATTTCTTTTACCACGAAAAAAGAATTAAAACTAGGAATATCTCTACTCCCCCCTGGATGGGATGCTAGTCGGTACCCATTTATACATCTGGGTGGAGAGAGTCACAGTGAGAGTCACGTGTCTTGCACAAGAACACAACACTATGCCTACGGCTTTCCGGGTGCGAAACCTTTCGGGACTTTCGAGAAACGGGCCCAAGAGCTCGAACTCGGACCGCTCGATCCAGAGTCGAGCGCACAAACTACGAGGCCACCGGAACCGGAAGCCAATTATTCAGAATACATAAATTACATTAAGTCTTGTCGCATTTCTATTAGTCTTTGACGCGCACCATTGAGACAGTTTTAGAATGATGAATGGTGCACATTCCTTCGCTTACAAGAAATTATAGAGGGCTTCGTTACCGTTTTCTTCTTGTGTGACTTGATATCCATAACAGTGACAGATCCCTTGTCGGGGTAATTCTTTAAAACCACAACTCTCCGTTTCTCTCCACTAAGATCCTTCATTTCCGCCACAGACCCCGTCCGAACAACCTGAAAATACCCAATATGCATCATAACTACATGTAGTCATGTGTTAGGTGATACACATACGGCTGCATGCCATTATGGAAACCAGGCTACACACATCAACCACACCAGTTACCAGTCTTCACCCGCGCCTAATATTGCTCTTCATACTTACATCAGGAAATCTCGCGAAAACAAGGAGTCCAAAAACGGCACTTAATTCTACATTCTGCAAGGAACATAACCAAAAAATAACGGTAAGATGTTGAGAACAAATTCTGCCCCTGTCAACTACACGCAGATCAATGAATTTACAAAGCCGAGGGTTAATTATAAAGGAAAGCAAGGGGGGTAAGAAAGAAAGGAAGTTAAACTGGAACACTGTGAAACATCCCTCCCAACGGACAGGCAACTGTGAGGAAAGGTTAACAATACCTCGGCTGCAGGTTGAGCCAATCGTTCCAGACACAGTCCTACATGATCTGCTATACTGGGATGCCACTGAGACGAGCTGGCAAGCTGCTGTAATGTGGACGCCATGCCAGACGACGCGTTGAGATCTGATCTGTGGCAAACACAAGCAACGAGTGATAAGTTTGACTTACACATACCGTTCTCAAACTCATTAATAATTCATCAAGTCTGATTACAGGCAATCATGACCGTGACGGTGTTTTGATATCTGATCTTAATAAACATAGATTTTTACAATTTTATTTCTCCATTTTCCCCCTTGGTTTTGGTTTCGATTGAGAACATATATCAAACACTCAAGACAGTGTTTGACTACATTTCCAAACACCTCGAAGTTCGTCAAAAAATACTCCGCTGCCAGTCGTATTTTAAACTCTCTTCTCGGTGTTTGAAAATGTGACAAAACACGTGTTGTTCAACTCCGTCTGGCTGCTCACATCCCTTAGAGAACTCTCCACTAAAGTGGCCACTAACCTTGCTAGATACTCTGCTCCGAGCTGAAAGAGAAACTCGACTGTTGCCTTGCCAGATGATCTCTCTCCACCACTGCTTTCGCTCTCTGTTTTGACAGGTAATGTGTAATATGGCGCTACTCCGCGATCGGCAACCTGAACAAATTGTAGAGGCACCAGTCATATCCCTCTCTTATCTCAAATTGACGTCAATACAGAAATAAAACCAAACGGGTAAAGAAGATGTCATTCTTTGCAAGGGGGTAGTTTTAGTTTGTCTCACCTTTAGCACGAAAATATAAGCAAACCATCATCAACAACGACAACAGCATACTTTATTTCTCACAGATCAAGTTCGAATCATAAGAAATCTCATGGTAAGGGTTTAGTTAGGTGCACAAACCCCAGAATTAGAAAACTATGATTGTTTAAAAAGGAAAACGAAAGGCTAAGGCTGGAAAATGTTGAGACGGATTATCACAGACAGGCTTTAACAATTTACAGTAAACTTTTCAAGATGTGTTATCTGCAAGGGAGCTTTCTAAAATATACAGAAATCAATCAAGTTTACACACTCACATCAGGGCTCGTACACTGGAGAAATTTGCCAAGAATACCAAGAGCAAGACTTTTAGTTTTGTCATCAGATTCGCCATTCCTGTTGAAACAAGGACAGAAACGTCAGGATAACTGTTATTATCCATGCATCTGACTCGCTGAGATTGAATCAACAATGCTCGCACCTGATAATTTTTAACAAGGTAGGAAGGAATTTATCAGACATAAATTCTTCTATTCCAGAGCAGTAAGTTGTCCAGTGCCTGATCTATGATGAGAAAAGAAAAACGTGTTACCCTAACATACAGTGTCTTGGGCTGTGGCAGTTAGAGGAAAAGTTGTTAACTATGCTTTATACCTCGCCATAGAAAATACAACCAGTAAGAATACAGGAAAGCCGTTGTCACTTGTATTTTCTTGGTATACTTGACTGTGTGTTTTCCGAGAAAATACAAGTGACTCGTGGGATATTCTATGGTATACCACGAGAGAACGTTGCGTAACTAGAATTTATTGCTGTGCGTAGTTTCTTGACGACATATCCTGGTATAACTCCACAGGCTAAATAAATTTGGGGAGACTGGATTACAACAGAATGCCTGTAAGCTCAATTGAATACATGACTTGTAAATTTGTACCTTTGAATCCTGCGGAAGAACCGCTCCAAGAAGTCCTATGAGTCTTTCCTGTGCTTTGCTAGCAAACACTTTTTCAATGTCTTCAGGGCTCCGTGCTTCTGTGTCTTGCTGTTTATCAATCCCGTCAACTTTACTCTCAGACGAACACTCCTCACTTTTTACATCATCATCTCCTTGCTTTGTTTCTTTGTCCGTCTGAGGAGTGCTTTCTTCTGGACCCTTTCCCTTTTCGGAAACCGTTTCCGGAGCGTCTTTGGCTTCAGCTACTCCTGAGACATCTGCCTCCTTATCTTGCGTCACAGCAGCCTCACCTTCTGCTTCCTCTGTACTCTCACCTTCGGGGATGGACTCCGGAGCCGCAGCAGCAGTTGAAGATGCTGCCTCCCCAGAGGACTCTGCACTGTCTGTTCCACTGTCGCCTACGGAAACATCTAGCAGTTATTCACAGATTACAGCAGGGTTAACCAAGCGATTTCAAGAGGGTTCTTAACTGACTACAGCCCTGTTCACACTACGACGGAGAAATTTAAAAACGCAGCTTTATTTCTACGGTTACAAATACCGTCCATACTGATACAACACGAAAACGGAGCTTTTCAAAAACGCTCTTCAAACCCTGAGAAATTTGAAAACGACGGTTGTGCGTTTTAGTGTGGACGGAAAGCATTTTGAAATGTAAGCTTTTCGAAAACGATAACATCAAGATAACCTTGCCATTTCCTTGCCAGAGTTTTCTTCAAACACAAATCCAAAATGACCGCAGATTGTTACGTTTTCAAGTTTCTCCGGCGTAGCGTGGACGGAAAACATTTGATGCGTTTTGACAGTGAAAACACCGTTTTTAAATTTCTCCTGCGTATGGACGGGGCCTAAAGCACTGCTTTGGTACTAAGGAGAATGGACATACTAGATTTTCACATGTAACCAGGGAGTTTTAATCAATCTGTTTGGATTACCTGTCTCTGGTTTACAGGAGGCGTGGCTTAAGCATTTTGTGATGAGACCAAGGCATTCCATGTGAAGATGGCCAGCGGTTAGCAGGTAGTCCGAGCTAAAGACTGGCAATCATAAAATAGATTAGTAGTCGATAAGATACATTATATTAAAATAAGCACTTAATGACAGGCCCCAAGGGACACAGTGAGTTTTGTTTCCCCGAGACCCTCAATGTTCCCTGAGGGAACAGTGTTATATCTCCCAACTTAAAATAGAACAAAACTGCGAAGAAATCGTTTGCTTGACGCCGGCTGGCTCACAAATTTGCCTGGTTTCAAGGAGCATGACCTGATAACGTGCGAGTCGAAAGTTCAATTTTTTTTTTTTTTTTTAAATGAGGTTTGTTCGCCTTTGGGAGTTTTGACCCACGACACATGACACGTTCTCCTCCAATCGGATTTGAGTTGAGAGGTATAACAACAAAAGATAAACTTCTCCCCTCGTCATTGGCTGATGTTCATTGTCAACAAGAGCACAAACATGTAGATAATGCAATGGCGAGTGTATATTTTAAAACTTTTAGCAATGTTAAGTGTCCAATTAAAATGAATGTGAATCAAGTATAAAAAACATAAAAATACTTACCAGACTTGTTTGGTTCGTTGAGAGAATTAGCCAGCGTAAGAGTTAAAGCAGCGAACTGAAGCCAGGCATGGTGATGAGTGTACATTTGGACACGACTCGTAGGATCATTTGTGGTCGTGTCTAGAAGTGAACCTTAAACACATTAACACAATTATTCATTTGCTGGCACGATAGAGTGCCCTAAAACCAAAATCACACCATTCACTTCCCAATTAGACTACTCAGCCAAACTCAAAGCGTAGTAAAACCAAAAACCAAAGTAAAAAATTGCCTGCCTGACTACGCTCTAAGCGTCTAAAATTATGCCGTAGAAAAGTTACAACAATTTAGCAATCTAGTGATGATATTCCTTAACAACAGAAAGCAACTAAAAACAAACATCCCATAGCTGGCTGTGTACTTCATTGTGAGTTTGTTTTCAAAAACAAGGGGATAAGTAAATCCTACTCTGTCTTCATGACAGGGTGCTGTGACAAGATTGAGCAGAAAGACTGAGAACGATTCTGATGCATGCAACTTCGCGTCTCGAAGATAAAAAAATAAGTTAAAGAGCCTTAATTCTTCGTCTCACCTGTCTTCAGTGGAAATTTAGTGATTTTGTGGGACGCGGAGTGTCTAGAAAAAAGCAGTTCAATAAAAAAAATGAGTCATCAAGGAAGATGTCATGTCTTATAAAAGTTTATAACTTAAGGAAAAAGACAAAGCTATTTTGACCTTATTATCCACCATGGTGTCACTACTGAAAACATCAGGGTTGGGGGGGGGGGCGGGGGGGGGCTGGAACTTTCTTTTGAAATGAGAACCACAATTTGACTACTGATTTCGTGAAGTCTGATAAGGTCAGTGTCAACTGAGGTGGCCTCCGCTTTAAGCCTGGTGGTTTTATGGAGGTTTTTCTCACTTGTGGTAGGCGCTGTAGCCTCATCGTTAATGAACTCAACTCCGGATCGAGCAGGCCGGGCTTGAGCCCTGGCCGGGGACATTGCCTTGTGTTCTTGGGCAAGACACTTTACTCTCACAGTGCTCTCTTCGGGTAACTCTTCGATGGACTAGCATCCCATCCACAAAGGGGGAGGGGGGGGGGGGGGAAGAAGAGAGAGAGAAAGACTCCAAGTCGCTTCATGCTATAGAAACCGGGATAAGCTCCAGCTTGATGGGGCCACTTTACCTTACCTTACCCTATCATAATTTGTTGCTTGTTATTGTCTATGTTGTTTTATTTATGGTGTGGGAAATAAAACATGATAATGATGGTGACTCACCTTTCTGGGAACTTGCCAAATGAATGGCATCCAATGCACAAGTCAAAGTCGTCACACTCGTTGCAGTGAAACCGCGTACCAACTATAAAACTCTGACACTCATCGCACTTGAACCTGAACAAGTGAATATCAAACACAATCACATCTGTGAACGTTAATCTAATGCAGGTAAGTGTACATCATTCGCAACAGTGATTTGATTCCTCACACCTGCCCTGTCAATAAAAGCGTTGCCGCAGAGAAGTGTCTACTAGTGATAAAGGCCTGCGCCAGAGAAATTACAGTTTGAACTTATTATTTTTTTTTTTTAAGAAGTAAGCAAAACTGAGCAGAGTTTGTTCTTAAGACACCAAAATGCGAAGAATTTTACACATTACGTACAATAACAATTTTGGCCCTCATAAGATAACAAGTAAAATCTAATGGCTTTCAAGACAAGCTCAAGTTCTAGAGGGCGTTTGAGTAAAAGATGTACCAAAAGTATCACACCCTGTGCTCCGTATTTTTAAAACGAATTTCACAGATAAATTGCCAGGATTTACGGACGGTTTTGTTCTCATCACTAACCTCATATCAATAACAGTGTGACTTTCCAAGTGCCCATCAGGCTTCATACCGTCTGTACCAAAACACAAAAAATATAAATCAAACAAAACATTCCAAACAGAACATAGCTCAACTACACGAGGATAACAACAGAAAAAAAAAAACAACAGATTTTAAAAGCTGTAAGCGAATGTGTACGTGAAAGAGGCTATGAAACAACACAAGAAACTTGTCCTCGGCTTTCAAAAAAGTCACTTTTGTTACGTTAAAAGAGGTGCATTTTCGTCAGACATTTTTCGTAAAGAAGAGCCTCTACTGCAAGCAGTCCCTCTTTAGCTCGAGAATAGGCGAGGGAACAACGAAAACCAGGAGTAGAGGCGAACGTTGAACGCGCTACTCACAACTCACGGCTTCGCTCCTCCCCTCTGTTCGTTTACGTTGTTCCCCGCGGATTTTCAAGCAAAGGAGAGACTGCTCGCAGTCTAAGAAGGCCGTCGACAAGACATGTTCGCAGTTGTTTTAACCCTGTGTGCGTACAGATACAAAGGTCGCTTATTTCTCAGAATTAAAACTGAAGCAGATGCTCTGATACTCACTCGTGTAACAGCTATTGCACAAGTCAACATCCAAGCAGTCGAGGCATCGGTATCGCCTGCCTGACAGGCTGACATCACAGCCATTGCATGTTATCGACACATCAAGAATGTCCGAGAACCGTGCCACGAATAAATGCATTCGCTGGATAAGATGAAGAAATGAAGAAAGATGAAAAAAAAAAAAAAAAAAAAAAAAAAATCTAAAACCAACTCTGTCAAATGCAATATTAAATTAGCTAGAACCATTCCGTATTCGTGTTCAAAAAGACGGTCCATTTTTTCCCATACGTGGTCGTCCGATCTATCAACATTCTACAATCCCCTCATAGTCGCTAGTCAGAGTTCATGGGGCGTCGTTTTTTCTAAGTTTCTCAAGACGTGGTCGGGAGTGCCGCCTTGGTGGTTTACACGATCATCTCAGATCGTGTGTATCGCACAAGCGTCTTGTCTTCTCTCCTCAGACTTCTTAGATTTTGATTTGTCAAATCAACTACATTTTGTGTGTACAACTCCTTAACAAATCGGTTACGCTGATTATTTTAAAGCACAACCAACATTGCTTTGGAAGTGCCACTAACAAGAGGTGACTAACCCGCCGTTCCTCGACCGTCTGTGCTTCGTGTTGCAGGCGGTAGACCCAGGACATGTCCCGCTTAGCTTCCTCTAACCAGGTATTGCCTTCTTCATAGTGGTCCAGTTCCTGCTGCTCACTCATGTCCTTCACATCTTTATTGGGGTTTACTATGGTCGCTAAGAGACAAGTTGAATATACTTTCTCAAACTCATTAATAATTCATCAAGTTAAAACAAAGGAAATCATGACCGTGACGGTGTTTGGATATCTGATCTTAATCACCATAGGATTTTATGATCCGTTTCTCCATTTTCTCCGTAATTTTAGTTTTGACTGAGAAGATATTTAAACCGTCAAGACAGTGTTTGGCCACATTTCCAAACACCTCGAAGTCCGTCAAAAATACTCCGCTACGCGTCGTATTTTCAACTCTCTTCTCTTCTTGGTATTTGGAAATGTGGTCAAACACGGTATTTTGTGTTTGATATAGTGCGCCAGCAATAGAAGGCGGTGAAACGCACAACCTTACGCTTTCACGTCTGAAATCCTATAAAGACCAAGTGGAGACAAGGAAATACCTGCGAACTTTTACAACATCTTCGCGACTAAAACAGGGCAAAAACACTTTTTTATGAACCCACTTCCATGTTGTCTTAAAGAGCTGTCTAGCTATCCCGCATCTCTTTATTTACACCAGAACAACATTTAAACTGGGAAGTGGGCTTGAATGAATAAGCTAACAGTCCTTTCAATTGTTGAATGGGTAAAAAGTTAATGGTGTCTCCTGAGTTTTCTTCCAAGTAAAAGATTTCATGAACAACATTTATGGATAATCCGGCTTTTTATTGAAGGCTGAATTAATGAAAAAGTCACTCACCTTTCGCTGTGTCAAGCAGGAACTCAGGCAGATGAACATCTAGAACAAACGTGTGATCATAACCCTACCAAGCAAAAATACCAAACAACGTCAAGTTTGACATAACATTTCTATAGAAAGATACCTTCTTAGAATCTGAATGCCGTCACAAACCTTCCATTCGGTGTCAAGAAGATGAAGGACAAAAGCTCGTAGACACTCAAACGCCGCAGAACTTGGCCTTGAATTGAAGACAGATACGTTAGAATAGATTGTAACATAGTACAGTCGAACCTCCACTAACAGCCACCTCTCCACAACGGCCACGTTTTTTGTCCCGGCGGACAGTCCAGACATTTACTTTTATTTTAATCTCTCTACAACGGCCACCTCTCCACAACAGCAACGCCACTAAGTCGCGTCCCGACTGCTAAAGTAACCTCATGACAACGATCAGTTAGTCAACGACTGACAAACGATATATACAAAACCCCATTTTTTTATTGTAAAAGGTCACGAAACTTGATCCGTACCGCGCAGTCGTTTATCTCTATTTCTGTTTGGTTTCTGTTTTACTGATATTTTTTGATAGTGCAACGTATTTACATGTTACACCAAGTATTTTCTGATGACAAAAATGGTGAACCCCTCGAAAAAAATCCAGTGTCATATTACACCCTTGACTCCCCATAACGGCCAACTCTCTACCCCAGTCACTTTCCTCTGTTCCCAAGGTTGTGGAGAGGTTCGACTGTAGCTTACATATATAACAAACATCATTCCCCGCTATAACTCCAAATTAAATCAATTTTTTTTGTGTGATAAAGTATAATTTGAATTCCTAAGTGGGTTTACTTCACTCTACCTTTGGCTTGAATCTTGCGAATGATAACATTTGACTCCTTCTAGACATCGTCTCACCAGCGCGTAGTAAGCTCGCCGTACTTTACCCTCCAGGTTCAAACCACAGCCATCAAGATTGTCAGCATAGTGCCTGGAAAACATAAAACAATAAAGCACTTGCAATAACTTTGCCAGTAACAACGCAATAGGCCATTTACGAGTTGCCTGAAAATGAGTTGCGCCTACAGGTTGAATTTCGTGTAAATCAAAGTCATTTTCATATGTATGAAAGGTCTTGCATTAAGACTCGCTTTGAAAATGAGAAACAAGGTAACTCGGAAATGGCCTATTACAGTAACACCTAAAATCTATCTCTCCTCATATAAACTGTTACAGTAAAAAGCCACCTTAACGAAAGGAAATCATAAACGTGACGGTGTTTGGGTAACTGGGCTGAATTAGCATATAATTCGACGATTTTATTTCACAGTTTTCTCCTGAATTTTAATTTCGAATGAGAACAAACACTCGAGGCAGTGTCTTCTCACATCTCTAAACACCTCGAAGTTCGTCAAAATTGCTCTGCTACTCGTCCATTTTTTCAACTTTCTCCTCGGTGATTCGAAATGTGGTCAAGCACGATCTCTCGTGTTTGATATACTACGTTTAAAAACTCTGACCAGTATATTGGAAATTGGCGTTGACTTGAGCAGCATTTGTGAACCTCGTCAAAAAACAACTGATTTTACCTTGGAAAGAACTTTTGGGATGCCAGAAACTGCTGTAAGAAAAGAACAGCCGGAGCCTGTGTAGTAAAAAAAAAAAAAAAAAAAAAAAAAACAAGATAAATAAACCCACAAAGCAAAACACTGATCCTAAACTGGTGTAACAGAATGGTTCGAATGCCGTTCTGGTATTGCAAGGCCAATAGGCAACTATATAAAAAGCTTCAAAACGTTTGTTTAGAGAATATATAAACAAAATTAAGGATAACTGTAATAGAGATACATGTACTTGCGCTGCGATAGTAATATTTTACTAGACTATTACCTGGACGAGGTCGGTTTCCGAAGAAATGCGTAGAAATTCGGCAGCAAAGAGGTAAATGTCAGCAACAGCGTTGGCATGTTTCACTCTCTGCTGCAACAGGGCTTGGATTCTACGTTAAAAAAGAAAAGTCTATTTCATCTATTTCAATTATCAAGGCAAATAACAGCACAAAACAGTCTTACTTTCAGAAACGTTTTTTGCTCTTTTGCCAATGTGGCTAAGTGACCTGTAGCTTGTAATTAGAAAACGTTATGACGAGATCTCCACACTTCCATAGCCATATACAGGTGGCAATAGCCCTCGTGGGTGACTTACGGACGAAGCAATTTTAAATCCCTAGACCACTAGAATTCTTGCGCCATTTCACAGAACTTTTTCCTGAGCCATCCATTGCATCGAGCTCTGCGTGGTTTATATGCTAATTTCTGAGTGAGTTTCTCCTCTAAACACTTTGCTTTTACTTGACTACGGTAACTATTTCTTAACAGTGTACTGAGTCAGCAGCTAACTAGAACAAACGTCCATAAACATGTTCATTTACCTTTCATGAGAATACGAATCGTTTGTCACAAAGTCAAGGATCAGTTTGAATGCTGGGTGTTTGTCAATAGTCTTGATCTCTTCAAGTGACAGCGTTCTCTGTAGAAAATATAAAGAATTCAGTTACACTTTAGTGCACCCAAGTTATAAGGTTGGTCAAATCATGTCAACATTAACAAGGAGTGCAAGAGACGACATTCAACACGCTATCAAGTACATGCAGAAAACAAATTAAAGGGGTTGTAAGTGACGCTATTTGAGGTGATACTTGTAAGTATAATAACTTTATTTACTCGTACATTTACAGTTTTTTTTACAGTGAAATGTAAAGACAAAGAAAAAAGTGTACTCTATGAGTCTGGAGACTGAAGTAACCAAGGGTTTTCTAGTAAGCCTCCAATTATTATGTCTCTATGCAGATTTAAGTCTCACCTTTTCAGGAGTTTAACATGTGCAGAAATTACAGAGTCGGTGAAGAAAGTCTCTTAAAATTGTTTTCCTTTAAATGTAACTATGTTTTGCTACGAAATCGTGCGGTACTTATCAACCGCTATCGTACGGTAGTCCTTGCTTTGGAAGCTCACAAACAAGCACCCAGAAGCTAAGACAGCAAATAGTTTGAAACACGCAGATCTAACTTAGCATATATCAGTAGAATAAGTGGGATATCTAACCTGCCTGGGTCCTAACAATAGACTCCCACTATGCTCTGTAGATGTCCTTTGCCAAGATGACTTCCTGCTTAACCACTTGGAACGTCTGTTTTCTCTTCCCTAGAATAACACCAAATAACAAAGACATCACTTTATAAACTGCACGCAACTAAATATTTCCAAATAGTAATTAACAATTATTTCACGAACGGCCGTTGGGTATGAGACGACAGATAATCAAAGATGCGCGTAGCGCCGAGTTGGCGATTATCATCTCACATCCAACAAGCGCGAGTGGAATAATTGTTTTATTAAAAACACCACCAAAATATAGAAAACTAAAATAAGATAAAAACGGCCAAACAAATTACACGTACACTTACCAAAATGGCTAAACTAATGAAAACTCTCAAAACGCATTATTCAAAGATCCAGTTTATGGATAATGGCACGTAACATCTAAACGTGTTTAGAAAACAAACCTAAGAAAATACGTGCGCTGATTGGTTGAAAATCGTGTTCTATTACACAATTAGATTATGAGCTCGAGATTTCTATCGTGTGATAGTTGACGAGGGCGCAGCCCGAGTCAACTATCACGCATAGAAATTGAGAGCGAATAATCTGATCGTTTTAGTATAAATCTAATAGTCTAATAGACTTTATCTAAATCCTCTTCACAGACACTTCGACAACGCCAAGAAGCGGCCGTCACTTTGTTAACAAGGGTTCACTGCTATGCTACTCACAATCTATCACAGAATAGATAGTGAGTAGCGTAGCCAATCAGAGAACGGCATTTGTAATAAACGCTAGTAGATTTATACTAAACCTCAATAGAAACACGGGACATGTTTTCTATTTCTTAATTGCAAAACAGTTGTCACTGATTGTAAATCAAACTGGTTTCTACACTGTAGCTAATAATAATTATACCTCTGCGCTTTTGTCAGTGATTCTCTGCAACCCAGCAAACTTGAGAAGAAACTGTGCCTTTTCTTTACAGGCGATCACTAAAACCAAAAATGTAACGTTACTGTAACATGCATTTTGAAAACAGAGAAAATACAAGCCAAACTGCTAGCGTGGGACGCGCGTTGGCCTCATGGTTAGCGCGCTCGACTCCGGATCGAGCGGGTCGGGCTTGAGACATGGCCGGGGACATTGTGTTGTGTTCTTGGGCAAGACACTTTACTCTCACAGTGCCTCTCTCCACCCAGGTGTATAAATGTTGGGGGTAACTCTGCGATGGACTAGCATCCCATCCAGGGGGGAACAGAAATACTCCTAGTCGCTTCATGTTACAGAAACCGGGATAAGCTCCGGCCTGATGGGCCACTTGGGTCTATGTGGACTTTTAAAATGCTAGCTTGTTATTGGGCGCAAGCCTCGCTAAACATAAATTACAGTACATTTTATTAATAATGATCACAGGATCTTGGTCGCAGCCTAGCACTTTTTTAGGACATACCAGGTGTGTCTGGGTTGATTTTTTGAGAAGAGCTGCTCTCCTGGGTAGATTCTTCTTCAGCTTGCAGAATCAAACGCTGGCGACGATCAACCTTGAAATTTATAACAAAGAGTTGCCTGTAAGTTGAAATGTTGTAGGAATCCTACTTTTTGAAATAGCTCGCTACATAAACAAAGCAATATGTAATATGTACCTCTCAAACTCTTTAATAATTCATCAAGTTTAAATAAAGAAAATCATGACCGTGACGGTGTTTGAAAATCTGATCTTAATTCGCATAGATTTTTACGATTTTTTTTTCTTCATTTTCTCCTTAGTTTTGGTTTCGATAATATGTAATATATAATATGTACTTCTCAAACTGTTTAATGATTCATCATGTTTAGACAAAGGAAATCATGACCGTGACGGCGTTTGGAAATCGAATCTTATCTTAATTCGCATGGATGTTTTACGATATTTTTCTCCATTTTCTCCTTAGTTTTGGTTTCGATTGAGAAGATATATCAAACGCCAACACAGTGTTTGACCACATTTCCAAACACATCAAAGTTCATTAAAAGTAGTCCGCTGCGTGCCGTATTTTCAAATCTGTTCCCGGTGTTAGGAAATGTGGTCAAACACGGTCTTTCATGTTTGATATCTTACTTAATTTGTGACTGGGACGTAAGAGGATAACGAGCACAGACGGGAGATAATCCGAGAATAAAAACAAAAAACAAGGACTGAAACGTCACTGTTTCAAATCTAGTCTTGACTTCCAGCAAAAATGAGGAACTACAGGATGTGAAAATGTGTTTAATATAACACATACCAAACCACGTCTGAGAGACTCCGCCGTTAAATACGCGTCTTGAACGCCTTCTGGGACAGCTTCAGGAGGTGTGTTATTGGCTGAAAAACAAAAACAAAAAATTAAAGGTATCATTTAACGCCATACTGTAATTGGAAATGACACAAAGTATGCTTAATGCAAAAGCCGACAAAGAATAACACTTCCAGAAGGCAATGCGTTCAACTGCCTCACAATGGCTTGAATTGATTGTCTTGCTACCATATTTGTAGTTAAGTGGAAAACAAAGTACTTGTAGGTCTACCTACCAAAAAGTACAACCTGGTCCCTCAATTCCTGCGAATGCCAAATGAGAGCAGCAAAGACAGAGTGTACAGCTTTGTCTACCAGAGGACCTCCAATAAATGGCCCAGGGGCCTTCTCACGACACCTGAAGGGAAAATGAACCATTGATATTTTCATGGTGCCATTTTGTCTACAATTCGTGTAGCTGAACAGATCAACTGAACAATAAAAAGGGCAAAACTTTCATTGTCAACAGGGCGGGGTGTGTGTCTTCATTAGCCCAGCAACCAGAAGTTATGCAAACAAAAGCCAGTCTGTGAATGGTTAGACTAACAAAGCTATGAGCTTCTAGACCTCATACTTGGCTTTCTATCACTAGGTTAAAGTTATGTGGTATCAAATCCTTGTCATTAAACTATGATGTCACGTGGACAAATAGATCGAAAGGAGTTCCAAACGCCATGTAGCCAACGTGCTATTTTCTTCCGTTCTGCCTTCAGAACGCAAAGTGTAATGATATTCCTTAATGATTATTTATTTCAAACTAGTTGGGCTACTTTGGGTTAATGAATTTCATTTCTAACTTGCTCAACGTCTTCGCTTTACTTCCATCGTACATCACTGCATCATCAAGTCACAGACCGTTAAGTCCAAATGCTTACCAACTCGCCTTCAGCTGGACACAAACCTTTTAATAACGTCTTCCATGGTGCTGTTATCACCACTCATGATCCCGTGGAGGAAGGAGTTGACGGAACTTTCCACTGGAGTACCTGTTGTTGCCTGTGATAGAATAATAATAATAATAAAAACAAGGAAGATGTTGACTCTGCCGTCTCCACTTGGAACAAATTGTTTACTAATATTGCCGATAGACAGGTGCCTGTGAGGAAAGCAAGGATACGTGGAATTCGCTGTCCGTGGATGAACTCGCGGTTATCAAAAGCTATTGCCAACGCGATTATCTCCATCGCAAGGCTATTAAATTTAACTCTTCTCAACTCTGGTCACGTTACAAGAAGCTTAAGGACTATGTAAGCAAAGAAATGAAGAATTGCAAAGCTGAGTACTACTCAAACCCAATATCGGAAAACGAGAGCAATCCATCTGGCTGACCAATGAGACTTTCGAAGTTCACGATGGCATTTAAAAAGTGTGATTTTGACAAAAAACCAAACAAACAAACATCACTCACGTGGTAACCAGAAAGAGACCTTTGCAGTTTGCCTGTCATATATCCTCCACGAAAAAGGGTGGTCCAGATCTCACTCTGTAGTAACTTGGTTTCTTCTTCGTTGTCTACATTTGTCACTGTTGGGGAGGCTACAAAGAGAAAACAAAAACAAGTTTAAGTCACATGCTAGCCGGACCCAGCTGTCGCATGAGAAAATTCAAGCGTAAAACAATTCTACCCAAAAAGGCCTGGTTAACACTAGCGACATAACATTATTGCTTGTGTGGGTAACATGAGCATCGGCATAACAAAGTCAGGAAAAGATCAATTTTTTTCCTTGTGTCGTTATGTTCATGCTGTTATGTTGCTATTACGTCATTACGTCAGTATTTTCACACGGTAAACGTAACGTGTCATTATGTTCATGTCGTTAGGTCCCTAGTGTGAAGTTGTCCTAATGGAACATTGACTGACGCTTCAAAATTGTTCTTGAAAAACCGGGCACCCACTTCTCAGTTTAAAAAAAAAAAAAAAAAAAACAGTCTAGTGGAAATCAGAACTTCAATAAACCCGATTCATTGTGTTCGCCATCTAAATAGCAGCTCTTCCAATCCGATGTACAGATAGGTCAGAGTTATCTTGGATAATCATTTCAACTTTGTCTTCGTGGATGTTGTAACCAAATAAACGGCTTGGATTATGCTAGACGTAAGGTCTGGTCAAACGGTGCATGATAGTTAATGATAGTCGATGATAGATAGCACGCGCTTCGGTTTGACCACCAACTATCATGTACGGACGGACCTCAAACAGACCGACTTAATTTGACTAATAATAGACGGATCGAAACTTACTAAAACTGTCCAATGATCGCTGTTAAACTTTACGTGAGTCTTTCAGCTAATATCATCACGGCTTAACTGACAATAACGTTCAACGGACCAGACTTATGCCCCCATCAATTGACAAACACTATTCACTTGACTCTGAAGATGACTTCTGCTCAGGTTGTCGAAACATAACACACCGACAACAGTTCTTTTGAGAACTACTTTCACCCGGACGATCACACAAGACAAACTAATGCTCTAACATCGGCTATCATTCACTTTGAGCTTGTTCAAATTCTTCATGATAGTCGATGATAGCTAGGGGAGAATCAACAATCATGGACTATAATGCACCGTTCGACCACGACTAAAGGTTCTAACAGCACTGGGTGCCTCTCACAGTGTTGAGGTTGCATGTTACACTGGTCGTTTGCACCTACCTTTTCTACTATCCAGAGCAGCACTACAGAGCTGACCAAACAGGCGAGCCATTCCAAGCTGTAGATCGAAAATCCACGACAAAGCTACATCTGGAGAACCTTTTGCAGTTACCTGTAGTCCAAGGTAGAAAAACATTTTGAAGTCAACTCATGGTTTACATTACAGTGCTACGCGTCGCACCCTCGCCACTTGAGCAATTAAATTTTGACATCTTTTTGACACATTTTTGCTGGCCTCTATGTGAGCCGGCAAGTCAAAACATTGGAGCTGTCAAGGGCAGAAATGTTAAATTGTAAAACCTGCAAACGTTTGAAACCGGAGGGAAGTTGTCGCAGATTGATTGACTATTTCAAACGGATGCCAACAGAAGTTGTAAAAAACCTAAGTCAAAAAGTTGCCAAAAACTAATTAAAAACTGTCGTACGTGGCAAAGGTAAGATGCGTCGCTCTGTAACGATCGCCACAATCTCAGCCGAATTGAGAGTGGCAAAGATCAAATAGCAAAACAAGTCGATAAAGTTTGCTCTTACTTTGAATTTGTACCCCCATTCATTGTTACTGCCATCTGAGTGAAAATTAAACAGCAGGCGATTTCCAG
The DNA here is from genome assembly GCF_042242905.1 of Orbicella faveolata. Taxonomy (NCBI): domain Eukaryota; kingdom Metazoa; phylum Cnidaria; class Anthozoa; order Scleractinia; family Merulinidae; genus Orbicella; species Orbicella faveolata. The sequence continues at coordinate 28,409,957 of NW_028301547.1, read as the reverse complement.
CTTTGAAGTCTACGCTCTGCAAGATAATCACAGCTCAGCAAGTGAAGAAATGTCGAAATACCTCGCTTGTTTTAGAAAAATGTTCATAAGTATGGTGACATACCTTCGGCCACTTTTCAGTGTCAACCTTTTGATCAAAACGTTTTTTATTTCCGTTTGAATCTGTAAATTCTAAGTAATCATATCTGCAACATAATTCAAACAAAACAATAACTTCAGAATTACATTAATATTGACTTTCAAGTGTTTGCCACTCGTTTATAGGGTTGCCTCGGCATGTTTGGTTAAACCATTTAAAAACGTTTAAACATGTCACCAAGCGCATTTGCTAACTACTGACAAAGGTAAAAGTCAACAGTACCTTCTTTCTGTTTCACATCGTGGATCAAACTCAACAGTAAATTCAGAACAACCAGGACAGTTAAAAACCTAAGAGAGACATGAATGGTAAAGAATTGATACACCTTTACTAAACAATTTCTATGACCCGTTCAAACGCGCGCAAAATATTGCCAACTGTTGGCCTCGCGCCCGCACAATGTCTTGCCCGCGTTTGGCCTCGCGCCCGCGCAATATATTGCCCGCTTTTGGCCTCCCTTCAGCCACCCAGTTGCAAGACGTTGGATGATGATACAACAGGGTGACCAAACCTTTGCAACATGTCGCGCTTATCGATGTTACAATATACTGCGTTGAAATGTTGCGCGTGTTTGACCGGGACTTTAAGCAGTGCTGAAAAGGCTGGCATAGGCTTACACTGGAGGAAATCATTCCGGATTCGTCACGAATGCGGAACGTTTTAGTGCCGGATTGGTTTTGCCGTTTACGCGCAATTGGGTCGAATCCGAAATAAAATCTCCCCGGTTTGGTCATGTCTCCGGAGAATGAATCCGGAATTTAAAGTGGGAACTTTAAATCCGAGAACTTTTGAATCCGGAGAGTTTTGTCGTGTAAACCGATCTTCTCACGAATCCGGATATTTTTCCGCCTGCGATCATTTGAGTTTGCGGTAGAACCAAAATGGCGGATCTAGTAATGTAGTCACAGTCGTTGGAACATCGATGACCATTATTGGCGGTCGCTAGTTGCCTCATTCTGTTACAGGTCCAGACAATCTCTTATAATGGGTAATGCTATATTCCTCAGAAACCAAAATTATCGACGCAGACAATCTTGACGTCCTCCACACTTTATCGGAGATGACGATGGCACGATCGAAAACCTGGACGATTCTGGATAAGACCAGAACAAATGCCTGGTGGGACTACATGATTGACAACAAAACTGTGGTCAGCGAGTGGAAAGAAAACTTCAGACTGTCTCAATCTACCCCTAGCCTTCTCTTCGGCGGCAGCTTGTTAACCATTTCATCATGAATGTTCCAGGAGTTGTCGTCGCGTGTAAACGGTTAGGAATCCGAATATCTTTTCAGTGTAAACGCCTATGAATTCGTGTACTCTAAACTTGATGAATCTCCTTTAGTGTAAACCTAGTTTAAAGCGCTGCTTCCCACAGTTGATATACAACAAGAAATAGTTTTCCAGCAACAATGTTTGTTTTGGGGTGGGGGATCGTTTTTCCTTTTTTTCTTTCCTTACTTTAATCATTATTTTATTACATCACACAACTACACTTTAACCCCTACTAAATGGCCATCCTCGGGGAAATGGATAGTGACCGCTTAAAAGGGGTTGGCCGTTTAATAGAGGTAAAAACAATAGAAAAGCCCTCATAGAGACGTTGATTACTGGCTAACTAATAGGGGTGGCCGCTTAATAGGGGTTGGACTGTATTTAGATACAGATTATGATATTGAAACTGTGGACAGCTGCCAGAGAAAAAGAAAAACGTGAAAAACAAGTTTGTCGAGTTTACCATTTTGACGTCTTGGTTGTTCTCGTAGTTGTGCGCAGACTCCACCTCCCATGTTCTCAGCACAGTCTGTCCCTGGGTCTTATTCCACTCTTCAGAATCAATCTGTGGACGAAAAGATATGTTTAATCCATGAACAGAATGTTATAATTATCCTTGAAAGTATTGAAAATCTCACATGGAGGCAAACTAATTGATCTACGTTAAATAAACGATAACCTCCGTTTGGCGCGAAAATATGCTGTCCCCACTAAGTTGGAGAAATTTGAAAACACACCAATTAATAATAATAATAATAATAATAATAATAATAATAATAATAATAATAATAATAATAATAATAATAATAATAATAATAATAACAACAACAACAATAATATTTATATAGCGCCTATCCATGCCTGCTCTAGGCGCTGTACAATTCGCTAAAATGAGCTGTACTAATCTTAATAATTGAAAATGTGCATTTAAGAAAGTAATAAAAACTAAAAATCGCTAAGAGTAATAAGTTTTCTTAAAAAGATGAGTTTTGAGTTTAGATTTAAAAGAACTTAGATTGTCACATGAGCGGATAGAAACAGGTAGACTGTTCCAGAGTTCAGGAGCGGAAACAGCAAAAGCTCGAGAACCATACGTCTTCAGGTGAAAATTCGTGGGGTTAAGAAGTAATAAGTGTGATGATCGGAGGATTCTGGAAGGTTGGTAGTACGTTACTAGATCTTGAATGTAGACCGGCCATTTTGGATTTGTGTTTGAGGGAAACTCAGGTAGGGGAATATCGTGATAATCTCAACGTCCATCGTTTTCGAAAAGCTCTGTTTTCAAAATGTTTTACGTCCACACTAAAGCGCAAAGCAGGCGGTTTTTTTTTCTTTTTTTTTTCCTTTTTTTTTTTTCAAATTCCTTCGGATTGAAGAGCGGTATCGAAAAGCTCCGTTTTCGTGACTGATTAATGTGGACGGCAGGCCTAACTGTAGAAATAAAGCTGCGTTTTCAATTTCTCCGGCGTAGTGTCGACGGGGCCGTACTTTAAGCTCAAAATAATGCCCTGGGACACCGGTATTAGGGAGTCGATAAAGGTAAACCGTGAATATCATTTGAAACCTATGATCATAATGTGTAGTATATTTGCTTCAGTACAACTGTTTACGTAATCTGAGACTTTGTCAAACCTAACCGCTAACACTTTTAATGACTCTTACTTTAAAGAAAAGCTCTGGATATTTGTTTGAAAATTTCTTTAACTCCAGAGTCACTGGTTGGAGGCTTCTGAGTACTGGCATACAAATGGAATCCACATTTGTAAACAAGTTAAGAAAGAGAACCTGCAGCAAATACAATATGGCGTATTAGTAGGTTATACGAAAGATACTACAATTGAAACCAGGATTCCTGACATATAAAAGCGGGTTTGACACCGGCTTAAAAAGCCGTAGACTTGTCACAAGTTGACCTTTGCTTAGTCCTTCGCTTACAAAAGGACATTAAACCAACAGGCCCGGAAATATTATCGGAAAGAACTTTAAGAAAGTCTAAAAAAGCCGTTGAAACAAACGTTTTGTTAAAACACTAAAAAGAAGTTTCGACTGAACGACAAGGGTGTAGCAATGAAGCAAATAATCTGTAGTGAACACTCTTTTAGGCAGAGCTGACAAGATCCCTTCGACCAACCCGGGCAAGCACAGGGAACGCAAGCACAATTACAGTCTGATACGAATTGCCTGATAATACGTAAGTGTACATTGTATGGCATTCCAGGACTCTTTATAATCACAGAAACCCAATGCAGGAAAAGCTGGCTAATTTACAGAAGCTGAGGTGAACAGAACAATTGAAACCCGACATACCAGCTGCCTCATGGCTGCCGACACATATGAGTGTTCAAGTCTGTCAATCACGGTCAGTTGATCCTCTGCATCATTTACCGCCTGAAGTGACAGGAACACTTTGTTGGCGAGAATAGCAACGTCTGTAATAACAAGAAAGGCACATAAATGACAGGAATCAAACATAACACGATTCACCTTAAGAATGAGGCTGACTACAATATACCCTGAGCGTCTATTAGGCAGCTATGTTGCCAAATATTGAATAGAACGTTTACACAACTGCAGACAATTGGACTGTAAATACCACTTTCAAACCGAGTTCGAGGTCTGTACTGTAAGCTACGGACCGATTTTTTTTTTCCCTTCGATTAATGCGCGCGGGACATAAATCGAAAGGGAAAAAAACAAGGATCGTAACTTACAGTACTAACCGAGAAGACGAGGTTAGTACGATATTTATTTTATCTCTATTGTGTGTCTTACGGGTTCGGGAACGATTTCCATTCACGAGGAACGGCTTCAAATTTCTGACGCACGTCGAAAACAAAACGAGTCAATTTGAAATCGTTGTTAAGTCGTTAGCACGTTTTAACACACAATTTTAAGTAAAAGAAAGTTTTAAACTTTTACTTGCTATAAAATTTGAAGACTGCTGGCAATAAATCACGAAACATTTTGGCAACAACTACCGGAATAAATTTTTAGTGACTAGTACGGTGGAATATGGCCCGCTAAATTGACCAATCTCAGTGCACGTAGTACCTGAGAGATATAATAGCAACTGTTACAAACTTACATTCTATTACAAGTGTCGTTGCAACATCCTGGCCAAATGAACTTCCACTTTTGATCTGTGTGCTGCACCATGTGAGAAGACTTCTTTGCATTGCACACAATAACTGAACAAGGTTAGATGTCGAATCATTGTGACTTTGATCACTTGCTGCCAAACAAGTGAGGCACTAAATACAAAATAGCAGACATAAATTTAGAGAAAAGGTGACGGTGAAGTATGCCATATAAAGATGAGAGTGGCATTATGATTAGCATTGAGCGTACCTCTTGAAATGCTACGGACAGTAGTGTTGTCATGACACCAAGAACAGGTCCGCAGTCAAACCCTTCCTATAACAACACAACAATTTTTGAACACATCTGAATGAGTACTCATGACATGGCGTTTGGGAAATGATGGTGTGATAAAATATTTGATTATCCTGTATTTTTATAAAGCGTTTTCACTCGCGTGGCAAGCAGCCATGCAAATTTAATGGACCAAAAGCAAGTGTTTACATGAGAAAAGAATTCAACTCCTACAGGATTGGTTTGGTACACAAAGATGGCCGCCGTTTCGTTGTTTTGGAACACCAATAGGGCTGCCGTGACGTCATGCGGACACGCTCTATAGCTAAGACATCTGTGGTTGTACAGGGATTTGATGGGCTTATTTCATTCGTCTCCCCGATTCCCAGACTCGAAAAGACGGGCCAGGGTTTTACAATGTCAAAAAATGTTCCTGAGGGTACTTCCAAATATGGCAAACTATGTATGTTGTAAGACATCAGTCACATATAGATTACATCACGACAATTAATTTTGTCGAATAATAAATATATAAGTCTACAAATAACTCGACAGTACGTGACCATAATCAGACAAACTTGCCTCTGTCACAGCATTGGGAAGTCCAAGAAGACCACTGGCATCTTTGTTACTGAAGAATCTACAAAGTGACTCAAATGTCAGACCAAGAGACACTGCTTTCTTTTCTTCCATCACTTGATCCACCATGGACAGAAGATGACTTCGTCTTGTCTGCGAGTCTGGGAAGAAAATCTCTGCTCCTACGAGGGAAAGATACAGGCCAATCTTTAAATATTGTTACTTTCAAAAAATTAAAGCGCACATGTAGACTCTTACATGAAGAAATATCGCAAACGTTTTCACATAAACTCGGTGGTATCAAAAGTGAAAGATATTAATTGTTGCGGTAAAAACCAAACTGGTCGCAAACACTAAATATTGTAAAACCAATAACTATGATAACGAGGTGAGCCTAAGGCGGGTTCTAATGTAATGTGAAGTGAACCAATGTCAATTGCAAATGTAAGTAATAGATATCAAATAACCGTTTGGCTTTTTTTTTCCAGCTTTTACCTTCTAAGATAATCAACTTTGAAATCTGATGAATCTTCTCATCGTAAAACTGCTTGTTATCATCCACAACATCACACAAATGAGCAAAAACTTTGGAAGACAGTTCTTGTTGCTGAAAAATAAATATCCATAATACATAATTGTTGTCCACTGTAGATGTCCTACATTCTACAAGCCTTTAAGCTAACTCAAGGCACATATGTAAAAAGCAGAATGCTAAACTAATACAACAGTTAGTTTTTGCTCTGCAATAAAACCAACACACTTGTTCCATTTTAGATTTTGAATCTCTTTCGTTGGTTTTCCTCTTAGCCGATGTCTAGTATCAAAGACAGGAATGTTCGAGGTTCTCCATTTACACTCATAGGCAAATCTCATCTGAGCTCTTAAGATGGCATTTTAAGATTCCGGGACTTGGAGCTGTAACCTCAGAGAGACAGGCAATACTCGTTTTATTCTTATCACACTAAATTCCCTGCGAAAATACAGAAAACAAATTGAGCCGAACCTTTTCAAATGCTGCCTTGTCAGTGTTGTCAGCTACCAGTTCTCTGATGTTGGATTTCAAGTATGGAAGGCTTTGGTGGAACAGACGAAGAAGAAGCAAACTAGACACAACTATCTTCTTGTGTGTTACTCCTCTGTAAATAAACAACCAAAGTTACGGCCCACGGTATAGTAGAATATTATTATGTTAACAACGTAGGAAAGTAATCATTGTTCGTTCAGACGTAGATGACCTGGCTCCAGAGTAAGTCACTACCCAGTTTACAGTTGTAGTTTGTTTTGCCAATAATGATCCACTGGATGGTGATTTACTCAGTGGATAGCGTTATTCACCCTTTGAACAACTGGGCTCTGAGGATAAGGACTAGGATTTAAGAAATATATAGAAAACATGTACCGTGTTTCTATCGAGTTTTAGTCTAAATCTACTAGCGTTCTATCACGAATGCCGTTCTCTGATTGACTACGCTACTCACTATCTATTCTGTGATAGATAGTGGTTAACGTGGCAGTGTGTGTTTGTTAGCAAAATGACGGCCGCTTCTTGGCTTTTTGAAGTGTCTGTGAAGAGGATTTATATATAGTTTTGAACAACTAGTAGATTTGCGTGATAGTTGACTCGGGCTGCGCCCTCGTCAACTATCACGCAATAGAAATCTCGAGCTCATAATCTAATTGTTTAATAGAACCACGAATGTTAACCAATCAGCGCGCGTGTTTTCTTAGGACTGTTTTCTAATTCGTTATCATTCACGGTCTTGAGCTGTACCTGCTTGTAACAAGTGAATAAACATCCCAGATTAGCTCCAGACTGACACTACTCATTTCTAGCTGACCTTCCTGCAAATACAAACAAAGTAATAACATAATACAATAATCTATCTATATCATAAAACACACATGCAGACACATAAATCAAATACAATATAATATAAAGCACACTTATATTAATTTTTATACCTTCTCCTTAAATAAAGGTGGATTCTTAGGTCTTGATTTCAGACGAATCTGGAAAAAATGAGCAAAGTTGAACACGGGTGATAACAATTTGCATTTGAAAAAGCAGAAAATCCTACTTTACACAGGAAAACTTTGCGAAATATTGATCAGTACCTGGTCCTTAGCCATTTCATCAAGAAATGAAAGAACTCGAATAAACAAAGTTGAGCCTTCTACAGTGTTTCCACTCGGTAGAGGAGCCACATCATTCTGGAATAAAAACAATGATTTTTGATTTATGTTAGAACAGGCTTAGATATTCAACACTGACACATGCATAGCAAACAATAGGATATAAAACATGGAAAATGTATGATCTCGACAAAGATTGTTCTTTTAACAAAAGTGAGTGTTGTTAAACTTATAATTAAAAGATCTAGGAAATTTCATTATAACAATATCTAGAGGCAATCCAAAAAGGTTCCAAACTTTACCAAGTGCAAATCATCATGTAAAGGACAGTTGAGCTTGACTTCATAACCAAAAAAGCTGACTCCTAGCACTCCGATTCTTTCAGCGCTTTCTTTCCTTGCTCCAAGAAACTTCACCACAACATACTGTAAAATAGAACACAGGAAAGAATGGACAGTACCTGTAGTAACTATTTAACAGCAGTTACAACGTAATATAGAGCCTGTGATTAATGTTTTTCAAGGCCCATGAGTGTTTATCCAAGGTTAACCTTGACCAAGGGTTAAATTATCATCTTTAACTGCAATTTCAAATTCATATGTCCTAAGATATTAAGACACAACATGATCACATGCACAGAGAACATTCTTATTATCGCACACAATATGACAAGGAAATACCTTTCCCGTCAAAATCCTATCAACATGAACTTCAACTTCATCCCTGAAAAGTGATAATAATAATTGAACTGTAATTAAATAACAACGTTCCGATTTTAATGTCTGGTTGCTGTTTTATTTAGCAAAGACCATTGAACAGAGTCACCAAAAACTTGGCAAAAATGGCTATTTTCTTGCCGCACACTGACTACACATACTGTGGATACAAAACGCCTTACCACCCATTAATCTCTAAAAAAGTGTACTTTTAGGCACTAACTTTACCAAAAATCAATTGATATGTAGTTTTGAGTACTTAAGGTACATTGCACACTCATTTCTAGTTCAACATACCAGTCCTCCTCTGTCGCAAAAAAGGCCACTGGCTCATCGTGATTGATCTCTGATTTCTCCTTAGAACTGAAAATAAGAAAATAAAAACCAAACCAAAACCAGTTAAAATCAATGAGGTTTTAGCAGTTTTTTTTAGCACTGGAAAAAACCGGACTGAAAGCTATAAATTGTTGGTATTAATTCCACCGATATTGGGTCTTAAGTTTAAATCCATCTGCCAATGATTTAGTAACAACTTGTGTCCATAGTAAAATAACCCAAGAGCTGTTTACCTTTATAAGGTTTATACAAAATGATCTTCAAAGCAAAGAACCCTCAAGTAATAATTTACTAAATTATGTAGAAAAACAAGGAGAGTTACAATTAAATAAGTCAAGCAAACTGTAAGAAATATTCCTAGAAGCCTTAGAATTGCTCTGTAGCTACAAGTCATGTAATCTCACCTTGCTAAATAATCTGTGTATGTAGCTTTGGTCCAGTCATTGTACTTGCTTAATGCATCTGTTTCATGTCCATTTCCTTCACGTTCTTTTTCTTTTTCATCTCTGAAATGAAATAAATCACTCCCTTCCATTAGTAAAAAATAGTAATTAATCTACGGTAAACCTGTAGAAAGTTTCAAAACATAGGCAAAACTTGTGATCAAAGTCTTTTTTTAAAAATTTAACTATAACGTTAAAAAAAAAAATAACCTTAGGTAGTGAGCTGGTAAAATCACAGAGCATAGATGGTATGAAAGCATACCGTAGAATTCCAAAAATAACGCCCTCACCCCTCCTCGAGAAAAAACGGCTCCTCGAAAGTAACGTTAATTTTTACCTTCAATCGAAACCCCGAAAGTAGCAGTCTTCCCGAAAGTAACGGCCTATCCGAGAGTAGTACCAAAATTTAAGGCCTTTCTTGTTCACACAGTCTACTTTATTTATGTGGTTAGTCAGTATCATACACGAGCCCGCTTTGTCTGAAATGACTGTCAACGGCTACCTGAAACTAGCGGCCTCTTTTGTCTGCTAAATCCAAAAGCAATGCGGGCCGTTACTTTCGGAATTTTATGGTAACATGATAGCAAGCTGACCAACACCACAGGGTTCTCGCGCTGGTTTGAATGCCTCTTCTATCGGACCATGAATGTTTTTAATACCATTTGGTTGTTTTCAAACTTTGAATCGCTGATCTTTATTGAAACGGATACAGTGTAGCTGACAAAATCACCTGTACCTTTTTAAATCATCCAGAACAAACACCAACCCATGTGATGGACCAATTTCTCCTTTGGACACCTGGAAAAGAGACGATTACATTGACCAGGTTATTAAGATTCAAGTTGCCAAAAGAAAACACCACCAGGCTCATGATAAAGTCAAAAAAAGATATAACTACTGGTTAAAGGTAAGTTGTTTTACCATAATTATGCTACCAACCTTGATGATTAACCTTGTCAGTTTAACACGAACAGAAGCAGCGCTTGAAAACATCATTGACACTCTCGTCTTCCCACTCTCTGATAAGTAAGCTTGATCAAAAGCAAGTACACGTAGACATGATTAAGTTGCTACCTTCTGACATGTATGGTGAGTTACGCTTTACATACTCTGTACACTTAACAAAATGCAAAGCCCAAACATTGGCAATGAAAGCTAAATGCACGTAGCACATAATGCAGGTGACAAATGAGTTCAGAAAGTTGCCTTGCTTCTAGTGTCAACAGGCTACTCTGCTTGGATTGACAACGGAATTTACATTAAATACATTTACCTTCAGATGACCAGTTGTCTGTCAAAACATTCTCTGGTTTTGAAAGGTTATCTTTGTGGCCTCCATCACAAGAAGACAAAGACATCTTTAAGATTGCACCTAACAGCAAGAAACACACATGCTGTTACTCAGATACAATGTACTTAAATAACAACAATTGATTCTTGTAGCGTAAAGTTATGATGTACATGTTACTGTACATATAAACAATGCATGGCCCCGGGGTGGTGGATTTAACAAAATATCTGAAACTGGGCAGGCCCGTGAAGTGGTGATTTAACAGCATGTGCGATCAATCTAATAAGAAAACTTTGGTAAAAACTAATTATAAATTTTCAGCAACCTTCTGTTGCATTCGCCAGAGGGTTTGAAAAGGTTAAAACAAATATAAATTTAAACAACGACAATTACTTACCATGTTGCTTTGTAGCTCTAAGTTGAACATCTTCTAATGATTTCACAATTTCGGCAGCAGCAAAATCTTCAAAAGCAATTTCTTAAGGAAAGATTTTAAAGTACAAAAATCAGTTCACAAACTCAGTTGAGGTAATTTCCAAAATGACATAAAAAACAAATATATTTTTCTCTTACCATACAGTAATTTTAGAACTTTAAAAATACTTGTTAGATTTCCACGTGCTAAAGTATATTCCAATAAAATCTTTAAACTCTCTGGTTGAATTGAACCTTCATATCTACAAAGAAATTCAGATGCACAAATAATTTTTGGTTACCAAAAACTTTGCCAGGTAGAGACTTGTTGACAGAAACCAGAAAAAAAAAGCATGGGTTCAGCAGAAATGACAATGATAGCACAATACAGAGGTAATGTCAGAACCAGTTCAAGAAAACCTAATACACTGTACAAGTAAACAAAGAAAGCTGTAGCCTGATAATCAGATTGATAAAAGTAACTTTAGGGCAAAACAGGGATTTACAAATTAAAGTACAACATATATCTCACCTTACAACAGAATGGAGAAAATTTTCAATTTCCTCAAGAACATTATGAGAGAGGGATGCTGGTCTGTCTGGTGATGTTAAGGATAATGACATTGGCCTCATGTGGCTTAGGGCTGACCTTTTAATGAAACAAAAAAATTATATCATTTGATCTGCCAAGTAAGTCTAAAAAAGATATAATTATAAGAAAAATTGACACGCAACAAAACTGATACGTGTTGACTGGACACAGCTGTTTGAAAGCACTGTCCATACAAAGTATAAACTAGGATACAAGCTTCTGAAAAAATGAGAATGAACACTGAAAAAGTGTGTCAGTCAATACATCATAGTCAGGTTAACTAACTACATGTACATGCTTCAATATACATGTCTACAAACAATTCTAACTGCAAATACATGTAAGTACATGGTAAACACAAGTTTCCAAAAAAAAACCACTGACTTACAGTTTATTATTTTTCTTGACAACTTTCCTTCAATCACGTATTGTTACTTGTGATTAAATTTAAAGGATTTTGTGGTCTTGTTTTCAATGCACAACAAGCAGTACATTGTATTTTAACATTTAATAGCATTTAATAGAATAGCATGCTTCTTAAAGGGGCATTTATTTATATATCTCCCTCCTAAATAACCATTATTAATTGCCATTCGCAATCATTAAAACTCCATTTGATAGCACAGCTCATTTAGCCCTAGGCTGTTTAATTACCTTGTATGAGACAAGATAAGATCCCTAAGGTGTGGTGCCATAGGCATAGCAGCAGTAGCAGTCGCTCCCAGAACAGACAGAAACCATACAGCTGATGCATCACCCACACTCATGCCTTTACTTTTCAAAACTCTGAAACAAAATCCACCAGTTACACAGACAACTGAGTGTATCACACATTTAATAAGAAAAGCAAGTCAGACCTTCTGAGTGCCAGGGAGACAAAATGGAAGGTACCGTACATGTACATATCAAATGTTGGCAAAGAAACACTCTAAACCACATGTGGGCTGTTTGAAAGATAAATCACTATCCAGTCGATAGCGTAGTTGGTATTTTTAACACTTATCCATTGGATAGCCATTTATCTGCTTGATAGTGTCATCCAGCCTTCAAACATCATTCTAGCACAAGAGTAATAAATGAGTGCTGACAAACTGTTTACAAAAGAGGAAACCTACCAGATATAATGTGGGTTTACATAACCTACAGTGAATTGGCATCACTCAAGAGTAGCACAGCATAAATTTACATGTGGTAAAACTTTAATAGTGGCTTCGTGTCAAGAAAAAGAAACCAATGACAGCCAGACATTCTAGCCTTTTTTATAAAATCAAACAAATTATAGCTGTTAATAATATAAGTCAGTTGTTCACCTGTACCCCACAGCTTTGATTCCTCGTATTCTTGTATCACAGCCATCACTGTGGCATCTTCTAATATTGATTTGTATCACTGGAATCACAAGAAACCACAGACAGTGACTTTAAATAACAATGTGTGAACATGTAGAGGTTCTTTCATGGACAGTGCATGGTCTCCCTACCACCTGTCAACATTTTTGTGATGCAGACACAAAACATCCTGACTCATAAGTTGTCAGAGTCATTTAATAACTCAGTTGTTAAAATTAGAACAACAAACTTAGTGAAGCAAATGTAGAGTAGACTTTGAGATTTCTTACAATTCATTGTGTGAAACAGTTTTGAACTTGCAGCAAACTGAGCACTCATTGCCAGAAATATTCTTACAGAATAACCTAATTTATCACACAAATGTGTAATTTTACTTGTTACATACCTGGATAAGGAATTTTCACGTTATCCACCAAAACAAAGTCCCCATTGAACTGACTGATGGGATCAAATATACAAAGACATTAACTTGCTTCTTTTACCCAGAACTGTGTTAAACATTATTCAAAACATTGTAATTTATCAACTCCACTATAAAGACTGTAAGTGACCTAGCATTCACCAGCCGGAAGTACAATGAAATGCTCTGTTAAATTCTTCTTAAATCTAAACATCCAAGTTGGCCTTCAATATAAAATCATTGGACACCACGGCAGTCAAGTAATGAGAATGACAAAAAGGACTGTTTGACTACAAGGGGATATCATCTTGATATGACATCAAATTCTCGGCTGCGGGGCCTCCCACATAAAAAGGAAGGGGGGTGCACGTTGTACCTTTTAGGGTGTTGAGCCAAAAAAATATGACAGGAGATAGATGAGGTGTTGTTTTACAATGGGTACATGTATAATCTCTTGAGGGTGTAAAAAATTGAAGCCATGCCCCCAAAACAGGATCTTGGTACCTCTCATCCATGGGTTGTTTTCAAAATTTCTCATGAGAACTCCCATCCCTTTTATATGAGATTCCCCCTTCCTGAGATTCTCAAGACGGGCACAAAAAGAAGCGTGCATGTATGTCAAGCAATGAGAATTCTTATTTTGAGCTAAGGTTCACAAGGGATGCATGTAATACCTAGGGATCCTACAGTCACTGATTTCCCTGAGATTCTGCTCATCCCGTCCTGCTGTTACAACAACATGTTGTGGCATGTAACTCTGGTCAGATGAGCCTACATTGATTGACAGTTGTTTTAGCACAACATTTGGCCGCATTCGTAATCTGAAACACAAGTATGATAAATCAGTCTCAAACACTAATTATAACTCAAAAAAATACACAAAACTAATCAAACAAATCTCAAAGCTCATTTTGAAAAATATTTTTAAAAAACCCAACTGTCTCTCTGATCAACAGCTTCAATTTCAACTCTGACAGTCATAAGAGTTGACAGTGTCATATGTATTGACATATGTATTGACACTGTATTTGGAGAAACACTGTCTGTTAGATTATGGTTGCTCACCTTAATCCAAAAAATTCAGGAAATTTCAGTCAGAGTGTAAACAGTTCAACAATTTGAAAATGGCGTTTTGGCAAGTGTATTAAGTGATTAACAACAAGTTCAGGTATTTAATGGAACTGTGGTGTTTTGGGGTTTGGATTAAGTCAACATATTGAGTGTTCCTTGTGAAATAACCAGGTGAGTTTCATAGCTAACAGTTCATGGAGTTATGATTTTATTTCATGATATTAAAGACTTCTTTCATGATCATTTATGTATTCCACTCATAGCTCTTAGCCTTTTGTGAACAGAAGATGAATTTGAAAAATTGCAGCAAATTTTCAGGAACAGCAAATCATCATTTAAAAACTCACAGCAAATTTTTCGGGAGGAGTAAATTATGGCACAGTGAATTATTCTCCGACAATTCGCGTGGATTGCAAAGATAGATGTCACAAAAATGCGGGGAAATTTTGTTGAACTATCATTTCAAGCTAAATTTCTTCGAAAAGCCAGGAATTTTGTTGAACTTTGCTTGCATTACTTTGCACAACACTGTACTGTATGTCACAAAGTGGTAACAGTACTTACCTTATCCAGTGAGACCTGGCAGGTCCATCTGACTGCCAGTAAGAACCTGTGTCTCCATTTGTCAACCTGAAACATTAAACAGGTATTTGTCAACCAGCAACAAATAATCAATGTGTAGTTCCAGAAAATATTCATACCCCCCCCCCCCCCATGGAAGGGATTTTTTCCAAGACAAACCCCCACCCCAACCCCTCTGGAAATTCCAATTAAACTTGATACATTTCTTTCAATTTTTTGGTCTTAGAGAACCCCCACCCCCCAGGAAATTCCGATCACTTCTGTGGGGGGAGTATGGATATTTTCTGGTACTGCACAATCAATATTAACTACTTATTAACCAAAAATTTGCAGTTGATGGCCTGGAAATCTCAAACCAAGACCTTACCCATTGAGTGTGCAATAGCAAGGTCAATATGGCAAGGCTGAGGTTTGAGATTTTCCTGTAAAGACTAAATGTTCATACATGTATGGCTTTTTGCTTTCTTTTGGCAGGCCTGTAATGGGCCTGTGGGCATTACAGAAGATTACTGCCCAAGAATAAGCCAATCAGAGCATCTGTTATATTGACTACAAGCACGAGCCATATAATAATGAATTATAATTAACGTTTTTCCACACAGGGTGCACTATAGCCTTAGCTAAGATTGCATGCATCGTAAATCCTCGAATTAGTGCCCCCCCCCCCTCAAATAAGCGCCCCTTTTGAATAAGTGCCCCTCCTATCAGCCAAAATTTAAAATTAAGTGCCCCCCTGAAATAAGCACCTCCCCTCCCCTCCCCCCCCCCATTTCGTGGATGAGTAACTAGACAACAAAGGATGTACATTTCTGTATAGTTTTCCTAGTGTTTAATCACTCTTGTCCAGCTTTTTTCTTACAGTCATTTAGTAATTTACATCTTTACAATGCAACCTGAAACATGTTTCAGTATGTGAACACATTAAGTTTAGAGAAAAAAATTACCAGTAGCAAAGGTGCCACGATTTAAACTTTAGGATCAGCTTTTTATGTTCACAAACAGTTTATGTTGTTGTTTACGTGCATAGGATGTATTAAAAAATGACCATGTCAGGTCATGATTTGGGAAAAGTTAAATAAGTCCCCCCTTGAATACACCCCCCCCCCCCCCCCCGCCCCCTTCTCCTAAATTTGAAATAAGTGCCCTGGTTGCTAATTCAAGGATTTAAGGTATTCCAAATTCAAACCTTGATGTTGTGAGTCTCAGCAGGCGATAAAACTGATTCTGTATTTCAACATTTCTACAGATATTTTCTTAGAGAATATTGACTTTTATGTGTATTTTGTACACTTAACAACAGGGCGGGGCAGGCAGTGCAGTATGCCACAGCACGTTGCATTGTGTTGATCACAGATTTTTGCCAGGTTCTTACTCCGTGGGAGAAGGAGGGTGTACAGTCAAGGAAAGTCAAACCTCCAGTTGCAGAGGTTAATTATGGTTAATTATGGTTCATTATAATGCAATCAGGAGCTCTGCTTTTAGGCTTGGCTAAATTTACATATTACCTCTCACAGTGTCTTCCTGATATGACAGTTGTATTGGATATATAACGGACACAGAGAAAGTCACTTCTTTTTTAACAACTACTTTAGTCTACTTTACAAGTTTAGAAACACACTCAGCCAGATCAAAGCAAAAGTTCTCATACCTGGCAATGTCGCCCTTGCTGCTTGACACTTCAAGTGCTGTGTAACATTTCATCAAGGGCTTGAGCACTTCACCTTCTTCCACGGATGGGACCTGCTTCTGTACTTCAGCTATTAAACCAAACAAAAAAAGCATAACAAACAAAAGCCATAAGGATATTTATTTACCTCTCCAGATAGAACAGACTACTCAAACAAATTATCCAGTTTTTGACAAGCTTGGAATGTACTTTGTAACTGATCACAGACTGGCGTTCTTGTAGTAACTTTGTCTGACTTGAGACAAGTAACTTAAGTCTCATCCCTGAGTTTTTTGAAAAGGTTCTTTTCTTTCACTGCCTCAGCTCTCCCCACCAACACGTACAATGTCCAGACCCTGTGAGGCACTCACTCAGTTGTTTAAGACAAGCATAGGTACAGTTACATGTAGCATTTACCCAGCTGTTTACCTTTCTCTTTCAGTGCATCCATGAAAGCCTGTAAAACTTTCAGTCTCATTTCAGAAGTGTTACAGAATCCTTCTAGGGCAGGCAAAGGAAGAGATGTACTAGTGGCTCTGTTTCTCAGCAAGAACTACAAAGTAGAACATCAGTATACAACACTTTTAGCAGGGTTTCAAATAAACACTGACTCCTGGAGCCCGTTTCTCAATGGTCCCAAAAAGTTTTCACCCCTGGAAAGCCATAGCAAAATCTCAAACCTTATGATTACAGAGCTGTTTTATTTACATATTATTAAGATGAACAGAGGTTCCCTTCATACAAGAAGTTTCAGGCATATACACTTCTCCGTTTTGGATACAGATGAACTCAAAATGGCTTTACGAACCCGAAAGGTTTCCAGTGCTTTTGAGAAATGGGCCCCTGGTCAGCTAACCTTCTACTGAACCCCCATACTGACTCCCTTTAAAATTAATGGGAAAAAGAAATTTTTAAAATGCCCAGAACTATCAGTGGGACCGATTCAAGCTAACAAATAAATTTAGGGCTCCCTGGAATTTCCATAATGGCGGACATGTTGCAGATTTCTGGCTCTCTTCTCCTTTGTTTGTAATTAGTGCAAACTTTGTTTATGAAAAATCAAGCACAGAATAAGTTGGAATGTCATCATATTTGGTATTCGTGTACCCAATAGAAAATTAAGCAATAAAAGTAATGAAGAAAGACTGGCAAATGAACATGCTTGTATGACAACAGATATCCAGCAACAACGAAAGCTAATAAAAAGATTAGTTGTCGAAACCCACCTTAAGCAATTTACGACCATGATTCACAACTGCTTCCTTGTTCTCAGCAAAACAGTCCACAAATCCTGCCAATGGAAAGTTATTTACTGCATTTTAGTAAATAAATTTATGCAAAGCTATGATATTCTCACTGAAAGCACCAACAAACACAACAATGCCCGCTGTAAGTATAGAGCCAACAAATGGGATGATTTGCCTGCAATGTACGTTCTCATGTACACATATGCACGCTGCTGGATATCAGCATCAAATTGCCTTTAAATATTTACTTATGGTTATTTGATGTAGATACATACATGTTAAGTAGCTAAATAGTCCCTTGAATTATTTCTATTTTGTACCTGGCGTAAGACAGCAGTTTTGTAGGGTCTTTATTGAAGTCCTTAAATCTCCTTTGGCACTGATTCCACCACTGAAGGTTTGGAGGGTCTAAAAGCAAAAGGAGCATTGATCCAGTGGTTTCATTAAGTGTCGGGCACTGGGCAAATTGATCAGCTATGAGAATGATTTTGCCAGCCTGGTTTGATCACCTAGTCTAGAGGGGAGTTTTTCTTATAAAGAAATTCACTTCAAAAACATTTGCCTGCCTGTGAAAGCAAGTTGCTATCCTGCTGAAAATCTTAAATAAGAAAGGAAACCCTAATTGATCAGCCAAATACGAAGTGGTGATTTTCATTGTAAGTACTGCAAGACCACATTCTCCAACATTCTCTCTTCCAAAGTGTAGATCCATATATTCTAGACAGATAATTTTGAGAAAAATGTTGATTGCAGAAGCAACATCTGACAGTTAAAATGCCACATGACGCAGAGATAGACAAAACTTAAGGCACTGCTGATGGTGCATGTGCGTTCAAACATTGAATACTGGCATATACATGTAACTTTCAGTTGAAAGTGGTTTCAAACCTCCTTTACATTAATCAGAATTTTGTTTTTAGAAATTAATAATTGTTACTAAAAATAATGCAAACCTCCAGAAAAGTTTCTACATCAGCAAATCCTTCTCCATCAGCATCAAATTGACTAAATAACTGGACAAAAAGTAGAAAGGGATAAAATGGCAAAAAATATTTTTGTTGTCGTCATATTAAATATTATGTACAGTTCACTACATTATAAATTATTATGAATTAATTTTTGTATTAATTTTAATTTGTATTAAATTAACTTTTGTTTATATAGCTGACATATGTAGTGCATGGAACAAGTGTTTTCAGGAGAACTTCATCACAAGACAGATAAAACACAGATTTTGTGGGGCACCAACCTCACGGTAAGCTCTGAAGGTGAAGTGTACGACATTATATACCAGTATTATTTGTGACTTTTTTATCTTTTGTTTACAAGTTAGAGTGAAAGGACCATAATTAGCGAATTTGGAAGCATATTGCTGTTATCGACGTGAACATGATCAAAAAATTTCCTGCACTCCAGGTTGTGTCTTTTAACCAAGTATTTAGGATAAATTTTCAGTTAGTAAACTTGATACACTTAATATGTGCACCTTATAACCAAGTGCACCTTATAACCGAAAAAATACAGTAATCTTTTGTAACTTACAATGTGTCAGCAAACTGTACAAATTTGGGTACTATACTAACTGAACAACTTAAATAATAATAGTAAGTAGTGTCTTGCAAGCTGATCATTAATACACGTGTACATGGAACTAGTCTACCAAAATTTTACTCAATTGGAAAACTTGAGAAAGATTTGTTGTAGCCAGCGAATACCATTTCCTCGTCAGCTTCATGTATAGGGTTTCACTGATATAAAGTAGTTTTTTTAAGGAGAATCAATAGACTTATTTGATACTTTTACTGTTGATTCTGAACAACAACGTTTAAATAGGAAATTGTTCAACAACCAACCTCTAAACAGTCTTCCTTACTGGCTCCTCTGCCGGTCAGCATGTCTGTGAACTGCGATAAACTAACATACTCCTACAACATGAAAAATCAAAAATTAAGTTTATAGTTACTTAACGATTTATTTCTACTCCGACTGTACATTAGAATTATAGTAGGTAAAATGTCTTTGATAAATCACATTGGTAGCTTCATAACCAAGCCTTACATGTAATTGTCAACCTTCGGGAATGCGTTAGCAAAAATATATAATGGCAGCCAACAAGTCTCAAGAAGAAAAAGTCCCGCTAGTGTAGCTATTTCAATCATTTAGGAAACAAATAATTAAAAAATATAAAAAAGAAATAAATTCAGGGAAAAGATTTCTTCTTAAGTGCTAGACAGTGTGATCAAATTTTCTGTCATTGTTATTCTTTTTTTCTTTTTTTGCATTTTCCTAATTTTATGCATGATGCCTTATCAGTTTTTTTTTTTTTCCAGGTGTATTTGTCTGACTGACTTTGTCAGTGGCCTACAGTGTATGTTCCAAGATGGAATAATTAAAGGCTTCAGATCAGATCAGATTTGTCTGACAGTGTTTTCATACCACTGAAACAGGTCAGCATGATTTCAAGGACCTCTAGGCACTCATGATACACATGAAATCTCTGGGGTAATAAGTTTTGAGTCCAGGAAAGTTGAAAGTACTTGATACAAGAGCCTGGTTTTGTTAGAAAAGCCAGAGCATTCCCAACAGCGACTTTTTACACTTTATCAAATTTGACGATGGCTTCAATCTTGTGAAGAATTTTCGAAAGCGTAATGTCAACACTTGAGTGTAAACAAAAATTGCTAAATTAAATGAGTTGTAACAGGATCGTCCGGATGAAGCTGTAACCCCACAAAACTTTGGAGTAACCTTAAAGGAAATGATATTCCTACTTGCTATTGATTGGACCCATTACATGTACATTGCACTGTCCTTTCAGTCTCTGAATCTCCTGGCCAATTAAGTTTCAATAAATTGTCATTGTCCAAACCTCATGTCTGGCTCTTCTTTCTTCAAGCCACCGTACAATGCTACTTGAGTGTTGCTGCATGAAAGACTCATTTGGTTCCTCTCTACAGAGAAACCACAAAACAGCTAGATTTAATATTTCGTCACAAATTCTTCACCTGTCCTCTTTGATGGCCTGCATAGCAGACGTAAACGGGGAAGGGATAGGGAGGCAAAAAACGTGAGGAAGAAGGGGACGGAACCTTTCATTTTCCCAGTCCGCCTCCTTCCATCCACACTTTGCCTTTCCGACACTATTTAATGCCCACTGCAAAGGCTACCTCTTTGATCACCTCAAATACAGTTACAAAGCTGTTTTATGACAAGGAAGCTGGACTTTCACAGATTGGCAATATGAAATGTCTGGCCTATGAAGCATCTTTGTGCTCTGGTTAATACAAAAATCAAACAAATTCTTACTTGATCTTTGATGCAGCATCTCGTAATAAGCCATGATCAAATAGCATAGCAAGGTCTAAAGCTCCCTCAGTGATATCACCTGAAATAATCAGTTTGAAACAATAAACATTCTGAGGCCGGGTACATGTAGGTACCACAATGTACTTACAGTGATGATGGTGTCCTACTGTCAGTTGAGACAGTTAAATAATAAGTTACTCACACTCACCAAATAACAACTACAAAATATAAATTACAGTTGATATATATACTTTTATATATTTATATATTTGATATCCAATATTTAGAATAAATGCAACTACCTGATGGTGAACTGTTCTCTGTTCCATCCTGAAGGAAATAAAAATTATCAATTTAGTACGAAAATACTCTACAAATGTATATTCCACAGGGGCAGATTTAGAGGGTTTGGATTAGGTGACCATCAGCCCTTTTATGGAGAAGCAAAAAAGTAAAATAAAATTATGAAAATGATCATGAATACTACGACAGAACAGGTACATGTACATGTACCTCATTATAAATTCTCCTTTGTGGCAAATGCCAGTATTTCTGGTGTAAAAGTTTTCAGTTACTATAGGTTTCCATTCTCAAATGGCAACAATTTGTGGGCATGCCCCATTGATAGTGCAACCCCAAGGCACCAGCCCTACCCCCATGAAAAAATCCTGATCTGACCCTGTTCTGCATCACAACTACATGTGTATCCAGTAATGAAAGACCAGACTGAAGAATGTGGACACCTTGCATGCCTATGAATCATCAGCTGTGACAGGAAGCAAACCAAGAGGCAGGTCATTAATAGCTTTTTCTTTCTCTAATGAAAAGCTAATGCCACAAACCTCAGGTTTACAGCATCTATGGCTGTTAATTTACTTTCGGTGTGTCAACAGTTTCTTCAAAAACTATGAGTGAGAGCTTTGTTCATTAGTTAAAACCAACATTTTTCTTTCCTGCCAGTGTCCAGTATTACCCTTTGTACACAATTATTTTGGTTGGCAGTTTCACAAATTTTTGGTGTTTTTTTCTTCCTGTTGTTGAATTTTCAAAGCAAAGAAAACTACAAATGCTCTATATGAATCAAGTAAATATTGAAAAAAGTCAATATTAAAAGAAAGTGAAATACACTTTAACAGCTGTGATGTTTCCTCATGTCCTGCTATACTTTATAGCTTTACAAACACAGGTCATAGACAGAGGAGGCTACGGAGCACACCTCTAAAGGTACATGGCTACCTAATAAACTAATAATCTTTATAACTCAAAGGTTATTCCTTTGCAGGAAGCTTCTCTTTTATTTTGGTGCAAAATGATGTTATGGTTGATATCCTCTTGTGTGCTGGAGTCAGAATACTACTTAATAATAAGTAAACAAACCTAGGTTTAATTAATTAATTAATTTATTTATTTATTTATTTTTTTTTTTTTTTTTCAGGCTTGGTCAATTCAGCTCAGAATTCCTGATAATAACAATGATAATTTAATTATATTAATAGAAAAATGACTTGAGCAACTTTATGATCATTTCATTTTCTATCCATCCGTCCCCTAACTCTTCCCTGAAGATTAACAATGTACATGTAAGCTTAAAATTAACATGCTCAAACCATCACAATGGAATAACTGCATATGAGAATTATCTCAAATCAAAGTGCGATTAACCGTCAAAGCTTTGTAGACAGCCAACCGTAGTGGAGAATCACTATAGCGTGCAGAAAAATCCGGGAAGAATCACAAATCCATCTGTGAACAGCTTCCGTTCACTAAAACATGTAGCCCGGTGTAAAAAGTAATACTCATTATTTCTCATTATTTGGCTGCTACAAGGCTAATTGTGCGTGCTTATAAACAAATGAAGCGCAATACGTTTGTGTAAAATGGTGCACTTAAGCTTTAAGACACTGGCAATGAGAATTTCAATGAACTGAATCCTGCAGAAGGCTAACAAATGGCCCGATCGGTGTTATCGTAACGAGCAGGGTCATTCGACCCAGACAGATTTCGCGCATAAATTGTCAAAATATCGATTAAAATTTAAGGATAAATACCTCGTAAAATTCGTTTTCATCATCATCTCCATCGTTCACGCCTCCACCTGTTACATTTCCCATGTTTTAAGGGTTTTTTAAATGAGCATTCTTCCTTAATTTGCACATTTTAAAGCTTCGCCATATTGAATCGAAAGTGCAGTACCCAGTCATTTCTCGGTTTCACAAATAATTGAGAGAGACTGGGGCGAGCAAGGACCTTTTGCCCATTTCGCGCATGCTTCAGAAAATTGCTAGAAATTTCGTACGTACGTTTAGACGGAATCCACCAGAAGTTCGAGTAACAGGTGGACAAAAACCTAGTACCAAGATTATTTACATCGTATGGCAAACTCCTGTACGACTGTTTTAAATATCTTCTCAAAAAAAATCATTTCTAGCAACACCAAACGTCGAAAACGAATGTCGAACTTCGTCTGAAACACTTGACAGTACTGGTGAATTGAAATGAAACTGATGATGAAATTTTGCCTGTGTTTGCACAAGTTCTCTGAACCGCTTTGAAATTCATTTTCTCTCATTCCCATGGGAACTTGTTTTCGGTGTTATTTCAGGCAATTATTTATGTATTTACCCTTAAGAAAATGTAAAAATGACTGTAAAATGCTTAAAATTATTCTGGTACCAGATTTTTGTCCACTAAAACCTGAAATTGCTCGACTGTTTTCTATCGGATTTCGTCTTGATTTTCGGACACTTTTTATCGCATTTCAGACAAATTTCGTACAACACTTTCGGACACTTTGCTGAAACGTAACATAACACAAAAGAATATATAATCTTTTGTATAACATAACTAAATTTACGCCTACAAAACGCGAATTACCCTGAAACAAGACCTGTGGAAATGAGAGTTTTACCACACACTCAAGGTTTTACAGATGCACTGACGAGAAATAACACAAATTCTTACGTATCTCAACCAGTTTTTCTCGCTCCATAAAGGAAACTAAGAGCTTTGGAGCTACATAAAAGTGTTATACTGTACTGTAAATATTTCGGACGCCTCAAATTTCGGACGCTTCCAAATTTCGGACAGTTTTATTTTCGGACACTTTTCACGTCAGAGATTTTTTCTTTCCCGTCTATATAAGAGGCGCCCGGAGAGCATCTATATCAATAGAGTTAGTCATGTCAAAAACATTTAACAGACTTTTTAAACAATGTTTCCGAGAATTCTGAAGAAATATTTTTCTTGAAGACCTTAGTAGAAAGGCTAACAAATGGCGGGCCAGTGACCAAATTATCTTGAGTTACCAACAACAATTCTTTAAAAAAATGGTCTTTTTGAAAATACACTGTCCCGCAGTGACGACGGAAGTCAATTTTTCTCGTCTTAAGAGTCAAGCGTTGTTCCGCTATATAACCTTTTCCCCACTTTTTGTACTGAAATAGAATCCAGGACCCAGTTGTTCGAAAGGTGGATAAGGCTATCCACCGGATAAATCACTATCCAGTGGATAAGTGTTAACAAAATAAACCACGCTATCCGCTGGACACTGATTTATCCAGTGGGTAGCGCTACCCAGCTTTCGAACAACCCCCTCCAGACTTTTCGCTCTGCACTGCGCGCGCATTGTGCAGACAAGTAAAAGATTGCTGATTAGGTTGCGCGCGCTGTAAAGACATTGGAGATCAGAAATAACAAAACTCTGCAATATATAGAGAAAAATGTACTACACCATGTATACCACTGTTTGATGTTAAACTATGCAATTTAATTTCGTTTTATTCAATGCAAGTCATTCCACCATCTCCAACACTGTTCTAAATCAATTAATATACGTCGTGTTAATTTTGTGCGTCATAGAAATTAATGACGCCATAAAGCAAACACTCATATCGAAAATAATTTTCTGTGCCTTGCCACGTGAAAAAATCGTGTCTAGTTGGACAGTGAAATTTCGTTATAATGGACAAATTCGTAACGTTTATGGGATATATACAGAGTTTTGTGGTGACTTCCAGAATAAACGAGAGCAGGGAACGTGCTAGCGCTTCTTCTGGGAAGAGAAACCACGCTAAAAGCAAAGCCACTCTCCCGCAGGAGAAATCTCACCCAAGAGCAGAACTGAACATCACGAAAGGCTCTAGTGGCAGCAGATTGAACTCCAGGGCTGGGGACTCTACAGGTGCGGAGATGGAAGAGGCAGATGGGTCATCTGCGACAGACGGAGTATTCTTGCGCAGTGAAGTTGAGGAGGCGAGAAATCCGAGACCAAAGTGCAAGATGTTCGTCGACAACGAACAACCCAATAAATTCGTCAATGACAAGATTGACAGTTGTAGGAGTCAAGCTGTATTGCCACCAGTCGATACAGTTTCCAACTCGTGTTCTAATGCAGCAAGACATTTTGATAACATTGGCGTCATGGCTGCACAACGTCAAGTATCAGCGGCAAGTCCTGAGAAGCTAAGCCAGTCAGTGAAGAAGCAAACTACTTTGCCCAGCTATTCAGCTGCTTGGGGCTTGCCGCATGATCAAATGACGCAGCAAAAGACGAGAGAAGATAATAAGGGGAACAAGGATTTGCAGCGGAGGAATGGTCTACCCGATATTTCTTCCACTGAAGGGAAGCCGCTTGTTCAACTTAAGCAACCTTCCATTGCCAGTGTTCCCATTCGGAGCAAAGCCACGCCTGTTCTCGTGGCCGACACCCTCAGCTTTGATCACGAGGGAGACGATTGGATTTCTCCGCAAAAGGACCAAAAATCTCGTCTTAAACTGCCAAAGTTAAAGAAAAAGAAGAAAGAAAAGAAAAGGAAAGACTTTGGCAGCTCCCATTCCAGTGGTCAGGCTGAAAAAGGTGAAATGGCTGGCGGGAAAGAATCCAAGAATCCAGTTGAAAAGGGAGGGAAGCTCTGTGCCGTGGAGTCTAAATGCGAAGTTGCCGAAGCTGAAAAGTTATCTGAGGAAAAGAGTGTCGAAGGTGGAGGGGAAAGGCAAGTGGTCAATGGTAGAGAGCAAAGACAACGGCCACGCACGGCGCTTGGAAGATGGTTGAAGAAGAGAAGTAATTCTGTTGCACCAACGCCATTTGATGATGTGATCAGTGACGGCCGCCATAATGGCTCCAAGAAGGTAACTCAATGAGTTAGTGAATGAGTGGGTTAGGCGTTTCTGGGACTATTGGCCGGGAGAGTAAGACATCTTCAATTCAGAAAAACGTATTTTTCTCACGTTATATATAGAGACACGTTTACTCCTTTTACAATGAAAAATGATCAAAGCCCTTCTCAAGATAGGTAGATTGCCCTGCGTATTACATGACTCAGCCACTAAGAAGGTCAAGAAGTGTAGTAATCAAAATGTGATTGAACAAGACTGTGTGTTTTACCATGTTGCATTCGTTTAACTGCACCCACGCTGTTCAATTTGACGTCTCGTACATACGTGTACGTGTTTATTCCCTGTTTGGATCGCGGCTCTTGCCTGACCAATATCCCTTGTCTATTAAGAGGGTGGCAAAGGTAGGGTATCAATAACGCATCACGCTGAATTTTTCTACTGATTAAATCACTCATCATGGATAATTTTTTTTACCAATCACGCGTCGCAAAAAAGAAGTAAATACGATAAATGCTGTGTAGGTAGGTATATGTGGGGGATTAATGAGATGTAGGCCGTGTAGGTATATGTGGGCGATAAATGAGATGTATTGCTATGTAGGTATATGTAGGGGATTAATGAGATTTAGGCTGGTAAGTATATGTGGGGGATTAATTAGATGTAAGCTGTGTAGGTTTATGTGGAGGATTAATGAGATGTAGGCCGTGTAGTTATATGTGGGGGATTAATGATATGTAGGACGTTTAGGTATATGTGGGAGATTAATGAGATGTAGGTTGTGTAGGTATATGTGGGGGATTAATGAGATATAGGATGTGTAGGTATATGTGGGGGATTAACGAGATGTATGTAGGTATATGTGGGGGATTAATGAGATGTAGGCTGTGTAGGTATATGTGGGGGATTAATGAGATATAGGATGTGTAGGTATATGTAGGGGATTAACGAGATGTATGTAGGTATATGTGGGGGATTAATGAGATGTAGGCTGTGTAGGTATATGTGGGGGATTAATGAGATTTAGGTTGGTAGGTATATGTGGGGGATTAATGAGATGTAGGTTGTGTAGGTATATGTGGGGGATAAATGAGATGTAGGTTGTGCAGGTATATGTGGGCAATTAATGAGATGTAGGCTGTGTAGGTATATGCGGGGGATATTTAGAGGGATGGTTGAGGAAGAATACTTTATTATATATCCAGGAGGTATTGTTTTAAGAGAGATTAAGAGAGCTGTGTATACTGCGGTGGAGTTAACTAGCCGCCCAACCATCCGGGTGGTGTCGCACGTATAAAGCGAAAGAACAAAAGGCTTGGTATATGTATATGTATATGTGGGAGATTAATGAGATGTAGGTTGTGTAGGTATATATGGGGGATTAATGAGATTTAGGATGTGTAGGTATATGTGGGGGATTAATGAGATGTAAGCAGTGAAAGTATATGTGGGGGATTAATGAGATGTATTGCTGTGTAGGTATATGTGAGGGATTAATGAGATGTAGGTTGTGTAGGTATATGTGGGGGATAAATGAGATGTAGGTCGTGCAGGTATATGTGGGCAATTAATGAGATGTAGGCTGTGTAGGTATATGTGGGGGATTAATGAGATGTAGGTTGGTAGGTATATGTGGGGGATTAATGGGATGTAATTTGTTTAGGTGTATGTGGGGGATTAATGAGATGTAGATTATGTAGGTATATGTGGGGGATTAATGAGATGTAGGCTGTGTAGGTATATGTGGGGGGTATTTAGAGGGATGGTTGAGGAAGAATACTTTATTATATATCCAGGAGGTATTGTTTTAAGAGAGATTAAGAGAGCTGTGTATACTGCGGTGGAGTTAACTAGCCGCCCAACCATCCGGGTGGTGTCGCACGTATAAAGCGAAAGAACAAAAGGCTTGGCTGTGAGCCAATGAGAAAGTACTGACGTCATAGCCAAACTGGACAAACGAGTTTCTGACAACGGCTGGA
This sequence comes from Orbicella faveolata, assembly GCF_042242905.1. NCBI lineage: Eukaryota > Metazoa > Cnidaria > Anthozoa > Scleractinia > Merulinidae > Orbicella > Orbicella faveolata. The sequence continues at coordinate 28,381,954 of NW_028301547.1, read as the reverse complement.
TTTGATTATTCAAAATGGCGGACATACCATCACTTAAGGTTAATTAAAATATGCTAATTTGCCAAACATTCCTTATATGCACACTTATGTGCTGTAACGGCTTTGTAATTTATGCTATGCATACAGTTATATATTAAAATACGCGATCACCTTATCTTGAGTATCTTATCTTATCTTGTGTATCTTGAGTTACAGTAGCCAGATTAAGCCTTGAATGATGACGTTCGTTTAAGGTTCTCTCTGCCATCTAATATTACACGTTACAGCGAAAGGGTACCGTCTACGAATGCTTACGAGCGAAAACAACTTCCGCTGCCTCGCCGCCTAAAGCATCACAATTTTCAATTTTGATTCTACCAGATATTGACTCCGCAACATTTAGATTTGAGGTCAATTCAGTAGCGAGATCCCCAAGAACTGGAAGATATGGAAGGAGAAATACTGTAATAATTACTTGGTTTGGAACAGGAAAGCCCCGAGTATCAACTTGCCAATTCCAAGGACATTATTGATGACGATGGCCTTAAAGTGTTCAAAGCCTTAAGCTATACTGAAGAAGAAGATGCAAACGATTGCCGTGTAGTAATGAGGAAGATGAAAAGGTATTGCATCGGCGAAGTAACGTCACGAACGAGATTGTTTCAGCAGGCAACTGAGCAGGAGGGATAAAAACTTCCTACCGAAACGCTCGACAACTTAACTCGGCTGAATTAAAAAGAACCTTGGTTTAGAGCTGCAATTTATGAGATTTTTTACGGTTTTCACACGATACTCTCATCTGCGTTCGACTGGTCTTGGGATAAAACATGAGCCAAGCACAAAGCAGCCACTCAGGATGACAGACTCCACGTCAAACAAGCTCAAGTGTATCGATCGACCTTTCAGCATGCATCCGAGTTACAGGAGAAGCAAATATAGGGATCTTAACAATGGCGACGGCGACGCCGAGGACAACGCCTTGTAAAATTGAATCTGCCCAGGATGCCTATGGCTTTAAAGCCTCGCTCAGGCTAAATATGTAATGACAGCGTTCAGTTCTAAATGGAAATACGAAAAATTAGCAGTTCTACTCATCGTTCACCATTTTGTGTTGTTGCTTTGCAGAAGACGGCTATGAAATGTATAAAGATTTTAATTATTGAAGCTCGTTAAGCCTTTTTTTTTGGTGGTGTTCATTGACGTCGTGATTTGCTCCAGACTCGGTCCAAACTACGCCGGAGGAATTTAAAAGCGCATACAACTTTATTTCTACGGTTAGGCCTACGGTCCAGAGTAATCCGTCACGAAAACGGAGCTTTTCGAAAACGCTCCCCAAACCGAAGGAAATTGAAACCGTTGGCTTTGAGTGTTAGTGTGGACGGAAAACATTTGAAAACGGACCTTTTCGAACACGATAGGATCAGGAGAACCACGTAATTTCCCTGGCCGAGATTTCCTCAAACAAAAATATAAAACGACCGGTGATTGTTGCGTTTTTAAATTGCTCCGGTGTAGTATGGACGAAGGGGCCTAAGCTTCCTGGGGTCCTAAAGAAGTCAATAATCAGACGGCGTTCTTCAATGAGTTCAAAGAGAAAAAAATCGGAGCACGTCCCGCGCAAAGGACCATAAATAAACACCGTAAGCAAAATAAATATTTCGGAGTGGAACTCTTTAAGGACCTCGATCAAGTTTAATATTCGTTATATGTTACTAGCGTTATCACGAAGGCTGACCCGGGGTTAAATAAAGTTTTACTTTACTTCCTTTTACTGCCGGATTTATCAGAAGGAACCTGGAACACATTTAAGAAAAGTGTTGTTATTCATTAGTGAGAGACCATCTGTGTGGGATTCACCTACCCAAAAGGAAATTCATGACGTCCACATCTTGGGGATACAATTTATTATCGAATACCAGGGTATGTGATTCGCATACCTAAAAGGAAATTCATTACATCCCATCCAGATCTAAGGCGTACAACGACAAGCCGTTCGTTTTGTTAAACATTTGTATTATCGAATACCAGGGTATATATATGTGACCGGTATCTTGAATGAGCGTGTGTTATCGTTTCAGCCCTTTTAGACGAAATTCAGTGCTGACCTTTTATACGATAGGCGGATTCGGGTATGGTGTGTCATATTCTCTTGGTGTGATGCACTGCCAAAAATGATCGGTCGACAAAATGGACAAAATTAACACTGAAGCTCATAGTCCTTATGCAAAGTTTAACTATTTTCAATTGACTTATTCCTTTAATTTGTATCACAACTGTTTGGACCCATAGTACCATGAGATCCATGAAGACCAAAGACATCAGAGGTCAAGAAAAAGACGAAAAAGACCAGAAAATGGTGTCACATCTGCCACGATTTGATGATCTTTTTTAAGACTCTATTTACTATCCAAGGAATGTGCAATAATTACCTGGAAGGGGAGGGGGGAGGGAGGGGGCTGGTAAATAGGTGAAATATGCCCCCAAACTAAGTCATACCCCCCTCTCATTAAGCAAAGATTAATTTCAACCCCCCTCACATAATGATGCTAACCCCCGCCCCACCGCCCCTTGAAAAAAGTCTCCTCCAACTGATTCTCTCATAACTAGTTTACTTGTTGGAGTTCTTCCTCCGGTACAAACATCACTTCAAATGACTCTTCGACGTATGTCAAAGATGTCATTTGAAGAGTCATCAGAATCACTGGACTCTGATGAGCTTGCGTCGTCCTTGCATGAATCGGGAGATTTCTCATCTTCTACAGCATCTCTGGCACTAAGGTTCCCGCCCGCGTGGGTGAAAACTCGGCGATCAATCAACTCAGCCTTGCTTCCACTTATCTTAAGACCTTTTTGCTTTAGATACATTTTCAGCTGCTTGTTGGTAAGCGCTTTTACATTTTTTTCAATTGTCCAAGAAATAAGCCGAAGAGTGTTCCTTTCTCTTACTCTTTTTTTTTTTTTGGCTTTTTCGTCGAGGAACTCAAGGTGCTGTACATAACTTTTATATGCAGCCTCGTCCACGTTGTACTGGGAACGCACCTCTTGCAAAGACCTAGTCTTTCTTCAGATAGGAAAACATCAATTCATAGATCAGAACACCTTAGAGTTGATAAATTTGTCAGTTTTATTCCAATGTCAAATTTATATTTGAACTCTAATAACTCTTCCACTACTTTTCCAGTTTGCAAAAAGGAATGAAAAAGTAATGCCCCCTCTGCATGTATTAATTTTTAGATCCAGGCCCCCTCTCTCTTGTTTTCATTTTCTCCCATGCCCCCCCCCCCCCTCTAACTTTCCAACCCCACCCCGTCCAGGTAATTATTGCACAGTCCCTTACTTTGAATGAATACTATCCTTCTAGTTCAAAGAACATTCACTTATCACGGAAATCTAATTGGTAAATCACGCATCACGTGCTTGTAAAATAGCAAATCACGTATCACGTTCCGATGTCCTGTCCCGCGTCACGCGGCTAATTTGGTCTCAATCACGCATCACGCTGCTAATTTTGGGGCGATTACCCGTCAAGCAAAAACCCTTTGCCACCCTCTATTAAAGTGTCCGATAAAAACAAAAATAATAAATGTCTTATGTTAATGTAGTTCTTAAATCAAGACAATAACTCACTGAGCAGCTGAGGTTTCTTTATATTGATTTTTGTAGGCCAAAACAGAGACCGGAATACCTGAATACGGGGAGGACGCGAACAAGGAGTCAAGGACCTTAAGTGGAGTAAAAATGGCGGAAGAACTAGCCAAAGGGAATGGAAATTGTTTTGTTCAAACAAGCCAAAGTGGTGTCATAAGCGGATCAGAGAAAGTTTCTTTAGAAGTTCCGCGCGATGATGCGGATCGAGACAGTGACAGACTGGACAAGAAGGATGAGCACAGTGACGACTCAGTCCTCCGCGCGGGTGGATGTTCATCTTCCATTGTTGGAGGGCTTAATGAGAAACATGATGGCAAGCGGAAGCACTTGATAACACTGGAGATGAAAAGTGGAATTTTTGAAGCACCTACTGTTTCAAAAAAAGATTATCGCTTCAGTGAGCCTGGCAAAACTATTTTCGTTAAACAAAGAGTAGAGAGGACCTTTGCACCGTTTACGGAGGAAACAAAGTACAAAGAGGAAGCAAGCTTATGCGCAGAAAAAGGATATGACCACGAGAGGTTTTGTCATAAGGAAAGCCCGCCGCAAACGGCCAGGCCACAGATAAATGAGCAGCCTTTCAATAAGATTTCCAGTCACAAGAAGAAGGTTAAATTCAACCTGGAGCAAGAAGCTGCTGGTGGTGTATCAGACGATAGTGCCTTAGAGCGTCCAATGTCTTCTTTCTTGAGACACGACAAACCTGTCAGAAAACCATCGACTTTCCTTCAGCAGTTCCAAGAACTTACTAACAATGACTGTTCATTAGCAGGCACTGGTCATGATCCTCCACCTCCTCTGCCTGACTGCAAACCAAAATGGCAAGGTGCTGCACCCTGTCTGCCTGCAATCATGCCAGAAAAGAAACAATATAGAAAAAAGAAGAAACTACAACTGGAGGACGATTTTGAAGGCTGGGGTGAACCAGAGCCTGCCGAAGTGAAACGTATATTGGAGCGGCCTATATCAGCCAAGCTTCCCCGCTATCCCCCACACTGGGACCCACTTCCCAACGAAAGACCCCAAGGGAGAGGTGGACAAGGACACTGCCTCGGAGTTAATTGGAAAAAACCCGAGCGAAGCGCATTATCAAACTCGTATTGTGACGGTATGCACACGTTATTTAGCAGTAATAAACGTTCTCTTTTGTTATGCTCCGTTAACTATTCTCCGTTAACTTCAAGCACAAATCATATTTGATCGAAGAATTCTCCGGCATTACAGGCCCTGGTTTGTAACAAAATGTTTTACAATCCTGGCACAGAACTTGGCCTGTTGAATAGCATCGGTGTATCGGAGAACGACCGCGTCTGATGTTCTTACCACATTTTGAAGTCTTCTTTGGTCTATTTAACAATTAGATTCTGAGCTCGAGATTTCTATCAACTATTACGCATAGAAATTAAATAGAAAGCGAATAATCTTATCGTCTTAGTATAAATTTAGCAGTCGTTCAAAACTTTATCTAAATCCTCTTCACAGACACTTCGAAAACGATGCAAAGAAGCCGCCGTCATTTTGTTAACATAAGCTTTCGCAATAACCCAACGTTTCGTTGGTTATCTGGCAGATATCGTTACATTATTAGACGGGCCTGAATTACTACCCCCTTTTTTCCCTCAGAGTAAAGCATAAATCCAAGAACTGTCTCTTGACATTGGCTTTTGGTTAATTTTATAAAAGTACCATTCTTTATTTTTGCTCTTAACTAACTCCAAGCTATCAAATGCTTAGGTATTTCAGACATAACTCGTGAAGACTTGTAGTACTCGCACAAACGTACGTCTCCTCCTCTTACTTACTTACAGAACGAGCTGAATCGCCACGGAAAAGTTTATTCGTGGATCACCCTTTTCTAGGGCATGATCAGTCTAAAGCGGAAGAGCCTCGAACGTGGTGCAGATTCACGAGGTTTAACAAGTCATTTTACCAGAATCCTCCAAGAAGACGAGCAACTGAGGACAATGTTGACATACAAGATGTCGAGTAACCATTGGTTGACTGTAAAAAAATTAAAGCGAGTACAGTTTGTTTCCTATCGAAGGATTATTGATTTCGGCACAAATTTTGCCCAAAATTTCCATTTTTTGTAAGATTTTGAATTTGTTAAGTTTTTTGTATTTTTTTAACAATAAAGAAAATCTCCATTGTTTTCGAACACCTGGAGCAATTTGATTGGTTGATTGTTATTAATCCACGGAACTAGTTTTGTCGTGTAGCATAGCGGCTTTCATTATTTGAGCGTCGAAAAGTATTCGGTTTTGAATCAAATACACGTGTGTCAAAACGAATGTTCGTGCGAATCTGTTCTTCGAAATTGTGTTCCCCCTTCGCGTTCGTTTTCATGCGAATCAAACTCATTTTCATATGACACGTTTTGCACGTTTTGATTCCTGAAATGTTTTTTTGCCAAAAATCGGAAATCGCCTATTCTTAATTCGCAGAAAAAACCCCCCACTATTTTGCTCTTAATCCAGGTTATGAAATGTAGATATTAAAGATAAATTCGTCAAGAAGAGAAGCAATATGTTTTCCAGAGTACGGAAGAACGATCAGTACCGCCTCGAAATTAATGAGCTTGTTGATCATTCCTGCCCAATAAATCAGCACGGCCGGTGCGTTACAAGATGTAAGAAATACACCAGACTGATAAGAATGAGTATTATTGCAGCAAGGATCAATTGATTTGTTTGCGATTTCTCCAGGAATAGGCTTCGAACCTCACACAACACTTCCAGCATGTGCCTGGGTTCCTAATCCATCTTTGAGTTCCCTTTGAGATAAGAAAAACTCTATTTCAAAACCATTTCTAACTTTTACACATGGTCACTTGTTAGCTAAAACTCTTATTTGCAGGAGTCTGGAGGAGTACGAAGAAAAAAATAAGCAAGTCTAGCCTGTATTTGGTTCCATCATAAGGTTTCTTTCTTATTAACCTTTTACTCGTCGTTTCATGTTAGCTAAAACGAAAACGAGTGTCACTGGATAAACAAGAGGGTTAATAATAATTATGCTGGTGTGAATTCCAAGGTGTCTCTTCAGACTTTCGTCGTAAGGCTGCTGTTAGCCTGAGCCCTGATCTACAACAAAAAAAATCGAAAAAAGGCCCAGGCCTTCCCTGCCATACTTAAATCCGATGTTTGTCTGGTCTTGCAGACAATTCGTTATATTATCACTGACCACACCTGTCTCAAAGTGCGGTGAGCGTTATAGACCCTTTTCATAAATGGCTGCTAATTTAATTTCTTTTGTATGCATTTAAATTAGCCTTCCTAAACTTGTTTCAGAGTAAAAATTCTTTTGAATTACCAACTGCAAATTGAGGCTAGTAAGGCTAATTTTAATACTTGCAAAAGAATTTATAATTGGCCGCCATTTATGAAAGTGGTCAATGTTACGCCACTTTAATAATTGAGAATACCGCGTAATAATAATAATAATAATAATAATAATAATAATAATAATAATAATAATAATAATAATAATACTAATACTACTACTACTACTACTACTACTACTACTACTATTACTACTACTACTACTACTACTAATAATAATAATAATAATAATAATAATAATAATAATAATAACAATAACAATAATAACAATAAATTCATAACCCAGTAGGGGAGGTCGAAGATAGAGTTTAGCATGTACATTTTAGCAATCGTCACAAGATAATCATTTTCGCTTCATTTTCTCTAAGACAAGCTCAAAGAGATTTTCATTTCAAGAGATCGACGTTATATTAAACTTTCGCTTTCTTCTTTCCCGATTTTCGTCCAGAGTTGCCGGCCGGTTTCTTGTTTTTTCCTTGCAAGCTGGACTTTGTTTTTCCTTTCTTTCCTTTGCCAGTTCCTTTCCTCTTTGACTCTCCCGCCCTAGAAAAGTTTGGAAAAGAAAATAAAGTTCCGCAGGTATTCTCTTGATTGTCACCCTAAGTTTCTTGGACGAAGCGAGAAAAGGCTCTAAATCTGGGCCACTGAGAAGACCCCTTGATTCAGGAGGAGGAGGCGTGGGACAGACCGGGGGACAGAGAGTAGGGGCAGGGGTGATGGGAGACCGGGAGCAAAGACCAGGGGGAAGGGGGACAGGAAGCAAGGACCAGGGGGAAGGGGGCATGGACCAAGGACCAGACGGAAGGCGGACAGGAAGAAAGGGGGGACATGGACTAAGGACAAGGGGGCAGGGGGACAGGAAGCGAGGAGGGACATGAACCAAGGACCAGGGGGAAGCGGGACAGGGAAAGCTGAACTTACTACTACCGCACCGTTTTTCCGTCCCTTCTTTAGTACCTCTCGCGCTTCTGTACTTTTTCTATTGCGAAAACTTCATGCAGTGAATCCGCAAATATATTTTTTTTCCTACTTCCCTTCACGTACCTTTTCTGTGTTTCCGTTATGTACTGGCTGACAGCCTGAAAAAGTTAGCAAAATAGGCGTCAAGTCAATGTCATCAGTAATTATGGGATCTCAGTACGATATATCCTGATAGCAGTCTCGTGCCCAAAAATCTTCCATAGTATCATATTCGAATCAAGCTTCTCGTGAACGTAACGCAAGCACAGCCGAGCTTTGTAAAGTACATGTACCTTATTAACGTCCAATGGGTCTCGCTTGGCAATTTTTTCCGCCAGCTCCCTACTTCGGTTTCGTTCACTTGACAAGTCGCCGGCCACTGGCTCAAACTAAAATTGAATAAAAATAAAGTAAACAAAAAATAAAATAAAATAAAATAAAATAAGAGATGCCCTCCTTCACAACACGTGACGATCCACAACTCGATGACTTTTTATTGTTGTGAATTTCGCGAAGTTTCCGGGAAAAACAAGTCACCAGACATTTATGATCAGAACAGCTGCAAACAACGTTTTATTCCTAGCAAACAAAAATTAATGAAAAAACCAGAAAGACTTGACTGTGCTCAAGAAGCAAGGAGAAACACCCGCATATTGGTTCACGTTTTTCCTAACACTTCTTTCGTGCTCTGTTCACTTCCTCAGGTATAACGTAGTCTATAAGCTTTTATACATGTAGCAGAACAGAGCATGGTCAAGTCTTTCTTGTTTGTCGAGCATTGCTAATGTCAAGTCATAATAAGACGTGATGTCTTCCTTCGCAAAACAAGCTTGTCCGTCCTTTCACTGCTACTACGGTCTTACCTGTCGTTTCTTTCCAGTTTTTCTAGGAATCTTTTCTTTGGGCTGAAAATTAAAACATAAAAAACTATCAACCATTGTTTCAACAATAAATTGTTTTAGTTGAGAGCGGAAAAAAAAATTGCACGAAAAAGTCACCTGATTTTCAGGCGCGGTTCCTGTTAATGATTTTCCCACATAAGTAAAAGATGCCAAGTCGCTTTCCATTTTTAAAAACTCTCTTAGTTTTCATTTTAGCCATCAGTTTTCTACAAACATAATACTTAGATATACTTTGATTGTTCTCTTTTATTGTATTGATCTAGAAAAAAAAATTGTACCTCATAGATATGTAATTTCCTTTTTATTTAATTTTTAAACTCTTTGTACATGTAACTTTGAGGTAATTTTCACATTCTGAATTCGTTAAATCTTGTAGTCTTAATTTTACGAAGGGCCCCTTTTGATAGCAGCCCATGGCTGATGGGGCTACCCTGCCTAAATAAAAATGACTTGACTTGGCCTGTTACTGAAAAACAAAACAATTCCCACAATTTGATTTTACATGTAGTTCTTACCAAATTGCAAATGATACTTACCAACTTTTCCGTGAATTTTCCCAGAGATGCAGTTGAAAGTCTGCTGACATTTATTTTTGTTGAAACCTGGATTAATGTATCACACAGCAAGAACTTTAGTCTACATGTACATGTAGCTTACATGTAACTTTGTTTACTTCAATGTATTCTTTGTGTGTGTGTCTACACGTATGTTTGTTTGTTTTGTGTCCCTGACCTAAACATGTAAAAAAATCTTTTCCTTCAACTGGCTGCCTGGCATTTTCAACTCTTAGGTGATTTCATAGTTACATGTAGTGGAGGGAATGGTTATGAAACCTGGCAAAGTTCTTTGTAGTATGTTTTTGTTGGCTATTTTGGGGGTTGACCCTACACAAAACTTGGCAAAATACAAAAGGTGATTGTGTTGCGATTATGTAATTCAGACATAATCAATGAGCAGGTTCAAGGTCGACTTTCCATCATAAATCTAGCCTGTTTGTTCGCTTCTTTGATGTTTGCTTCTTAACCATTATTCTCTATTAAGGTTAACTATCAATGACTCTTGATCTCATGTCAAATTCTCCTTTGTTTCAAAGAAGGGAGCAAAAAGCAATAAGAGAATCTTGCAGTTTCTCTGATGTCACCTAGGGTATTTTTCCATACACTCCTTCATTTTTGTTTTCACTCTATAACATTGAAATTCCTTACTCTTTCTAAATCAATTAAAGTTTTTGTTGTTTGTTGTCATGTTGGTCATAAGAATCAAGCACCTGATCACCTGCTTGCTAGTGATCCCAGCAAGAAGAACATGTCTTTAAACAGAGAGAATTTGGACATCAGTGCTCAGTACTCACAGATTTGTGCTCACCTGTTCTTTGCTTTGTCGTCCAGATGTTGGTGCAAGGTCCTTATTTGGAACTAAAAAAAGACAAATAATCAATTATTATTTAAAAACTTGCATGTTGCACAGTGTGTAGATTAACTCAAGACACATCCGTGATTGTACATGTACAGTATATTAAACAACAAAACAAAACATTTCACTTACTAGGAATCTTTCTGTTTCTTGCAATGTTTCTCAGCCGCTGATATTCATTCTTGGCAACTCTTTCCTTTTTGGCTTGATTTTTTTTCTCAAACTGATCTTCATAGGGATCTAAGAAAAAACAAAACAAATGTATGACCAGGAGTTCCATTAATGTTTTTAGCAGGAGGGTAACTTGTTTTTGCAGGTGGTCCAAACATTTTGAACTGAACTTCTTTATAAGAAAAACTTTCCTCTAGATGGTCAAACCAGGCAGGCAAAATCGTCCTCAGAGCTGGTCAATTTGCCCGGTGCTTGGCCGTTAAATAGGAACCTGCATGGTCCCTTTAATCAGATATGTATGCATTAGCATATAAGGTACACTTAAAGTGCTGGTATGTTATTCAATAATTATGTTGAATTTTCTGTTTGTATGATTGCCTTTTGTACATGAACCTCCAAATCCTCAGTCCATGAGTTGGAAGCCACACAACCCTTTTAAACTGGACAATGAAAAGTCTCAATCTTGCCATCATGTCCAAATTAAATAGACCAGTTGAAATTAATACTGAACAGTCATGCAGTTTTCAAACAGGAAACACTGTACCTGCATTCTGAGGAACCTCTATCAGCCACTCCTTTGTTTCATCATTGCCCCTCTTGTATCCATAACGTGGCTTCCATTCCTGAGAGCCATTGCAAAATGTTTAATTACATGTAATTAACACATTACAGTGCCGTTAATTTACACTCATAAAGCTATGTCCTAGATACCATGCATTTGTCCAATTGCAATTCTGTGAAAGACTAAGTACTGTATGAAACATGTATTACAGAAAGAGTAAATTGCAGCAACTATATAAAGTGTTACAAAGGGAAATATATAGACTATCGAGTGAAACATTTTGAATTCTGGCACTCTACATTGCATTGGTAGTTTTTTTTTTTTTTTTTTTACATGTAAACACCTTTGAGTATGATTTTCTTTTCATAATTTCAAAGCAGTAACTACATTTTGTACAGTGTACATGTACACCAGTTTGTAAGAGACAGAATCAACTAAATTGCATCATACATGTGTTACCAACCTGAGTGTTTTTGTCCAATATCATTCTCTCTCGCTTCTTTTTTGCTATGCCCTGTAAAATTAAGAATATACTGTAAAATGTGACTCATATGACTCATGTGAGTCTTGGCTCAACATGAACATTTGCCAAATCATTCGAACTTAAACAAAATATATTTGTTAATGGATTAATAAACAGCTGTATTACAACAATGTACACGTCTTTTGAAGTAAAAGTGAAAGACATTATAAAAGTAGCGTAATTCCTACAAGGTACATGTAAGCACAAAACGGAATGACACATCATGTACACAGTGTGCACAACCTGTACAGATTAAACATCTTACCTTTCTTTTGGCAAATTCCTCCCATTTTGAAGGTAATTTTGGTTTTGGGATCTGAAATATTAAGATGAGAAATTTTTATAGTTACAAAAGCAAGAGATCTGAAATTTCGAGCACTGCAGTTGATCTTAAACACGATAATGTACGTGTAACAGATGAGTATTCTTTCTCCCCTTGCTATTTTTATAAGGCAGTGTTAATAAATATGGTGATGTAAACTTTAGAGCAGATTATACTGTTGCATTGACCACTTTGCTAGGTCTGAACATACAGTGCATAGTCTGCATAAAGCCAATGATCAACTTAGTTTCTGGAGCAATAAGCTTCTACAAGTAATTCTAATCCTTCTTGAATGGATGCAAGTCCTCAGCTGTAAGGTTACCCTAACAACATCAAATGTGCCAAGACCCATTTACAGAAGTCAAGTCAATTAATATTTGACTTAAAGAATAGCTGTTATTGTGCTTGGACTTGTACCATCCATCAATTTGACGGTCATTTAAAAAAACAAATCAGTTGACCTGTAGTGCTAGAAAAAGCTGTTACGAGAACTATCCGTGTAAGCAAGATGAAAAGCCAGGAAGACAATTTGCCGACTTCTTCCTTGCCTGCATTGAAAGTTTCCTACTGTAACTACAGTAAACACCCGCGTATAAGAACCTAGAATTTTTTGGTTCAGGCTGAATGGGTTCTTATATTTTGGGGTAGTTTTCAGGCTGATTACACTGTAGGTTCTTAGTAGGTTCTTATTTGTAGGAGTTGTCATAGTGATACCATTCAGAGAGCTACTGTAGTACTAGTATGTCATAATGGTTGAACATTTGTATTTTAAACCGCAAAAATGCCAAGCCTTATTTTTTAAACAATAATAAATTCAGTATCATAGGCTACCATATTTACAGTTGTATTTGATAATAATGTAAATTGTTAACAGCAATATAAATATATAAATAAAAACAGCAACAATAAATAAAAACCCAATTTAGGGAATTAAAATTGAACCAATTTGAAAATAATCAAATACAATGTGAAACAAAATATTAATTTTCTTGCGTATTGAAATAAAGATGCATTGTACTGTACACAGAAAGAACAAACATTTTCTTTGGGTATCACTGTTACAGTTGGAATGAAAAAGACAAGCAGTAATGTGTATTTCACATGAGCAAAAGTCAGGGCACTCTACAGATTCAAGTCCCAAGGCTACACCAGTATAATTTTATACAGTATTCTATACTCTGTATTTAAAAGATTTTCAATTAAACAAATAATTTTCATGGTGTTTCTCAGAAATTTCACAATTTCTATCAATTAAAATCCAGTATTTTGGCTAAAAAATAAGAGTGTTTTTTTTGTATAAGAACCTATTGTTCTTTGCCAGCCTAAATAGGTTCTTATATATTTGGGTATTAAAATGCCCAATTTCAGCCTGTAGGTTCTTAAATCACTAGGTTCTTATACGCGGGTGTTTACTGTAATATGATACCTTCCCCTGATTTTTTTGATATTAAATTTACTTTGTACTTACGGGTTTCTCTCTTGGTATAACTGTATGAGGTTCAGGTAACTGTCAAAGAATTTGAAATTAATGGGATTAATGGGATAATCAGTAATCACATGTAATATATCCAACAAAGACGTGTTAAATGAAAGATAACAATATACATGTCACACCAAAAAAAAAAACAAAAAAAAAAAAAAACAGAACAAAAACATTAACTACGTAATTGAATGACTAATTAATGATTTGATTATGAAATCGAGATTTCTATGGGGTGATAGCTGAATCAACTATCACCTCATAGAAATTGAGAGCAAATAATCTAATTGTTTTACTGAAATTAATGCAAATAATGGTTTCCAGCTATTTCTCCACCTATTATTAAACTTTACGCTTTAGCAAAATTGCAGGGACTGAATTTTCATTGGAAATACATGTACAATGTATGCTGTTGTCTACACTTCCACCCATTTTTTCAGTATTTTTGAGTTTTTAAAGTCAAGAAACTGTAAATGTCCTTTGTTTAGTCTTCTTAGGAATTTAATAATTATCCATTTGCATCTAAACATTCCTCGAAAATGCCAGGAAAACAGAAAAACCTTGCCATTTCGTAGATGACCGACAGCCACTGCACTCTACTGGCTGATAGTATACGAGTAGCTCAGCCAATCAGATTGTAGCATTTGCACAATTGTGCTGTATATTACAGAAAGACTATTAATAACAAAAGGTCATGATTGTTAGGGCGTATATACAGTGAAACGCCACCTTATGGACACCCTGTTAATATAGCCACCTCGTTATTATTGCCAGAATAAACTCAGTCAGTCATTTAACGAGCCCCTTTAATGTAGTCACCCCGTTAATAAGGTCAGATTTTTGTGGCCTGTTGGCAACCAGATTAACAGGGTTCCACTGTACATGTATTTACATTCTTCGGTATTCTCTAAAATAAGAAATGCAATGCAATATTGTTTACAAAGGTTATACTCAGGTTAACAAGAATCATTCAAGTTACCTTTGCAAGAACCAGACCTTCAGATCTCTCATTCGGAAGCTAAAAATCAAAATAATAACACTGTTAAACAACAAATTTTACACTGTCAATGACTAATGCAGCAAGAGCAATTAACAGAAACATGGCTTTATAAGTTTGATGCAACAGACACTGTAGAGTAAATCAAACCCAATTGAACTGAATCTCGATCAAACTCAATCGAATTCAATCCATGGATTGAGCTCGATTGAGTTCAGCAATCAAATGAAATTAAACTCGCACAAAAATAATTAGACAAACAACCTCAATCGCATGTTTGATTTCCTAACTCTCGATTTTTGTAAAACTGGTGTTGAAAATCAGCGACAAGTTTTTCGAGGCTTGACTTACTTCAGTATAAAATACGCTTTCCATGTTTTTGAGACTAGCATTGAGTTTGTTTGGGTTTGATTTCTTTGATTGAGTTCGACTGGTTTGGAAATCAAACTGATTTGGTTGGATTATCAAACTCAATTGAATTCGATTTCCCAATGTCTGATTGACTATGCTGGGAATAGACTGTACCTTCCAAATGGCATTAAATAGCAACTGGGTGTTGTCTCTCGCAAGATTCCTGAGGAAATCCTCTTTGTTCTTCCTGCAAAAAAGATGCTTCCACGCTTTCATACCCTGACCAAAACACCACAGTGCATTTCGAAAATTATACGAGATAAATATTAAATCAATCGAAAACAAACTCAGAGGAATCAAATAGCATTGTAGCCCATAACATCCACTGTTTCAAGAAAAAATCTCGTTGTGACTGATCAGTGAGTAACAGAGATAAGCTTAACTTACTCCACGCTATGGACTACCCAGGCTATTCGCACGAGAAACTCTTTCTTAATATTTGATGTCTAACTAGTGGAGTGCCGCTAGAACGAATGAACGCTTCCAACAAGCCTTGTACAAAGAATGGACACTATCTCTTTAATTAGATCTTGATAGAGATAAATATATCAAGTCTTTCACTGAATTTTCTTCCTACATGTATGTTGATTTTGCACGTGTAGTAACGCTTGCTGCCTAGTATTAACTTACCTAAATTCTCGTATATCAATCGGCTGAAGATCTGTAGCTAATAAATTTCCAATGTCTAGATCCGGATCTATATCTTTTATGACTTCTGTCGATTTAAACTTCTCTCTAGTATTCTTTTCCGCTGCAGATAACACTGATGCCACATCAATCTCCATGCTGTCCGCCATGTTGAAATACACACGCACTCGGAGCATGACGGGAAAAATCTCCGATAGCGAGGTTACAAAGCCCTAGAAACACCGGAGGAGTGGGGAAATCAGACAGGTTTAGTCTAGAATAGGGTTTAACTTACCGTGGGAGAGGACAGGGCATAGATAATTTAGCCTGGAGCAGGGTTCTCTACCTGTGGTTATATACAGTAGAAACTTGGAAGTGATAATGACTTTCTCAGATATTGTTTTATTCGAGTGAGCGGTAGAAATTGAGCCTTGTTAAAGTGAAGCATGAGCAAGTAATTGCAGTTCCTGATCATGAAAGAAAATTGTCGAATAAATTTCCATCTCCACAAGACGACTTCAGACCCATTTGTCACTTACTAGTCGTTCTCGTGCCCAGTGCTAATCGTTTTAAAATGTCGTTATCACCACGTGACCAAAAGAAACGGAGAACAACAAGTTCCGGTCGTCCATTTCCGCGGCGCCCTCGTGTACGTGAGTTGCCTTAACTATCAAATTGACATCAGTTCTTTTATGCGTCTGTCCTCTTATTGATAATAAATTGCGTCATAACATTGTCAAACTGGCTGTGGAATGAGGAGAAAAGACGCCGTAAACTTGACGTAAACAATAGGGTGGCAGAGGTGGGGTACCAATCACGCATCACGCTGAATTTTCTATTAAATCACGCATCACGGAGAACGCGCCACGTAAAAAGAAATAAGTACATCGCCAATTTTACTTTCTCGACCCTAAAAGCGTCGTTAAAAGAAGAACTCTGCTGATTCAACCACAAAAATGCATCGGAAAATATGTGACCTCTCAGGCGAAAACGTTCCTTACGGTATCCGTTCGAACGTCTGAACGCAAGGCAAGTGAACGGATAATTTGAATAACGATAGTCAATTTACTTGTTCCAAGATATCTCAAGACTACTTGGTTCTACATGAGTTGATAAGCACTGAGTATAATGAGTAATGACTCTAGAAACGATTTAATGAAATGCAAACTGTGAAGGTAAATGTGATGGATTCATGAGATGTGGGCTGTGTAGGTATATGTTGGTAATTAATACGATAAATGCTCTGTAGGTATAGTGGGGGATAAATGAGATGTAGGCTGTGAAGGTGAATGTGAGGGATTCATGAGATGTGGGGTGTGTGGGTATATTTTGGGAATTAATACGATGAAAGTTGTGTAGGTACATGTTGGGGATAAATGAGATGTAGGCTGTGTTGGTATATGTGGGGGATTAATGAGATGTATGGTGTGTAGGTATATGTGGCGAATCAATGAGATATATGGTGTGTAGGTATATGTAGGGGATTAATGAGATGTAGCCTGGGTAGGTATATGTGGGGGATAAATGAGATGCATGGTGTGTAGGTATATGTAGGGGATTAATGAGATGTAGCCTGGGTAGGTATATGTAGGGGATTAATGAGATGTATGGTGTGTAGGTATATGTGGGGAATTAATGAGATATATGGTGTGTAGGTATATGTAGGGGATTAATAAGATGTAGCCTGGGTAGGTATATGTGGTGGATTAATGAGATGTATGGTGTGTAGATATATATGGGGAATTAATGAGATATATGGTCTGCAGGTATATGTAGGGGATTAATGAGATGTAGACTGTGTAGGTATATGTGGGGGATTAATGAGATGGAGACTGGGTAGGTATATGTAGGGGATTAATGAGATGTATGGTGCGTAGGTATATGTGGGGAATTAATGAGATATATGGTGTGTAGGTATATGCAGGGGACTAATGAGATGTAGGCTGTGTAGGTATATGTGGGGGATTAATGAGATGGAGGCTGTGTAGGTATATGTGGGGGATTAATGAGATATATGGTGTGTAGGTATATGTGGGGAATCAATGAGATATATGGTTTGTAAGTATATGCAGGGGATTAATGAGATGTAGGCTCTGTAGGTATATGTGGAGGATTAATGAGATGTAGGTATATGTGGGATTGGATTTACTCTATGAGGGATATGGGCTGTGTAGGTATATGTGGGGGATTAATGAGATATAGGTATATGTACAGAATTAATGAGATGTAGAACGTGTAGGTATATGTAGGGGAATAATGAAATGCAGGTTGGGAGGGGATATTGGGGGATATTTAGGGGGGTGGTTGAGGAAGAATACTTAATTATATATCGAGGTATTGTTTTAAGAGAGATTAAGAGAGGTGTGTATATTGCGGTGGAGTTAACTAGCCGCCCAACCATCCGGGTGGTGTCGCACTTATAAAGCGTAAAAACAAAAGGCTTGGTTGTGAGCCAATGAGAAAGTACTGACGTCATAGCCAAATCGGACAAACGAGTTTCTGACACCGGTCGGATTTGATTATTCAAAATGGTGGACATACCTTAATTTAAGACTGTCATATGCTAATTTGCCAAACATTCTTTATATGCACGCTTATGTCCTGTAACGGCTTTGTACTTTATGCTATTCATCGATTGTATATTAAAATACGCGTTCACCTTGTGTATCTTGACTTACAGTAGCCTGATTAAGCCTTGATTGATTACGTTCGTTTAAGGTTCTCTCTGCCATCTAATATTACACGTTGCAGCGAAAAGCTAAGGTAGTTCAAATTTCGTCGACAACGTGCACTGTCTACGAATGCCTAGGAGCGAAAACAACTACCGGTGTCTCGCCGTCTAAATCATCACAATTTTCAATGTTGTTCCACCAGATATCATTGTCTCCGCAACATTTAGATTTGAGGTCAATTAAGTGGAGAAATTCTCGAGAACTGAAAGCTATGGAAAGGGAAATACTGTAATAATTACTTGGTTTTGAGCGGGAATGCCCCGAGTATCAACTCGCCATGTTCAAGGACGTTATTGATGGCGATGGCCTTTAAGTGTTCAAAGCCTTAAGCTATACTGAAGAAGAAGATGCAAACGATTGCCTTGTAGTAATGGGGAAGATGAAAAGGTCTCTCGTTGCTTACACAACTGTCTTCTCGAGCAGTATAAAATGATACCAAACTCTAACGTGTGTTATCGTTTCAGCCGTTTTGGACGAAATTCGTTCTGACCTTTTATACGATAGCCTTCGGATATGGTGTGACATATTATCTTGGTCTGATGCACTGCTAAAAATGATCGGTTGACAAAATGGACAAGAATAACGCTGAAGCTCATTGTAGCGCTTGCAGCGACTGACAAATTCCAAAACGGGACGAAACAAAACGAGCTCTAGGCGTGTCGCGACAAACTAGTGGGTGGGACTACTTTACAGGTCGTCTTCAAGGGTAGACATGTAAACCACGGAAAACCAAAGTTGACGGTTATCGGCGATTTATTACATCAAAATAAACTGATCGTAACCTGAAATAACAATATGTAACGAAATTCTATCAATTTAGCGGAAAAGTTTGTAACAAATAGTCAAAACTTACACGAGACAAACTAACGACTTGGAATCGATAACATAACGAAATTGAATAACAATACATCAAAAAATAGCCAGCGTAAATACTACGCTAAGATACTAAATATGATGCAATCACAGAATTACACAACAAAGGAACTGATGAACAGCTGATTGCTCTCGAACCTAAAAGGTGGGCGGTCACTCTAGTAACATTAAGAACATTTTCTAATTTAGACGATTATAAAACAATTAACGCCGTACAAATGTTCGTTTGTATTCCTTCGCCCATAGCTATAAAAACGTAACTTGAAAAAGGTACTCACATATCGGTCCCGCTTGAGCCAAGGGTTAGGAAATCAAAGAAAACCAAGAGTTCAAGGTTGACTAGGCCTCGCGAGATGGAACGAAAAACTACCTTAAAAGGACGCTAATTCAGCTTTTATATGCGCGTGGTGACGCTTAAGGTCCAATTACAAAACCAATAAAAAGGAAGTAAACATTGTAACTACGTTCGTAACTAAGATATCGAGACAATTATTAACTAATCAGAATTGGCCTTTGTATATTGTCCTTAACACTCGTGGTCCTTCTGCAAAGTTTAACTTTTTTCAATTGACGTATTCCTATAATTTATATACAATTGTTTGGACCTATCGCACCATGAAGATCCACGAAGATCAAAGACATCAGAGGTCAAGAAAAGGAAGAAAAAGACCAGAAAATGGTGTCACGTCTGCCACGATTTGATGATCTTTTTTAAGACTCTTTTTACCCGTTTACTTTGAATGAATGCTATCTTTCTAGTTCAAAGAACGTTCACTTATCACGGAAATCTAATTGGTAAATCACGCATCAAGTGCTGGTAAAATAGCAAATCACGCATCACGTTATGATGCCCTGTCCCGCGTCACGCGGCTGATTTGATTAGTGAGTTTTATTCAAAATGACACGAACATTGTCAATAGCTTTTCTCGTTTTTTGATTGGCTACTTAAGAAAAGTCCATAAAATCTCATTGGTTAAAAGGTTGACAGTTTGACAGGTGAAAGTTGAACTTGAAAACTTGCATAAATTAACATTTTATCTGTCTGTACTCTTATTGATGATAAAAACGAGCCAATCAGCACGCGAGAAATTAGACAGTTATTGTAAAAATCCCTATTGACTGTTCCGCGAGAAGAAGCTTTACGGCATGTGAAACCCTTCATTCATTCATTGAAAATGAGGTTTTGCTCGCGGTTTGTTAAAATATATCCCTTGGAGTTGAGTTTTTTGTTTCAAATTTTGTTATGGAATATTTTCCGCTATTTTCTCAAAGAAAAAGAAATAACACGTGAGCCCGCACGTCACCCGCTGATTGCTGGATTTCTCCAGTGATTTTAGAGGCACCCTCTCCAAATTGGCACGAGATTCATTTGTTAATCTTTACAGTTTGTTCCCTAAATAGTAATAAGAGTTCAAAGAACCTCCAGAAGTTTATTAAAGTTGAAGGGATAGCTTTCCATTCCCTTTCATAATCTCTAAACAATAACGCCATATGTTTCATTCCCAAAATAATTTAATAATGTCCAATTGAAGGATATAAAAAACCTGAATTTCAGGAATTTCTCTGATATGTTGGGGATAAGATAAGCAAATAATTTACCGCTAACAGACCTCGATATTTTGATACAGTGTAACTCACAAACTAGCGTGAGCTAACATAACTTAATTTTATATCGTGTCTGAATTATACCTTTACTAATCAATACAAACAAAGAACTCCTGTGAATGAAAAAAATGTTCCAACTGTGACTCTTCATGATCTAAGGAAATAGACGCGGATTCCAGTCGGCTAAATGTTTACATCCTTGTTTTCGCCCAATTCAGATCATGTGAGGATTCATTTGGGAGGTAATTACAACTATTCTGTTTGTACATACTCGAATGCAATCAGATTTGTGTGGCAAATTGCACAGTTGTAACCTCCCAAATGAATCACAACGGATTGGGTGGAAACAAGGATTTAAACACGTTAGTCCAATCCGTCTATTATTTTAAGTTTTATTGCCTGACAATGCAGTTTATACAGCAGCTGTTTAACTCGTTGTCAGGAACGTTAAGTCTCGATAAGCCAATTAAGTTCCTTCAAACTCCTTATCCTGTGCCAAATAATATGACGCGTCCTCCAGGCAGAAGACGTGCCTTAATATTAAGTTTGGTTTTTAAAAAAAGTGAAGATAAAATTCATTGATGTGTTTGTTTTCCTTTGATGACTGCATCAATTTAGGGTATTCTCGGGAATTCTCTCACTATTTTAAACTGGATTAATTTTGGTTTCAAAAATTGTTTTGCCATGAACAAGAAAAACAAGAGGAAAACGGTAAGAGTTTCTTGTCGTTATATATTCAATGTTACATCTGAAGTCACAAATGTCATAACAAGGGTGCTTACTAACGGTACATTCATGACAGCGGAGCGAATCTGCGAATAAAGCTTAGCTTTGTAATATTAATCTGTGCACTGATGTAACATACAAGTATCATATATAGTAACATGTCATAACTTTAAAACTTGAGAAAAGCATTTCATTCTCTACCCCACAGAGCGTAGTCAATTCACTGTGATCAAGAAGATGTTGGGTCGTCCTCTTGTTCCTGTTTTGATGTTGTTTGTGGTGTTTACCGCCCAGTTGGTCTTTACAACACCGTCGTACTCTTCCACTAGCAAGGAAACACGTTTTGAACGTCTTGAAGGTACCGAGAGCTGAGCCTGGGCAATATTACCTTAATACTGATTGCCATGCATTTTATTTTTTAAGGATAAGATTAACTGCGAAAGTCAAAACATTTTTAAATGGTATTTCGCTACCTGTCTGCTTGATAATACTGACGCCAACTCTGACTCGCGAGAAGAATGACCGCAATAAATTAGTTTTTTTGTCTCGTGTGTTCCTTGTTAAACAAAGTTGAAAATTCACAGATTTTTCCAATGTATAATTTAAAACTTTCCTCTCACATGATGTCTCTACCGTACCGTGGCATTTTTACGCCCTTGTTTCGACAAACAGAAATTAGTTCAGGCATTCTGATTACACGTCATTTATTTTTAGAAAGATCTTGCCTGCAAAAAGTGTCTAATTCCAGCTGTTAGCTGAGTACTAGAAGGTTCAAACTAATATATTATGCGAAACGTAAATTAAACTGAAGTTGTTAATTCTGGCTAAAAACTTTAACATTCTGCCAAGCGCTGAAGGTTAAGAACTTTCATTCCTCATTTTTGTACACTTCATATAGCCGATTACAAAAAAAAAAACAAAAAAAACATTTCACTGTGACGAGTGTGCACTGTACGCCAACTGCCTTAATCTCGTCTAGCTAAGAAAACAGAACTGATTAATGTTTATATTCTTGGAATCTGAACAAGTGTTAGCTCAAGTCATGAAATGTTAGCAAACTGGTGTGGGAACTTCCCCACTCCACAGCCTGGCCGTTCGCCTTATAAATGGAAAGTCAATGACAGCCTTAAAATTTATTCTATTTTCACATCTTCTTCATCTTAACTTTTGCTTGCTTTCTGTGGCAAAATTACAACAAATATAGTAATTTACACTGTATATAAACTTCCCTCCCCTCATCCAGTAAAAGAGGAAAGAGCTTAATCAACATTGAAATGTTTTCAGGTTTTGAATTTGTAGGACACGTCATGGAAACACTGACTAGCGATGATCTTGGCTGTGGGTTAAGATGTCTTAGAAATGAAAAATGTCTATCGTACAACAGTCACACTTATGGTACTTGTCAGCTAAGTAACAGCAAAAGGCAGTCGAGTCCAGATCACTTGAGGCGCAAGGCAGGCTCCACATATTATGGCAAAGGTAGAATAGTTTGGAGCAAAAGTTACATGTAATAATTATCTGCAACGAGGTCCTTTTACAGGTTCTTGGGATGGGTTAAAAATCAATAGGATACAGGATATTTGGAGGCAAATTTATGGCAGGGACATGGGATATTTAGACCAGATAGCTGAGGGGATATCGAGTAGGAAAATCGCCAACTTTTGCAATTGAAATAAACTGCATACGGGATATTTAGGCCAGAACCCAAAGGGATGGGGGATACTCAGATCCCTCCCCCCGCCCCGTCACCCTAAAGAGACCTCCGCAATAAAATGCTGAAGTTCAAAATTTATCCCGCCGAGGCGCAAACTCATTGGACGACTTGTTATTCCCTTTGGGTTTGGAATTTAAAGGTGTCTTGCTGGAAAACGAAGGCTCTCATTCAAACTAAACTCGTTTTCAGTTCGAAGGCTTTTACAGCAGATCTCGTGACAAAAACAAAACCCGAGGATAATAACCGTTTTATCACCTGAGAGTAGTTAGCAAATACTGATTACGAAACATAGCTAGCTGTTCATCGGTTTCTTTACAGCTGTCAATTGGCAAACAACAATAAGAAGTTGTTCATATGGTTCCTATAACATCAGATATAAGATTTATGAAGTATAAAACAATAATTTATGAAAGAGCATTAAATTTATGGTTTATATCCACTAGCCTTTTATTTTAGCTCAATCAAGGAACCGTTTTATGTATCCACGGGAGAATACGTTAAATTTTGACAAATACTCTGAGAAAATTGAAGGAGTAACTATTTAATAAACAAGTCATCTCATTTCTTAGTTAATATCGACGTCCTGGGTTGGTTTTCTTATCATCCGGGTCATTCTTGTAAGCACATCCGGGACTCTGGGAGCTCCAGAGGAGATGGAGAGTACTGGATCGACCCTGAGAAGAACGGAAACCCTTTGAAAGTCTACTGTGACATGACAAACGCAGAGGGTAAGCGATGGACAATTTTCTAAAACACAAGATGACAACTTTATAGCTTGGAATTTATCTTCTTTTTTACTTATCGATCAAGAATGTGCGTTTTAAAAAGACTCCGGCATATTTCTTACAACCGTTTTTGTTGTTGAGCCAGACTAATTCTTTTAAAAAAAAAAAACGTATGAATATCATATCTCAAAAAGGCCCTTCTCTTTATATAATAGTTACTCGCTTTAAGCAGAAGTGGCTGGTTTACGCCTACAGCTAGGAGTCGTGCGTTTGCTGAATGTCACTGGGAAGCAGGAACAACTCACTGGCAAGAACGCCGGCCTCCTGCCGTCATAAGTGGGTGGAGTTTGTAGTTAGTTCAATCGTTCTTGATTCGAGAGGTTTTTCTCCGGGGTCTCCGATTTTTTTTCCCACTCCAAAACACTCCAAATTTCAATTCGATGCGCGAACACGAGTTCAAGCTTCGTGAGTAATTAAAACTGATCTCTTGTGCATTTTTTTTTTTTAATGAAACCATTAAAATGTTTATGTCAGTTCTAACCGGATCAGTTTGGTTATAACGTAACTCTTTACTGAATATTTCAGGGGGCTGGCTTCTTATCCTGAACATTGTGATTGACGACAGTTTATCTCAGACTCTTAACAGTCCGGAGATGTCTTACCGCAAAATCGACAGTTACCGTAACCACAACATGATTATTGCTAACAGCGCAATCAATGAGTTGAGATCACACTTACCTTTCACTCAACTAAGATTCCACTGTAACAAACAACACGGACGTACAATCCACATGACCACGGTCGCTGACAGCACTGGTGAAGCTGTGATAAAGTACTTCACAGGTCAAACAGAGACCATGCCTTCAAGCTGTGGGTCATTTGTACGGATGGAGGACGACAACTCATACCTCACACAACTCTGTAACCTGTGGGGAAAAAACCATGAAGGCCACTATTTCTCCGGGACATGGAGTCACCAAGGAATGCGTGAATTATACGATCATCCAGCTTTCATAGTAAATTTATTTCACTGGGTCACCCTTCCAGAAGAAAACAGATGGGAATGCGATGACTTCTTAAATCAGCCGTCTTCTGGAGACTTCTGGAAGGTTTACGTTCGTTGAATACCGTAAACCTCTGCCTTAAACTTATGAGCCTTGGGCTTGTACAACTTCGTAAGGGGTTTTTGATGGGTTTATTAACGGAGGGTCCTATATCCAGGGGGGGGGGGGTGAACTACAACAGTGTTTATCGGGATACGTTTTTAATATACTGATTTTCAATTAAGATTTAAAACATCTCAATGAATCGAATTCATTTCATTTTAAACTAGGAGGGGCTTATAATGGGAAGTAACATTTTGTTAACAAGTAGATGGGCCTACAACCGGGAAAGCTTATGAGCGGCAGCTGTTTACGGTAACACTCCATAAAACAATTGGATAGTTAAGTGCTAAAAACTAAACTTCTATGTCCTTTAGAACAACTGTTGGCTTTTCGCGCCACCAATTACCAGTCCGTTTTTATTAAACAATTAGATTATGAGCTCGAGATTTCTATCGTGTGATAGTTGACGAGGGCGCAGCCCCCGTAAACTACCACGCACAGAAATCTCGAGTTCATAGTCTAATTTTTTCAGTATAAATCTACTAGTCGTTCAAAACTCTACTAAAACAATTCATGCCACCACGGTCTACCAGGCGTAAGGGGCACAATTTTAGACACATATGATCACACGTGAATGATTTTTGAAATACCCTCCGTAAGATTAACCCTTCAAGCTACTTTGATAGTTTGTAAACACAAACGTTGCCTTGATGGCAAAATGGCTAATCTGCATGGTGCTCTAATGCAATAAATTCCAGTCCACTATGCTATGATGTAATAAATTAAGTACAGCTTGCTGCGATATAATAAATTACAGAACACCTTGCTGTGATGTAATAAATTACAGTACACCTGGCTGTGATGTAATTAATTCCAGTGCACCTTGCTTTACATGAACAGCACACCATGCTTTGATATAATAAATTACAGAGTACAGAGTACTTTGCTGTGATGTAATAAATTACATGAACCGTACACTATGCTTTGATATAATGAATTACAGAACACCGTGCTGTGATGTAATAAATTACTATGAACTTTGCTGTGATGCAATGAATTACAGTGCACTTTGCTGTGATGTAATAAATTACAGCGCATGTTGCAATGATGTAATAAATTACCGTGCACTTTGCTGTGATTTAGTAAATTACACAACACCTTGATGTAAAGTAATAAATTTCAATGTACCAAACTGTCAAAGAATAAATTACAATGCACCATGTTGTCATGTAAGAAATTAAGTGTACTATGCAGTGATGTTATAAATAAATGTGTAAGTTCCCTAATGGCTTATGGGTTCTTTTAACTCGAGATACAATTCTTGCGAAGCAGCCATTTGAAACTACAAACTGTATGAAGTAAAATGGGCACTAAAATTTTGATTACATATTTCACCTTATAAGCTGAACTAGTTCTGGTTAAGGATAGCGCTTAACTTGAATTCCACAGCTGATTCTTTCACGAAGTGATTGCACTCGGAAGTTTTTCACTTGTTAATTTTACTGGCGGCAATTCAGCCAATAAATCGATCAGTCAATCAGTCAATTTGTTACTGTCAATTCAGTGCGACAAGGTTGCCCTCCACATCTGAGCCGCAGGGCTCATGTATAAAACGCATGAATATTAACGAAAAATTGAAAGGCACTTAATATACTAAATATTAATTCAATTAGAATATATTAGCAATTATTGAAATATGAATAGAAGTGGAAAATGCATAAATGCTTTACAAACGCTAGTAGAATAAGGAAACTAAGTAGGTATACATCTCAAGTTAATATATATATAGGAAACTATGATTACATCTCCAAAATTTTGTCGAGGATCATATCTGAGGATACAGTACCCATGTAGTCGCTTGATATGAAGACGTTCGAAGATGAAACTTCAAGGTAAGATTTCTGCCTTATAAGTTTGTATAATGTTTTCAAATTTTTGTCGTTTGATATCAAATTCGCAATTGTTGGTGGTGACTGTATTTGTTAATATTTTATCAATATGACAACTCAAAGATTCGTAGGACGTTCTCTTGCATGATGAATGATCCATATGAATAAAAAAAAATTAAAAGCAGTTTGAGAACTGGGGCGATAATTTTCATACCCCGTATGATAGCTTTGTTGGTCTAAAAATGAGAAACATAGCACGCCATATGTTCCACTCCGACTTAGCTCTCAAAATATATTGGACAACTGGAGAGGTCATCATTGAGAAATACCCCAAACACTTCATAGAACCCATGAGATATCTGAAAGGACACTGATCCTGATGCAGTACAAAACTACTGGACTGGGATTTATCATGTATCAGTGTAACATGCTATAGCCCGCACATAAGGGGATGATGAATGAGAGAAACACGCTGTACTATTAGTGATTTTAAGACGTGGTATCAGAATTAAACCAATTTAACATAGAGATGAAACACAACGAGTTTGAATGAAAAATCGAAAGGCTCCTTACAGGGAAAAGAGAAACAAATAGCCAAACCGGAGATCAAATTAAAGTATTGTGTAGACACAAAAGGCTCGTCTAGGCAGAGGGTTTTACCAGCTGTCATTACTTTTGTGAATGAAGAAGAGTGACTTAGCTTTAATTTCCTCGCAAAGACACATCAATGTTCTTTTCCCCTCTAGAAGCAACGCTATTGAATCCCTAACTCAGCCTTCCGTGGCTCTCAACGGGAGTCACGAGACGGGAAAAATTAATTACTTGTTATTGAACCATGAGCGTCGAGCACCTGATGAAGTACATGTAAGTACGAGATGAACACGAAAGATAATTAAGATCAGATACTTTAACAATGTCAAGGTAGTGATTTTCTTTGTCTAAACTTGATGAAATAGTAATGAGTTTGAGAAGTTTCGTGTCAAGCATACGCCGAAATATTGATATGTCAATCAAGTACAGCTTTTCCCACGCGGAAAAGTAATGTTTCGTCCAATCAAAACAAAATATATAGCGTTTGTTTCACCTTCGAAACAAATTATTTAAGCCAAACATTTTCCAGTTTTATTGTTTGTACGGAGTTCTTTGAGATACTTCGAGAATTTTGTTGGTTTTTGTTTTTTGAGATGTGAACGAAAACTGAGTCAGGATTAAGTTTAAGTTTTAAAAGCTGTTTTACAATGTGCGAGGGAAGCAAGATGAACACGGTAAGAAGGGCCGTTCGTTGATTTATGAGAGTCGTAGAGGAGTATTCTCGTAATGCGTAATTAGCTGATTTTATTTTCCATGAAACGTGAATTTAGGAAATTGTTCTCCGTGATCCGTGACTTGAACGTGAGCCGTGACCCGCGAAGAACTTTAATTATTAACCGATTTTCGTGATTTCACCACTCTATTCTACGTTATTTTGAGACGCGAGTCCTTCGAATGGTTGGAGTCGTCTATCAAGAGTGACTTGGGTATGCGATTGGCAATATGGAGCCTTGACTTAGCCTCTCACGATTTTGCTTTCTTCACTCTTTCTAGTGTAAGAACAGATTATTAAGAAGAGTATCTTACTTGCCTATTTTCATAATTCGGGTAAACGAAATTTTTATATCCGTGATCCTCTATTTTTTCCGTTCGTGATCCGTGCCAGAACCCCCCCCCCCCCCCCCCTCCCCGTACGACCCTCGTTTACACTTAACGCTGTATCTGAAGGTCACAAAATTCTCTACAAGTACTTTGCATTCTTAATCATGAAAACTGGTTTAAGATGCGCAATTGCTTTCATTCATTGTACTCAAAGAGAGAACATTTTTTCCTTATATCTATATCCGGCGAACGGACATTTGAAAGAAAATTAGTGTAAGTTACAAAGTTCAAAAATGTATTTTCTATCATGCAGGGTGTCCATTTCAGCATGATCAAGAAGATTTTGCCGTGTTTTCCCGTTGTTCCTGCTTTGATGTTGTTAGTGGTGTTTTCAGCGGACTTGGTTCTCACAATACCGTATAACCCCTCCTTGAAGAACATGATGCGTTTTGAAAGTCTTGAAGGTAACAGTTCTGAACTCTAGTAAATACTAATTTCTCTAACTGAGGTGATACTGTTCTGATGACTTCCGTTAGAGGAACAGTGTAGCACAGTCACCGTCGCCGATCGCGAGAGGGCAGATTTTTATCGCAGTGTTAGGAATTAGAATATTAAATCTGTATATGTGCATTGCACCTTATTAAAAAACAATCTCGCGGGTTTGATATAACATAAACACCATTGTTTACTCTGACTTGGTCTGTGAAGCTGGGAATTCACAGATGTTTTAAAAATATAAGTTATGTTTAATCTTCTACGTCTTCACAAGCCTTCCTTTCATCTTGGATGAGAGAGCTATTAGATTGAATTGTCTCATGAAAAACATGAGACAAAGAAAAACAGCAGGTGGTATAAGGTCATGAATGCGGATTTGACGACTGATTAAAAAGCATCTCAATCCGATTTAATTAACTGTTAAAAAACCGCCCATTAATTAACAATGATTCCGCGAGTGCGCGTTGGATATGAAAATAGGGACCTTAAGGGCCCATTAACCGATTCATGCTCGCGCTGATAGGGTAACTCCCAATATCTATCGGGCGCACTTCCGGTTTCTTTAAATGCTAAAGGAAACGCGGTTTTTCATTAAATCCAGCCTTTTTCGATGAATTTCGATTAAAGCCAATGTTGGAAACATAGCTATGCATTCCTTTCTCGAAATCATGCTTTTTTCAGAGAATTACGAAGTTTTCAAAATTTTGAAATGCTCCCCAAATCTGCCCTTTTAGAAATGAAACAAAATCGATGCATAACGTAATGAGGATTCAAATTAAAATATTTAATCAATGAAAAAAATCCCGATAAACTAATTAATTTGCCTGGGAGCCTTTGCATTTTTTTTGTATTAGTCACATGACCATGAGCGTGGCCTGATGACATCATCACTAGTGTTACTGATCATGAAAAAGTTAAAACACATGAAATAACTCTGAACTAACTAAAAGTGATGAGGTTATATAAGAATAAATTTTCCTTAGCAACGGCTCGAAAAGATCGGTTAATGGGCCCTTAAGCAAACAACGGCGAAGAGAGCGCCATCAAACAAAAGGTTTAACTAGCAAAACAATGGCGGTGCACGTGCGTTATAAATCTCTGAGCATTTCGTATCCGTCCTCTTCAAAACAACAACGTGAAATGACAAAGTTTTGCGTATTTTGGAGAACGTGAACAACAGCGGCTACTTTTCGTATTTTCAGTGTTTTTTTGAAATTCATCTCTGGCATTACATGTCAAGCTTGAGCAAGTTCTGCGACCCATAGGCGCACTGAACAGATCTAGATAATTGCGAAATTCAAAGGTAAATTAGAAATCTCTGTTTCACTAGGCGTCGTATGAAATGAAATAAAAACAAAAACGCCCCCGCTCCATTGGAAACCCATTAACAGCTGAAAACAATCCGTGTTCTTCCGCTCCCAGCTTTCTCCTGGCGTACAAGTCAGGAGTTAATAAGTGTCAAGAGATTATCAAGGTAAGTACCTTGAGAATCTCTTGTAAGAGTCTAAACCTTATATTCCTGATAATTTTTAGGTTTTGAATTTGTTGGACATGTCATAGAAACACTGACTAGACTACTGATGAGCTTGGTTGTGGGTTAAGATGTCTTAGAAATGAAAACTGTCTATCGTACAACAGTCACACTGATGGTGCATGCCAGTTAAGTAACCACACAAGACACTCAATCCCAAATCGCTTGAGGCGCAGAGCAGGGTCCACTTATTATGGTACAGATAATTAAATGCGTGTATTCAGAAAATAATTGGTTGTAACGAGATACTGCTATGGAATTCATCAGTTGGATCCGAATAATGCAATCAAAAGATAAATATGAGGCCAAGCTAGTATACAACACTTTTTATCAAAGTAACTCTCGCTCTTTACATAACACTGAGATAAAATTTATTCAGCTCAAAAATTAAAATCTTGAGAAGGAAAACAAGAGGTGGATCATGTAACCTTTCTCTAAAATAATAATAATAATAATAATAATGATGATGATGATGATGGGAGTGGTGGACAAAGCCCTCCATGGAAGATACCCAAAGAGAATAACGGAAGCAGATGTTGACCACCACAAAACCAACCAGTGGCTCAAAAGCAGTGGACTGAAGGCAGAAACAGAAGGATTCATAATCGCAGCCCAAGACCAAAGCCTAGCTACCAGATCATACCACGTCAGCATTATCAAAGACGGTACTAGCCCCCTATGCAGGATGTGTAACAAATACGACGAAACAATCGACCATATCGTGTCTGGGTGTCCTGAACTTGCGAAAACAGAATATACCCACCGACACGATAAAGCAGCCGCGTATATACATTGGAAAGTCTGTCGCAACTATAATATAAAGACATCAGAAAAGTGGTATGACCATGAGCCAAAAACAGTTACAGAAAACGAGGATGTCACGATATTATGGGACATGCCAATACATACAGACAGGAAAATAACAGCCAACAGAGCCGATATAGTGATTAAAGACCACAAAACGAAAACCTGTAAATTTGTTGACATGACATCAGACAGAAACACATCCGTGAAAGTCACTGAAAAACTATCCAAATATAAGGACTTGGAAATCGAAACAAGCCGAATGTGGGGCTTGAGAACGGAAACGATACCAGTTATCATTGGAGCACTTGGAGCTATCAAAAAGGGACTAGAAAATTATCTTGGAAGAATTCCCGGCCAAATAAGCATCAGTGAACTACAAAAGATAACCTTGCTAGGTACAGCACACATTTTGAGGGCGCTATCAAGCTAAAAACTGGCTATCCCCTAGTGCACCAGGACCATGGTCTGGTCTCGGCCCTAAGGACTCTAAGCAAACATTACGTGAGGACGATAATAATAATAATAATAATAATAATAATAATAATAATTTTTTTTAAATCTCAGTAACTTTTTATTTACATAATTTATCTCTTCAAACATTCTACTTACATTTCATAAGTTATTTTTCACTGCAATATTAAATGAATTTCTATAACTTCCTTGAAAAGATTATTTCAAATTTCTGATAAAATTAATTTCTGTACAATGATAAACAATAATACTAAAATACTAAAATCTTGCTAGTTCGTTATCGATTTCAAAGGCCCCATTAATTCTACATGTAAAGATTAGTAATAATAATAATAATAATTTTTTTTTAAATAGTAAAAGAGGAGTGTTTATTGTGACAAAAACTAGAGCTAAGCTTTACAAAATGCTATAATATTTACATAATTTGATGTCTGTTAAACCTGTAAAACATGTTTCCGTATCTAATCATGATATCATGGTTACTACAACTAATACTAATACTACTATCATCATCATAACATTAATTAACATATTCCATACAAATTGGTATATACAAGGTAAAAGTAAGTAAAAGAAATAAACTATTAAAACCTATTTCAACAGTGTTTACATAATGGCTCCCTCCTGGGTTTCAACGTCAATATCGGTATATTACGAGGTAAAAGTAAATAAAAGAAATAAACTATTAAAACCTATTTCAACAGTGTTTACATAATGGCTCCCTCCTGGGTTTCAACGTCAATATCAATGTTCTTAAAGTCACAAAAGGCTTTCCTTCTAGCTCTTGAACCTCTTAGGCAGATTAGTGCGGATCTTAGTAAAGCGAAGGATGTCCTTGCTCTTATCCAGGAGATTGTTTTAGCATAATGTTCTCCTTTCTTGATGGAGATCAGCTGCGCCAGTCTGGAATGGTATTGCAAGCACTCGTTTCCCATGCCGCCTGTTGACGTGAAAATAAGGGGTGTAAAAGTTTCTTGTTCGATATCCAAAACCCTCCTCGGGTAAAGGCGCTTCTTCTCGTTCTCATGATTGCGGTATATCTGTTGGAGCTCTAGGTCCCTATACGAATCAGCATTAGGGTGACAAACCCTCACGTCAAAGAATGCTGATCGTTGGTTCTCCCAGAACCCGCGCGCATGAATATCTAATCTCGCATCTGGAGCTCGATTAGAACCTCTTCCCAGCTGTTCACCCGAGATGTCTTGCAGGACAGGCTCAATCTCAACATCGGTACAAACCATATTCAGGAGTTCGGCTTCTAAGTCCCTCAGCTCATTGTGACGTTGGGTAACGAACCCACCTCTCTTGCATATCATTGCGTGGTCCACTGTAAAAACATCACCGCATACACAGGTGGAGGGGATATCATCAACCGGCCAATCGTAGCGCAGTTTGATTGCATCGCGGAACTCTCTCTTATTTAGATTGAAACTCATTTCACGAAGGGGGAGTACCGTCAGCCAAACAGATGACCCTTTTTCCGCAGCAAGGTCAAGTGCCCGTTGGACTTTCTGTCGGGCTATCCCTAATAATAATAATAATAATAATAATAATAATAATAATAATAATGATAATAATAATAATAATAATAATAATAATAATTAACTCTATTTAGAGAGGGTGACCCATGACAGAATGAACTGATAAACTAGTGGCCATCTGTGCAAGACATCTACGATAACCTTTCTCTAAGAGAGAGAAGGGTTAAATAACTTCTTTTACGTGCACAAATTAAAAACGTTATTACTTTTAAATAGCATCTATGCTAGTTTCTTGGTTCTTTGGCCCACTTTGTAGAAACGGATAACCCGACGCCTAATTTATATCAAGTGAGTATCCATTTGAGACGTGTAAATCGTCTAGTGTAGATCAAGATGAATTATATGGCCAAATTCGTCTTCAATGGACGCGACTGGAGATGTGTTCTCCTTTATCATCATCGCTCGTCTTCAATTGATTCGTCTGTCAGCACGTCGTAAAATGTACGAGCAGACAGGCGAACCAGCCAAAGACGAATTTGGATACACATTTGATAATTCGTTTAAACGACGGATTTATACCTGGAACATTATCCCTCTCGGAGGCTGATTCGTCAGACGGATAATTGGTTTTCTAGTGCAAATTTGTACAATCAAGAAATGGTTTAAAGATACTTTCAAGGTTGTGATGCGCTAGACTATTGACAATCATTTACAAAGCGTTTTTTACTTTCAAATTAAGACTTTCTGGGCTCGTCTTCCTCTCGTCCTGGTCATTCCTGTAAGCACATCCGGGACGCTGGCGACTCTAAGGGAGACGGGGAGTACTGGATCGACCCCGAGAGGAACGGAAACTCTTTACCAGTTTACTGCGACATGACAACTGATGGCGGTGAGGGTTGCAAATAATTCACGGAATAAATGCTTAGATGCTTGCACATACAATGAACTTCCAGCAGAAGGATCCAAAGGATGCAATACCACCACATGAATTTATAGACAAATACTAAGTGAGAACAGTGGGGTGAACTTCTTACTGGTCCGACTCGATTTAATGACGTTTCGGCTGTTCAGCCTTCCTCAGATAAACGTCAAAACTAAAAACTAAAAACTATTTATAGTGGCTGCGTGTATTGGAGGTACAGGCTTATATAAGTAACTTAATTAAGAGATACAAAAAGGTTTAAATTACAATAGTGTGAATAAAAGCAAGTGGTGAAAGTTACGTAATAAGCCAAGAGTAACACATTCCCCGCAAAAGGCCTCTGAATGATCTTAATTAAGGCTATAACATAGTCCCAAAACAGGGCTGTCAAACAATACTGTGATAAATTCCCTGCTGAGGGACCATGAACAGCCCACCAAAAACAAAACTAACAGAATCCTCCAACGGGGCCCATGAACGCAGAAGACAAGTCACATAACAATTGAAACTATTTACAAAGGACTAATGAATAAATAGGAGCTGGACAAGTCACGATCATTCTCGAAGCAAGAACATGTGAAAATGTCTAATTAGTTGCTATAATTAATACGATCATTTTGGAGCGAAATTCCCGCCTTTTGTTAAGGCCATGCGGATTAAGTGTGAATAATTGTGTCATCCAATAGGCTTCTCTGGTAAGCAGTAACTGGTCTAAATGTAATGGATTTTGGAAGGATACAATTTGCTCAATGACGATAAACCTCATTTGAGAAATGTCATGTTGGGAACTATTATAATGTACCGCCAATTCACATGTTCTTTTATTGTTGAGCACATTTGATTTATGATTGCGGAATCTAATTTTAAACTCAGTTGATGTGGAACCTACATATTGTAAGTACATTTACAGCACGTTGCGAGATAAATGACATTTTTGGATGAGCTGGACAATTTTTGTCGGATAGGATAATGCCTACCCGTGGCCGAGCTTTGGAATTTAGAGACTTGAGGTAGTCATATGTTATAGATATTTTTTGACGCAAAGTTCGTCTAAAATACTCTGCTACGCGTCTTATTTTCAACTCTCTTCTCGATTTTTGGAAATTGCAGTGGAAATACAGTTGGCATATCACATAGGATTTCCGGATTATAGGGCAGTGAACAGTTTCATGTATCTACGATTCTAATGCCTCATTCTCAAGAAAAGAGCAAAGTAACTTTAATCTATATTTGTTTCAATTCTAGGTAGGCTCTCTAGATAAAGGTTTATTTTCAGCGTTCTTGCTCTCCAACTTTAGTTGACTGATATGGGTTTTTGTTTATACCGCTGACCGTTTCCTGATTTCAGGAGGCTGGCTTCTTGTTTCCAACATGGTGATTGACAGTTCAATTGCACCCTTCCAGTTCTCAGTTGAGTCATCATTCCGTGCAATCGACAGTTGTCACACCAAAAAAATGTTTCTCGAGAAAAGCGCCATGGCTGATCTGAGATCACACTTGTCTTTCACGCAGCTGAGATTCTACTGCAGTAAACAACACGGACGTACGTTCCACGTGATCACGGTCGCCAACAGCACTGGTGAAGCTGTACTCCAGTACTTCAGCGGTTAGACGGATGTCCAGCCTGATGCCTGTGGCTCGTTTGTTAGAATGGAGAATGACAACTCGCTGTTAACAAGACTTTGCCATAGATGGGGAAAAGAAGGTGCTAATTTCCAAGTTGGTAAATGGGGGTACGGCCGAAATAAAGACAGATTATTCAATCACCCTGCATTTGTGCAGTATGATTATCATTGGATAATGAGACAAACTGGTTCCGGGAGATTCGAGTGTGACGACGCTGGTGTTGAAGGACAAGTCGGAGATGCCTGGAAAGTGTTTGTTCGCTAAGAACTTGGTGCATGCACCTGTTTAAGATTACCTTATATAATGCACTACTACACGTAACTAAATGGGTTTCTCGAAATGCTTTGCACACTGTACTTACGATATTGAGAATCTGTTTATAGATAGCTAAATTGTAATCATGGACACTACATTTCGTTTGTGTATAAGAGTTTAATTTCCAGAATTGAACGCAATCGAGATGCTCGTTCGGTCACTTTTGATAAACACGCAAACCCGTCCAGTGTTATCACAGCTATACAAGCTACTGGCTCTGAAATAAAGTTAATCAGCTGAGATTCTACTGCAGTAAAAAACACGGACGTACATTCCACGTAACCATGGTCGCTAGCAGCACTGGTGAAGCTGTAGTCCAGTACTTCAGCGGTCAGACGGATGTCCAGCCCGACGCCTGTGGCTCGTTTGTTAGAATGGAGAATGACAATTCAATGTCAACAGGACTTTGCCATAGATTGGGAAAAGAAGGTGGTATTTATACAAGTTGGTAAATGGGGGCGCGGCGAAACTGAAGACAGATTATTCAATCACCCTGCATTTCAAAGTATGATTATCATTGGATGATGAAACCAAATGGCGCCAGATTGGAT
The DNA here is from genome assembly GCF_042242905.1 of Orbicella faveolata. Taxonomy (NCBI): domain Eukaryota; kingdom Metazoa; phylum Cnidaria; class Anthozoa; order Scleractinia; family Merulinidae; genus Orbicella; species Orbicella faveolata. The sequence goes on along the minus strand of NW_028301547.1, from coordinate 28,345,420 downwards.
TGTGACGACAATAAAATTGAGGGACATATTGGAAACGCCTGGAAAGTCTTTGTTCGCTAAGAACTTGGCGCATGCACCTTTTCAATGATTAGCTTAAATCATAATCATGGGCACTATATTTCGTTTGTGTATAAGAGTTTAATTTCCAGAATTAAACGCAAATGAGATGTACGTTCTTTCATGTTTGATAAACACGCAGACCTGTCTAGTGTTATCACAGCTATAAAAGCTACTTGCTCTGAAATAAAGTTAATCATTAGTTTAAAGTGCATTCATTCACCCCTGGACACAACTGAACAGAGGACCTAAAAATGATAACCTTTAGTAGATGATATGTCTGATACATGGTAGCTAAATCTAAAAGGATGCAGTGAAGTGGGTCCGTATAGGACCATACACACTAAGACTCCATATACGAAGGGGCTCAAAGAGTAGTTGCTTTGATTTACTTCCGTCGACTCCACCAGCAGCAGTTCTCCCTGTTCATCCGGCTCTGGGTCATTTTGGGCGGTAAAACAACAAGCTGAGCACAATTTCAGGTTGGTGTCCATGTGGACGGTAGCGATAGCAAAATTAATTCGAGGAAATTTTAAAGCAGGAACTAGTTGAGTTGGAGTTTAACGAGCAAAATTAACCCATTTTCATACCAACTAAGGACTTAAGGTAAAAAGGGTTACGTTTATTTGATGGTACGAAACAAACAGCTACAAAAGATTGCGCGTGAATTAATTGCTTGTATTTTTACTCTACTAAGTTAGTCAGAGGGCCAATAACCAGAATCTGCCAATCAAATTTCACTTTTACCAGTTTAATGTCTTCCAGTTATCGGACCCGGGCAATTAGCAGAACGTCCGGCTATACCAAGTCAAACGTGAGTTAACATAAATAAGAATTGCACTTCAATCTTACCATGCCTTTCTAGTCTGTGATCGATTTGATTGTTAGATTTGATTGTTAGAATTGCACTTCAATTTTACCATGCCTTTCTGGTCTGTGATCGATTTGATTGGTAGAGTAGTATAGACGATGCTCCTGGTTCTACATGAAGCGTTAAAAATTGAATTAATGTGATAGGAACCGATTTGTAAACAAACATTTTCAAGTGGTATAAGTAGAAGACAAAATTGCTTGAGTAACTTTTAACAACTCGATATAGAGTACTCAATATGCTCAAACAATGTTCAAGACACAGGTTTTCCAAATTTCTCCCGGTCATGCAGTAAATTTAATTACTCGGAGCAAAAAAGTTACTTTATATACTATAATACTGCTTATTAAATAAAATTTCAAATCGCTCTGAGTATTTGATATACTCGAATACTGCTCGTTAAAATCATGGTCTCAGTAATCGAGGGCTAATCAATTTGTGCGAGAGCTTCCATTTGTTAGCTCAGTACTCAAAAATTAGGCAAGAAAGAGTTCAAATAAACATTGTTTACAATTGTGCTCATTCAGGTCAGATTCTCGAAGAAACTAAGAATTAATTCTACTACGTCTACTACGCAAATTTTTTTATGTTCTAAGAAACCAGGCGCTTACTCGGATCCCACGAAAATTGGCAACGATCAATTTAATTTCTGGGCTGGGCTAACATTTATTATTGTTATTGTTACTAACAATCTGTGCGCTCCTCGGTACGTTGCTGTTTGCTGACCTGAGCTGTGCATAGACCCAAACGAAACAACGCCAGCTTTGTCACAACAACAAATACCTTAGAAATAACAGCTAGCTGTACAGCTATTCGTTAAAGGAAAAAGAACATGTTAGCTTGTAACAAGCCTCAACTGACCGCCCACGTTACTCATACGACAGTTGTTAGCTCTGGAAAATGGTTCATTATAATTAAAGCAAGTGAACCTAAAAAAGGTGTAGGTTACCGGCAAACACCTTGTGATAAACAGGCAACCGATTTGCAATAGAGCATTTATTTCAGAAGAATTCCTGAGCTAACAAAGAGAGGAGCGCTGTGAGTTTTGCAATCCAAGAATGCATCAATTCGGAGTGCATGCTTCTGTAGAATAGCAATTTTCTTGGGATGAGTATTTGCGGCTTGGCCCCAAGCAATGAGACCATAGGAAATGTACGGTTCGATTAACGAGCGATAGATAGGAGAGTAGTAAATTCTACAAGATCTCTTAGCCTAGCAATAACGCCAATTCCCTTACTGTGAGAATTCGTTCTTTGTCCGTACAATTAATGCATGGAATAGTCTACAACTAGTGAAGTTGTACACGCTGGATCACTGACTCTGTTTAGATCAAGACCGAATACCTTTATGGACGTTAAGTAGTAAATTTTAGAATATTTTTAAATTTACCATGTAAACATGTTTTACAATTTTTGACCTGGAAACTCATTGAAATTGCATTTTGGCTTGTAAGTAGTTCTTACATTGTACACGTCATTTACGCGTTTTATTTATGGAAATTGTCACGTATATGGCTAACCTCATTATTACCGTTTCAAGAGGTTTTTTTTTTTTAACATATGCACATTATCTGTATCTAGATCTCTTGAATAAAGTATTGTATTGTATTGTATTATTGTATTGTATTGTGTTGTATTGTACTGCTTTTTTTTTTGATGAGATGTAATCAATGTAACACTTGAAGGAAAGATTATTGTCAATGAAATATTCCTAGATGGTTCACATAAGTTTTGCGATCGAGGGTTACCAGTTGCTTGGGATTATTGTCAAATATTTTTATGTTATAACTTTTAATTCGTAGTCCAGTTTAGGCTGAAAAGGATGAAAGATAACGAAGTTAGATTGGCTTGGGTTAAGGAATGATTTGTTGCGATCTAGCCAGTCACGCAGTTTCGACAATTCCTGATTAACGCTAATTTCGAGCTTTCTTAAATCTATCTCTGCGCATAGCAGATTGGTCTCATCATCAAACAGATAAAAATTAAATTTTGGAGAGGAACGATGCATGTCATTAACAGTGATTAGAACGAGCAACGGACCAAGCAGGGAACCTTGAGTGACACCACAAACTAGATTTTCTTTCTTAGAAACAATAGAGCCAGTTTGACTTGATTGTGTTCCGCTTGACAGATATGACAAAACAAACCAGTCGTTAATTGTTCCTCTGATCCATAATGATGCAATTTGTATACCGGTATCGAGTGGTCTGTTGTGTCAAATGCCTTTTTCAGATCGACAACAATACTGCATGAAAATAATTTTACATCCACATTGTTTCGAATTTTGTTCAGGATGTCCAAGATCGGACGTGGGGTCGAACAATTCTCTCTAAATCCATATTTTGAATTGAAAAAGGTATTATTCTTTTCTAGAAAGGACTTTATTCACATTTACATTTATACATGCCAAAGGCTACCCATCCCGCCACGAAGTGCTGGTGCAGGTGCATGTCTTTTCAAATATTCGGCTGAAACACAGTTAATAGAGGGAAATGGTTAGGAAAGCCCGTAAACATCAAAGAAGCAAGCAAACAGGTTGAGATTTATGTTAGAAGGTCCTTGCTCCTTGCACATCGTTTGTGTTGTGCTCGTGACTATGCATGATTACGTAATCGCAATGCTTCTACTGGTTAGTTGAATGAGCACGTACAACCATCTTTTGTGTTTTGGCAGGTTGTGTGCGGGGTCAAACCCCAAAATAGCGCACAAAAACATAAAGCAAAGAACTTTGCCAGGTTTCCTAACCATTTATTTCTATTAACTGTGGTTGAAAACAGACAACAAGGAAATTGAACGATAATTAATTTTTGATAATTATAGAAAATAAAAAAAAAAAAAAAAAAAAACCTCGAAACAAACACCTCGTGGTTCCTCTTATATTTCTTGATTTATTATCAGTTGTATTATACCTTACAGTGAGTAACTGATTTAAAAATACTTATTTTCCCTTTCATATCTACTATTAAATACCTCACGTTCTTAAAGAAACAGCAAAAACGCATGTCAGAGAATATTATTGTTGAGTTGACGTCAATAGAGATAGGAAATACATTCATTATCATTCTGTTCGTTACCACAGAAACTGCCATTGATAAGTCAGACTCAGTTAATTATATCGAGTGTGGTGAGATAATCTCTCGGTGAGGTATAAGAAGCAATATTATTAAATTTCTATACTCAGTTACTCGATGCTTTTCTCAGTTGTTGCTTTTAAAAATGCGTTTCGCAATGTGTCCAAAATGGTGTGCCGAATTTGTCTCATCTTCCAGCAGTAAACCAGAGGGTTTAAAGATGAATTTAAAAACACCAAGGTCCACGCGCACGGCACAAGGCCCTTTAGAATAGTACTTGGTTCAGAGATTGTATTACTTGCAACAAAAATGCAATACTCTGGCAAATGACAAGCCAAAAACACAAGATATACGTAAAATGTTCCGAGAGATGATTTTCTCTGCCTCGTGACATTCCCCAGTTCACCATTCTGTGCTACCGCTTGTACATGCATTAATTGAATTTCATTTATGTGGCGTCGTGCAGTGAGATAAATTCTACAATAGACAACAGTTGTACAAATGAAACAAAGACCGAAGAAGATAGTGACGAATACTTCAAAGGTGACATTTTGAGCACTTGCCATCCAAAAATCAAGTAACGATAGAAATGCGCTAAAAACCCAAATGAAGATCACCCCAGCAACAACTCGCTTGTGAGTCACAAGTTCCTGATACCTGAGATGAAGATGAATAGCCAAGAATCTGTCCACACTTATGGCCAGAATACCAAGGAACGAAGCATTAGCAAAAAACCAAATGATAATAAAAGATACTGTCGGCATGGCACAGTTTTGACTGTTTTCAGCGAGTAGCAGTGTGATGTACAAAGGCTGAACCAGTAAACCAACACCAAGATCAGAAGCAGCAAGACTCAGAAGCAATGTTTTTAAAGGCTTTGGTAACGACGAAGTCTTTCTTATCGAGTGGATTGATAAAATGTTCAGCATGATGGCGGAGTAGGCTGAGAAGGCGTTGAACACAGAATTAACGATGTACAACGATTCAACTGGATCTTCAACTTTGAAAGTATCGTTCTGGTAATGAAAAAATTCTTTGTAGAAATGGCATTTCATTGTTTGCAATTATTTAAAAGAGAGACTTCTCCTCGACTTTATTCTTGAACACTCCGCTAACGTCAGATGTCTACAGCGCAATTAACAGACTTTTCGCCAGCAAACTCCGATCCACTAACCGCAAGGAACGAAGTAGTAAACAAGGTATACAGTTCGTTCAGCCAAGAATTCCAAGCACCTATTTTTTGTAGTTGTCTTTCTCCGTTGTAGCCTCTTTCCTCTCTTCTTCTTTCAGTCCCTGTTTATTCGCGGGCAAATTTTTCGCCTTGCGACAAAATTTACCGTAACATTTTGTATTTAGACTCAGCGCAATTAACAATCATTGCATAAGAACATGATCAGCGCCACGCTCATGAAGTTTCAGGTGTTATCTTGTTTGCGGGTTGCATCCTTGATATCTAATACTGAGCTCTTTAGCATAATAAGCATAAAAACACCACTCAAATACCACACATACGTTATTAGAAGGCGAGAATATTGTTTATGTTTTGACGTCCTTCGTCTCACAGGTGTCTTCAACCTGATCTGAATTTAACTGTTTTGCATAAAATTCTCCTTAAGGCTACAGATAACGGCACAAGAATGGGCACTGGACAATGGAAAAGCGATAAAAACGGATATGTTAAGTTAACCAAGAAAACCTTAGACTTCAGAAAAATAAAAATAAAAGAATTTGTTGACGATTGCGGGTGGGAATTAGGGCAAAGGGTTCACAACAAGGGCTCAAAAGTGGTCTATAGATAATTTTTTGTTATTATTTGTGTCAAGCAAATATATGATTAGTATTTTATGAGTGCTCCCGCTTTTACGCTTGACTAAATGCATATATTTGAATATCGAGCTGACAAATGCTGAGAATAAAGAAGCCTATCACGTCGGTTTATCTTTCTTGAAGATGATCTACCGACACCTTTTTTGGACTGTCACAAAAATTAAGAGCTCAGTAGTCGGTTAAGAATCGACAATGCAATGGTTGCACTTACAGCTCGGGCTCAAATCAATTTTATTTGGACTGTACAGGATGGCCTTACGAGCCGAGGGCACGAGAAGGTTTGAGCGAGTGAATCAGTGCATGCACATCGAGAGATAAAATGGAAATTTTAGTATTTCCACTGCGTCGACTAAATGTCAAAATTATTCTATTTCGTCAGCAGATGGTCACTGGACAGCTAAATTTTAAAAAATAACCTTGACAGCTAGAGTTTCTTCTTAGTTTCCTTTCCGTCAAAGTTTCGAAGCATGGAAGTATTTTATTCAATATTTTCTTTTTATAGTTCACATCATAGTTGCCAATTTGGGTTGGACGGCTTCATATGTGGGCCCCAGTATTTTGGCCATTTTGATTTTTCGAAACTTTGAGACTAATTGCGCCGGTCGTTAATTAATACGGAAAAATGAAACCCAAAACAAAACGGGAAAAAATATTTCTGTGTTGCGTGACCGGCAGTTCACATTATGCAACTCTATAGAATTCTGTTGCGGGTTAATTTTCGATAATTTTAAAGCTTTAAAAAGTGAGCCACCTGATTTTACCTGTCAAGTCATCCAGTTAGCAGATTCACTGTTGTACTGAATGACATGGTACTTCAGGGAAAATCCAAATAAAATCCATTGCTGTCGGGAATATAGCAAATGCGCAAAATAAACAGAGAGTAGACTTTCTCCACGGTGCGGATATCAACCGCTATAATTATCTGTTGTTAACCTGTTGGCTGCTAAGCCTGACAAGATTCGGGCTATTAAAGGGATCATGCTTCCCGTACTACGCCTAACTTGATCACTTTTTACGACAGAAGAACAACGCTTACCCAGGCAAGACAGCCAGGTTTTTTCTGTGTTTGTTTTTGTTTTCTCTCAGTTTACAACCTATAAAATAGGCGTGCGGGCAACTTTTTGCCGGGGGGGGGGGGGGGGTTTGGGGCGGTGAGCCATTTGCCCAAAAAAATTCGCTCAAGTTGTCCAAATATTTACGAAACTGAGTCGAAAAGAAACGAGGGTCACTAACGGTACACTAACATAGACTTACATATGAAGTGAAATATTCTTACATATGATTCTATCATATGAGCTGATAAAACACGTTAAAATAAATAGCTGTCTCTGCCATTTCGACGGTCGAAGATATCAATGATACGATCCATGTCATTGTTGACTACAGAGTTGTACATATGCCCTTTCAATGTTAACAAGTGCGATGTTACTGACACGTTTTTGCCCCATGGTGCTGCGGAGGTAAGTTTTTAATCTGCGCAACGCACTGAATGATCGTTCTGCAGAACACGATGTAGCAGGTATTACTGCAAGGATATTCACCACATTTGAAAATTCTGGAAATACATCAAATAGATCATTCTCGTGCATTGTCTCCAGCAGCCTAATCCGCGCGCGAGACGAAAACTCGCGTACATTTTCTGCTCGGCTTCCAGAATCTCGCCGTCGATTTTGTAAACTTTAGCAACGCGGGAGAAGCTTTCTTTATCAGGTATTTCACTGTGACAGATATTTCCCAAAGCACAGAGTATTTCCTGGTCATTTCCGCTAGACCTGAGCTCAAGCTCGGACAGCACCTTGTCGATGGATGCATAGTAAGTGTTTTAAGTACGGTGGCGCGATTCCGGTGTCAGCTGCTTTTGTCTTTGCGCATGTTCACCTACAAGGGCTTGAGGGCGGTGCGATGGCGTTTGTCTGGGTGCCCTGGCTTCTCATAATTCAAACTGAGAACTGGTCAGCCAATTCTTCATTTTCAGACACATTGCTGATACTATCTACCATACGCTGTTGAAACTTTCTTCACTCCGACACTGGCGCAGGGTCTGAATGGTCATGTCCGCATTTGTACGAGCGGACATGACGTCGACCGTCCTCCCCTGAAGATCAGCACAGACTATTAGTATTGCTCAGGATTACTTTCAGCACACAAAATCTGAAGTCCAAGTCACAAATTGCGGTTAATAAGGCTCTGCTCTCAGAGAAGGTTTTTGGATCTTTTTATGAAGACAGCGTGAGCAGGGCTTTTACAATGCATTCCATTTGCCCGAATCTCTCTTGTTGCCCAAAAAATTCTGAGTCGCCCCCAATTTTTTTTCTTTTTTGGGGGGGAGGAAGGGGCTGCAGCCCCCTCCCCCCCCCGCTTCGGCCCGTACGCCTATGCCTGTAAATATTACCAAAAAATAAACCAACACACCTTTTTCTCAGCCACAGAAGTATTTCCTATGCCTCTGTCTTTTATCCCCTTCAACTAAACGTTCCCCAGGACTTTACAAATTTTCCAATAAATGCAGCTCCTTCTAACTCTAGGTATATTTTTATCTACAAAATGGGCTGAACTTGGTGTTTACAAAGCAAGCTCTGCAATAGAATTTGAGCTAAGGCTTCCATGGCATTCTCCGGCATCCATGCATTTTCCAATAACCGTTTGTATTAATTCAAATGTTGACTGGAAAACAGTTATCTATAGTTCGCGCACGGTATGCCCACTCGTAGTGACTTGTGTTTCAGGCTATCACGAGGAGGGAAGGAATGAGGTTCGTTTCTAAAGAAGCTGTTGAGCTTCACAGTGCAGACAAGTGATGAAGTAAAACACTTTTAAAACTGTTTTTCAACTCGGAATTTTTTAAAGCTAAATTAAGCGCTGGGGTGAGTATGAGAAGCTCAGTGTGATGTAATTATATATAAATACAATACTAGAACAAAGAATTCAGTCCCTTTTTTCCTCGTGTAGGACAAACGTAACGAAATTCTTACTCCGCTTTCAAGGCCCCAAATTATTTCATTCTCTCAGCACTGAAATTTGGTATATTTATACTGATTTTATATCTCTTTACGTGCTTGTGTACTTTTTTCGCTTTTCCCCCTTCCTTTGCTTTTGCTGATTTGCGAGTCTAGCTTTTGCTTAACTATATTTTATTATTAATTATGATCATTTTAGGTGCCGATGGCAGCATTTTTATTATTTTTTTTAGGTCCTAGATATATTTAAGGCAGTCCTTTCCTTAAGCCTTATTGCATGGCTTCCGTGGGCTTCCATGCTTAATATGCATTGACATGTTGTAAATATATTTATAAATGGCAAAAATATAAACAAGAAACAAGAAACAAGACGCTTGGTGCTTTCGCCCTTCATCGCAGCAGAATAAATTACAGACCGACTGCAGAGTTTGCGGAGAAAATTCCACACCCAACCCTCAGCTCATGCACACCTGACAAAACACAAATTCACTCAAGAAGTGCAAGAAAGCCTTTGTTAATTATCAATAATTAGTAAATGGAAAACATGAACCATACTCTGTGATAGACAGTGAGCTGCGTAGCAGTGCGCCCTTTTTAACAAAATGACAGCCAATGAAGTTGACCGCGTAATGAAAGATTGGTGACGAATGACGTCACCTCAGGAACATCTCAAAGCCTCATGATTTTATTTTGCTTGATTGACAACCGCCTTGTTTCAACAGCTTCGGTTTGTTTGCTTTTTGTCGACGAAAACTCCTAACCACTACTGAAACAACAGCGACCTGAACTAGCAGGATTTGGCAATTCCTGACTTGACGTCAGGGCCAATTCAGAAACCCAGACTCTTTTTTTGCACTGACTCACGGTCAACCGCAGTCACTGGGCGTGGCTGAGGCGGGAACTTTAAAGTTAGATCTTTGGGCGTTAAAATTTCGGAATCCAATTTTTTTTCTTAGAATACCTTTTAACACATTATAGAGATACCAAAACCACAAAAAACCCTGTTGGCCGTTTAGATACTTAAATGATTTGTTTACAAAGCGCAGTAAAAACCTCCAAAGTAACGGTCAGGCAGCGTCCACACCACAATGAGCCACTTTGTGCAAAGTATATTCATATAAAAGAAAGAACTACAGGAAACGGAAAAAAAAAAACGACTAAAGGAAACGGAAAAGAATTAATATTTCAAAATCTCTTGCTTGTGATGAATCGTCGGTCAGTAGGTTTGTACTAAATGCTGGATTCTCTTTTCTTCTTTCTAACATAGAAGCCAACAAGCTTCAAAATGCATCATAACCAAGTTTAATTCGCTTCATGAAAATGACTACCTTATTACATGAAATTTTCGCGGGACGTTAATTTCGCAAATTTCGCGATTAAAAAAAAATCGAACAGTAAGTGTCGCGATGAAAACATGACGCGAAAATTAAGTGACTTACATTATGTTGCTGTTGGCATTTAGTCCCCCATTGTTTTTTTGGTCAATTTGACGTTATTTTACCTTTGATGAAGTCGATTTACAAAATTCAAAATTCAAGGACATGTTACATTGTTACATTATTACATTGCCAAGGAAATACATTGTGTTACCCTAAAACGAGAAGTTAAAGTGATTCAAAATACAAAAGTTTGGCAAATCGCGAAATTTAAGTGTCGCGAAATATACGCGAAAATATCATGTAATAAGGTACACAACTGAAGCAACCTATCGAAGGCGCCTTATATTGTATAAATTTTGTAATGCAATCAGCTTGCTGAACAATTTTTCAGCAGGAGTTTCATTCGTTCTGTCAGATGTTGACGAGCGTATTGAATACATTTCTTTTAGACTATTTGTAGAAATTAGCAAGTTCGAGATCCCATGTTTTTAAGAGATTGCGATGGATTCTTGTGAAACTTCGCATACTTTTTTAACTTTTGGGTGCTTTCTACTCGAACAAAACTTCCGGAAATTTTGAAACGAAGACAAATAGTACAGAAATTTTCTTGGAAAGCTTCCAGAGAATCCGGATATTGTTGAACTTCCGAGAAGCCAACGATTCAACCGAAAATTTCGGAAATTTTGGTAGCAGAGTCAAAATGAATAGAAATTCCTAGCAAGAAATTTCCAAAATTTCGGCATACCCCTCAAGCTTGTCCTCTTCATTCGTCCCTTGAAATTTCCGGAAATTGAAGCCAGAATGAGATCAAAATTAACGGTCGGGTCCTTGAGAAGCGCGAAATTACTTAGAGGAAAATTTCCTCTCTTGTTAGAGTCTCTTCCTCTTCCTCTTACGTCTTTTAATTTTCTTCTTTTATTTTCTGCAGAAAGGCCAGAGTTTCTTGTCATTTTTGAAGGGGAAAATGGAAAAATAACCTGCCAAAAAGAGAAAAAAATCAGCATACTAGACGCGAACTATGGCAGACGGGATCGGGATAGTTGTTTACATCCGGCCATGAGCAGCATTAACTGTCGTGCCAGCAATTCTCTTCAAATCGTGCAGGACAAGTGTAACGGCAAAACCGAATGGAAGCTGAATGTGGCAAAATCAGTGTTTGGTAGCTATCCATGTGGGAGAACATACAAATATCTGCAAGTCAAATACAGATGCCTGGTATTGTAGAAAATTTAGAACCACCTTAAGACTTCAATAAAGCTTGTTAATAAAATGCATTTCGAATGTCTAAACTTCTTTGTTTATTTGTAAATTGCGATCTCTTTAAACGCACGGCCATACGGAGATTTGGTTATCTCTATAGAAGGTTTATTCGCTCAGAGCGCACAAAATCTCTGTTAAATACTATCTTTTTTTCTGTTAGTTTTGCACAGATCTCTCTATTCGAAGAGTCAAAATAATAGCTTAAAATGTTGATAACTTCTGCACAAATAAACCACACAAAATATCACGGAAGAGTACACATAATGTCTCTGCCATATTTCGGAAATTCGCACAAAAATTTCGGACACTGAAATATAGCTAAAGTAAATTTACGCCCATAAAACTGCATCATCAAGCTCTGCAGTTGCACCGACCAGAAAATAACACAAACGGAATACCGATTCCGATTTTGACTCTGTCACTTATCATCCAGTGAAAACTAAATTGTCGAAAGCGAAAGAAGAAGAATCAACTAATCAAAATGCTCGATTCCGGGCTTTATTATTGGTTGATTCTTGTGTTCCTGCTTCCAACACCGACAAACGATGGAGACGTTTTGATTGTTCCGATTCCGATTCCTTCGTGCTTCTGAATCGGCTTACGACTCCGATTGTCGATTTGCACTAGGCCATAAGCGCTCGCTCATCCTTGTCTAAGACGTTTCTATACCACAAGAAAAGCACCACGTCTCGTCGAATGATCAAAGTTAAGCCCTCATGATCATGATAAAAAAAGAACAGTAAAAGTAGTTTAAAACAAATATTTGAGTGTCATTATCACAAATGTTAGGGGAAGAGTCCATACGGCCTAAATCAGTGAACAATTTTAGCCTCACATTGTCAAATATCATGGTTCAACCCCTATATACATCCCCTGGGGGGTGAAGGTGCGATCTTGTCCTCTCAACTGTGCATTGTACTATAGCGTTAGGAGATTTCTCGCATCATGGTTCTGTAGAATGGGCAGTACGGCTTAATCAATTTCAACCTGACGCCGAAAAGATGCTCGTGCTAGAAACGTATCAATAAGTAGGGAAATGAAGCATGGAAGATGGAAGATGATCGTCATTTACTGCCTCAGGATCATACAAACGACCGCAATTGTGCAATGGCCTAGGCACTCGAGGGTAGAAGAAGAAGAAGAAGAAGAAGAAGAGGAAGAAGAAGAAGAAGAAGAAGAAGAAGAAGAAGAAGAAGAAGAAGAAGAGGAGGAAGAAATATTTATTGCACAATTGAATGTTCTGAAGAAAAAAAAAACGACGTTCAAGGACTAATTCTACCAATTTTGACCGAGATCCAATGAGCGTTTACTAACGTCTGACGTTAATTTGGATGAAAAAGAATCTTTTACATGCAAGTTAATTCTCTTACAAAAGCAGACCATAAAACTATAAGCAAACCAAACAAGTGGAATCATTCTGTCGGGACAGTGCTCGGTCCAATACTTGGAAAATATTGGACCGGCAACAGAGCAATCTGATTGGTTCATTTTCGTTATAAGCCCTCTGGAGTAACTAAGTTCACGTGCAATAACTATATATTTTTATCGTCTAATAGTCGCACAGAAATTTCTAAAACTGACGGAGGCAAGCAAAATGACTGGATAACTTTTTTATTGATATAAATGGTCGCACACATCAGTTTCCAGTGCTAGTTATGATAATGTTAGAAGTTAAATCATACCATTTACACCAACTAAATTATGATATGAGTAACAAAACTACATTTTAAACATTTAAAATTATTGACCCAACCGAACGCCTCAATTATACGTAAGGTTTAACACAAACTGCGCTTTGAAAACCTCAACATGCCAAAAGTACCCTTTTAGGCCCCGTCCACACTACATTGGAGGAATTTGTAAACGCAGCTTTATTTCCACACTTGTCCAACTTTTCAAAAACGCTCTTTAATCCAGAGGAATTTGAAAACGCCGGCTTTGCGTTTTCGTGCCGATGGGAAACATTTTGAAAACGGGGCTTTTCGGAAACGATGACGTCACGATAATCATATGATTTCCCTGACCGAGTTTTCCTCAAACACAAATCCAAAATGACCGTTGATTGATGTGTTTTATTTTAATTCCTCCGGCGTTGCGTGGACAAAAATCATTTGATGCGTTTTCAGAGTAAAACCTCCATTTCCAAATTCCTCCGGGACAGGGCCTATTAAACATATGATAAAGAATGTTCAAACTAAGATGACACAATTCCACTAAAAAATGCCAAGTGGCAACTCATGCTACAAAGTAGTAAATTTAGCAATATACAAGTTGAACCTAAACCTATTTGCCAATCACTTAAAAAGCTCCATGGGCAGAAAGTCTATATAGCGAAGATATTGGTGACGTCACCTATTGTTATCGTTGGACAGTTAACAGTCGGTCGACCACCTTCCACGAGAGAGGTAAGGAGAGTCTTGGGGCTCCAATGACTTTTACTCTCCATGCACAAATTCTACTTACTATACTGCTGAGAGTGTGACTGACTAACCTAATGAATATACAAGCACGAAGCCTTCCAGCTAAATACCTTCATGTCAGCATACATGTTTGGGTTTACTGAGCGTGCGAACTAAAGAGACCCCCCTGGCTAAGCTTAAACAAGAAACCGCACACACCAACGAGACGAATAGCAATACTTGATGAAGGGCCACTGAAAACGATGGGATAGATCATCCGTAAACTAAATCGAACCATAACGTATACTTTCGTGGAGGTCTCAACCAAGGTCAGCAAGACTGCCGAAAACGGCTATATATCGTGAGTACAATTGTTAAGAACTAGAAAACTTGACAAAACCAAGAACAAAACTAAGTTCAAGGAAAGATATCTGTGGGAGGACCACACGAGACATATCGTAAACTACCGCTTCTTATATGCCATGGGCTGATAACTTCGTAAGGGTTTTGGATGACCTTATAAACGGAGGGGCATATATTCGGGAGGGCTTCTAAGCGGAATAATAATAACAATAATGATAAAACAGTTTCACAAATACGTCTTTTTATATTCATTTCCCTCTAAACTTGAAATGGGGCTTATATCCGGGGGCGTGGGGGGGGGGGGGGTCTTTTAATAGTAGTAGAATTTTGCTTACAGGTGCATGGGTCTATGACCGGAGGGGCTTATACGGGGGAAGGCTTATAAGCGGCAGTTTACGGTACTTAAGAAGAAAAAAAAAATACACTTAAGCAACGAAAAAATTTAGCTTCTCATTATTATTAAATTGCTAACCAAGAGACCTTTCGCTTTGCTAACAAAGACTTCTTTTTAGTTTCATCTCCTGGAATTAGTAATAACAAAAACAGCGCTTTTAGGCATGAGGTTTACTTTTTCTACAATAATGTAATGATCACCTTGCCATGACCAGCTGTATTGTAACAGCAATCACTTTGCTGATCTTTTCCAACATTATAAGAACCTCCCCCTCCTCCACAGGAATCATCTTCATTATTTCCACTACTCCCCCCTGAGTATCCTCCACCACCACCTCCACCCCTACCACCACCCCCACCCCCTCCAAAACCACCGCTTCCGTGGCCATCCCAAGATTGTCCACCCATCCCTCCCTGAAGAAATCCTTTACCCCATTCTCCGTCCTGTTCCGCGGTACCATTTCTTCCACTGGAGTAAAAACCGCCGCCGCCACCTGAGAAACAAAACTCAGTTGACTGGTTGCTTAAGATATATTTAACGATTCTAGATTTAGCAGTGTCAGGCAATGGGAGTTTTCTGAATGCATATATCCTCACTTGCTTACCTTTCATATAAACAAGATTTTTACCTCACCCTATTCACTGCGTTTTTCAATAACACGAAAATACTGGGGTTCAAACTTCGCCTCCTGACAGTTGTGTCTCTTGTTTCCGTCGGTTTGGCGGCTTCCCAAGTCTGAGAAGAACATTTCGAACGCTAAAGTTATCTCTTTTGACATGCAGAGCAAGGCAGGTTTCTTCTTTTTTAACTCAGATAATTCTTTTTGTCTTCCGGTTTTCTCAGCCAACATTGCAGAATTATAAATGCTACTGATTTTGTGGAATCTATTTTGGATAACTTGTAACTTGGTTAACTGCATTGTCTTGCAAACATTACAACACCGGGAATAAAATGGAGATTTTAACTTTGGAGAAGTAAAAATATTCAAAGCAATAAGGCCATCCCCGAGTTTGCCTCTCTCTCAAAACACGTCTTCGTGCATAGCCATTCGTATGAAAATGAGTTTGTCCTCAGGTTCATTCGCATTTTGCAAATAAAACCCATTTTCATACAAATGGTTTTGCACGAAGACTCATTTTGAAACCGAGGCACCAGGTAACTCGGTCACTCTCACCTGACGGCTTATCATCTCCAGTCTCTGCACCGTTTCCATTGTTGCCTCCTTGCCATGATTTGTACCCATGATTCCCTGACATGTTCGTGCTGGCATCACATCCCTCGTGTCTCGATGTTACAGCTCTGAGGCCTCCACCTCCTCCAGCCACTATCAAAGACGTATTACTTCCTCTTACTACAAATGTTCCTCCACCACCTCCACCAGCTCCACCAACTCCAGAACTCCAGTTGTTGTGTCTTATTCCTCCCTCTTGACCCACCAGAATTTGAATTATTTCTCCTTGCGAGAGGTTGAAGGTTCCAACCATTCTTGCACCTCTTCCTCTGTATTGTGAACTGTTCTGGTAGTTATCATACCCCCCTGCTGCTCCTACTGCTTCTATTCTGTATTGACCAGTGTACGGCACAGTCCACCGTTGAATGCCGTCGGACAGTGTAACTTGACCGTCATGATCCTGACCTGTGTAATTACCACCGAGTGACTTTGGACCATCTTTTCCACTCGCTCCGAGACTTGTAAAGGTAGCATCGAAGCCTGAATAAGCGGGAAACAATAACCGTGAGTCCAAAATTCAACAGTCGAACAACTTTTGTGCCTAAAGCTACCCAAGAAGGTAACGGGTGGTACTAAATTTTATCCTGCAAAACGAAAAGACAGATGAACCTTGTAAAAGTTTAACAAGAATTTAGAATGTGTTTCGCGCTTGGTGCAGATTTTACACATTTTTAGCTGTCTTTTTAAAATACCTTGTACACATCCATAGAGCTCCACTCTCATTGAAACGTGGCCATGGTTAGCCACTGGTTGAAAACGAATGTACCGAGCTGTGATTGGTGGGTTAAGTGCATGATACACAACAGTGTCCTCGTCTGTGTTTCCATCAAATTCCTGAGTAAGTAACACAATGAAATGTTAGACATTAACCTATTTGCTTAATAATTCAGTGAAACCTTGTTAATCTGGTCATCAACGGGTCACAAAAAAATGGTTGAATTAACGGGGGGGGGGGGGGGGCTTATTAAAGGGTTCTGAGCTTCTATTAGGGCCAGAATAAATGGCTGTAATAACAAGGTGGTCGTATTAACAGGATCGTACGTTGGCGTAAGGCGGGGTTTCACTGTATCATGAGTGACAAATTACTTCTTAATTTTGGCGTACAATTTCAACGTTATTAAAAAACTCACGATTGTGAGCGTAATTTGTCACCCATGATATTAAAAGGTAGTCAAAAGATATACTGGTAAAATTGAAAAAAAAAATTTCTCTTGCGCTGTGTCGAAATTCTAAAACTTTCCCCCGTCTAAAGCCTCGGAAATTATTAGAATCGTGACAAAACGCGCGTGAAATTGTTTCATAATTTCACTTGTCACCATAAAGTCTTTTTATTGGAGATTAGGAACATTAAGATATCGAGCAGCAGTTATGTCATGAACAGTTTAATCGTATTCTCTGAGAGTTTCGCTCAGTTACAAGCTGTAAATTTCATATTTCTTGGGGGAAAATATTCCAATATTCTATGGCCTCACAGAAATTAATTTTAGCGCTCAGTATTCCTTTTAAGCTTCCTCCAATATTTGCTACTAATGTTTCAGTTTAGTTTCGTCGTATTCCTTCTGATAATTTCATCTAACCAGTTTTCAGCAATTCAGTCATTCTCTTGGGTCATGTTGCAGCTCTCGTAAGGTCTCACATGAATGACTTGAAACCCTTTGAAAGGACAATAGAACAAACAACAGAAACAATGCTCCCTAGCCCCAAAACAATAACAGCTGCTGCAATGACGACAAATAGAGTTACAAGCTTGCAAGAGCTGCTATACTACCGATTTTCATAAACACTTTATGTGTAACAAAATCACATAAAATAGCTCTTCCATTTTACTTCTGTTTATTAATATAAATATATGAACAAGCAAGTATTAAGAATTGAAACATTTGACTGAAATTAAGCTATTTTTACTTTAACTGTGGCTTGTCTCATTTCCTTGTAGTAGTGGAATGCCTCTCCATTGTCATCGTACTGCAGTTTGTACTTAGTTACCCACTGTGGAATATCAGTTAAAGCTGAATTCCTTCCTTGGGTTGCTACTCGTGTCACTTTAGTGTTCCGGGCTCCCAGATCAACCTGTAGCCACGGATTAGCATCCCTTGAATTAGCGACCCAAGCACCTGCTGCCTTGTTTGGAATTTCTTGAAAGTTTAGCCTCGCGTTCGAGGCAGCATGTACAGCATTGCGTTCCGATGAGGCGGTAATCTGTGCGTCAGTGATTGTTCGGTTTTCCATACCGAGAGCGTCTTGACATTCTGAGGGTTTTAAGAAAAATTACAAAGTTCAGTATGATAGCCTTTAAGACTAACTAACAGAACTAAGCCGTTGTTTTTTCTTTTTGGTCTCCTGGAGTTTGCTATCAATTACAGTGGAACCCCTTTGATACGATCACCAACGGGCCATGAAAATTTGGCCATATTAACGGGGTGGCCGTATTAGCGAAGTAGGATCAAATTTCATGACTGGTCTAAATTGAGTGACGTCTTAACATATATAGCACAAGTGCACTTCTTAACTTTAATAAGCAAGCGGAATGCAGATATAACTTTTAAAAATTGAAACTTGAATAGCTAAATGCACTATTAATAATATTGAAGACGGACATAACTGGTTTGAGTGGCCGAATGAACGGGATAAATAATAAAGTATTACACAGGTTGGGATTTCAGAATGTGGCCATTTGCCGTATTAATGGGGTGGCCGCATTAACAGGCTCTTCTTATTAGAAACTGTATGGGCGTTTCGCCGGGACAAAAAAGTGGCCGTAATAACGAGATGACCGTTTAACCAGGTGACCGTTAGGCTATTTCCACTGTATAATGAGTGACACTTTTAAAATATTTCTTTCTGTTGGTCTCACTTGCCAATTGGCTCGTTTCGTCAAGCTTTTAACGTGTTCCAATTTTTTTCTGAAGTAAATAGTTCAGGTTAATTTACATGAAAAGTCGAAGTAACTGAATTTGCTAATTCTCACCTTCAATACAACCATAGAACTCTGTCCTCATGGCAATGCGACCATGCCACGATTCTGGATGAATACGAATGTAGGGAGTGATGATGGGATATTTTAGATCATTACTCACAGGTGTATATTGATCATTATTTCCTGGGAATACCTTAAAGAATGAAGAATTAAAAATGATCAATTTTACCACGAAATTAGAAAAGTCGCGCCACCCCGCTCGCCACCCCCCTCGCCCCCCTCCAACCTAAACAATCCGTGAAAAGGTAGTAACGTAATTTAATACCAGTGAATAAATCCCACAAGTAACAACCCTAAGGTTACCTTGTACCTCAGGGGTGTCTCTCCAGTACAATGGAGGTAGCGCCTCGCAATTACATCACAGATACCCTACACCCCTTTTCCAATATAAGCTCATAGATTTGTAATGGGCTATTCAAAAAGTTCATTAAGTTTTTTAGAAAATGAAATTTAGATCGGAGGATTTACGTCATCACTGTTAAGTTCCAACTCAACACAATTTTATATTTTTTTAATTTTTTTTTTCTGGGAAAGCAAAAACTTAAAAAGCCGTTTTTAGGATTTTCAAATTTTCCATCACTCTTTTGTTGTTGTTTGATCTTTCATATGACCAAATTTGAGAGAAATTTTTGTTTGAGTTTAGTCTGGAAAATCAAGCTGCCAATAGATAAGAAACTTTTACTTTCGGTTAGTCGGCTGTGTCCATTTTCGCGATTAATATTAACTCTTTCTAACTTTTCCCTTTTTTTGTCTGAAAGCTCATAGAATGAGGAGAACGAAAATTGAAGTTTTCACTTTGAAGGTACATGGCAACCTTAGGACGCGCCATGGCCATCTCAAACGTGACTGAACTTTGCATTTTGGTGAGCCCTTAAGAAGAAGTGCCCCCCCCCCCCCTTACAACCTCACTTCTACACACAGCTCATAATATCACCCAGTAGCAATCATGAAAACATACATTGTACAAAGTTTCTTTTTTTATGCAAAAGTCATTGTAGAGGAAGGCTGCAGAGTACAAAAACTAATTCACTTAATTTTCACCATAAACCAATGAACAAAATATTAATAAAGCCCCCTTAAATATAAATTGTGTATCCCTTGTCACATTCGCCGGTCATGAACATTGAAGCTAGGAGGAGTAGGACATAGGAGAAGGCAGCGTCGCCGAGTGGTCAGCGCGTCGGACTCGTAATCCAGTGGTCCCGGGTTCGAGTCCCACTCTGACCATTACCAAGATTTGTTTCATGGTACTCTAGTTCAAATACTCAGTTACGCTTGTAAATAGCCAGCTGGTTTGCTTCCGGCTAGTTGGGATTTTTTAGCAATGTTATTTTCACTTTTCAATTATTTGTTTTAGTTGTTTACTCGGCCTCACTGGCCTTTGAGCTATAAACACCGGCGAGGGTAAGTAAAGGTTATTATTATTCAACTTTCATACACTATGCGAATTCCGATTTTCTGATTGGCTGATTTGTGCCACGTGATACTGGGTTGTGACGAAACAACCACCTTGACGTCATTATCGTGGTGTAATAGCAAGGTGTAAATTCAACACACCACGGTCATTACACCATGGCTTCGGCTGACTCAAATATAGTGGTTTCAATGCAATGTTTCTTTGTGCAGTGTATTCAATTTGAATAATAAAAATGTTAACGTACTCATTGCTCATGAATTATCGGGATTTACCTGTACTCGTTCACAAAGAATGAACTCGAAATTTTCAATACCGCACTCGACAAAGCCTCGTGCGGTATTGAAATTTCTCGTTCATTGTTAGCGAACTCGAGCAAGTAAATCCCGATAATTCACTCGCTGATTGCGGTAACCTGTAATTATTATTAATTTATCATTATTTATATAAGCATGAGTGTCTTGTCCAAGGACATGTTGATCCAGGTAAGAAACAGACCCGGACCTCTGAACACACTCACTGCTTGCTAAGCCACCACGCCTCCCAGTGACAGGTAACTTGGTATAACATGGTATAAACTAAGTACAGCACTTAATGTCAGAACGTAGACAGAGTTGAACTAATTAACCTTTTATTACTCATTCTTTTACTTACTTTCTTTAATCCCTCCTCTTTGTAATCTTGAAAAGACACCGAGTCGTATCCATAAGATAGGCTGAAACTTTTTACCCACTGATTTCGATCCTCTCTTCCTTGTATAGCCACTCGAGCTACTTTTCTCCAGTCACCAAAATGTACTTGAAAAAATTGATTATTGTCATCCCTTCCCGCTGCCCAGCCACCCGCTCTGTCTGATGTGCGCAGAAAATGCAATCTTCCGTTTTTAGCCTCAGTTCTACTGGACAGGTAAGAGGAAACTGTTATAGCAGAGTCTGGAATTTGTTTATTCTGCATTCCAAAGGCTTCTAAACACACTGGAGGCTTTGGCGTCGGGAAACCTGTTTTATTGCAACGAAAACAGATTTACTGACGACATATCATGACAAGGATGATATAAAAATATCTTGAATAGGCCAAAATATTCAGGCTATTCTTCTTTTACTTAGTTCTGACAGTTGATATACCTTGCAGAAAATCAGCAAGAGATACTGATGTATTTTTGTTTTAAAGACTAAACAGCAGTTTATATTCTATCGTGCAAGTAAGCTTTAGTTATCGTTATGGTGACAACCCTGACATAGAGGAGACTATAATTATATCCATCCACAGCGTCGTTTACGAACGACAGCTGGGGAAAGTAGATATATGGAGACGAGAGCCAGACGAGCATAATATACATACCATCACTGCATCCGTACAACTCCACCCTTAATGACGGCCTTTCTTGGTATGTTTTAACATTGATTTTAATAAAACGAGCGATGATCGGAGGATCAAGGATGTGGCCCGCTGTACGAACATTATCCGTGTTTCCCTGCAGGACCTTTAAACATTAAGAACATGAGTATCTTAGCCTTTACTTCCTCCTTTTTATTATCTTTTTGTTACGCTTTCGTAAAGAAGTTCTTTTGGATAAAGAAAAAATGATAAACTGAAGGAATTCCTTAACTCAGGGAAAGATGTCAAATCGGGCCTGAATTGTCGCGATTTTTCCTTCGCGTGAGAGCCGAGTCATTTGCATATTTTAATTTCGAGGAAAAGCAAGCGTAGATACACAAAAAATGGCACAACATCTGTGAGATAGGTGGGATATAGTTTACGGGATATAATTCATCACTGAGTAGAAATCAAAATAGCTCGCGACAAAAATGACAGACTGTTCTTCCGTCCTTGCGAAATTTACATAAACATACCCCTTTCACCGCCTGTTTCCATTATGCCCTCAAAGACGAGAAGTCTATAAAGTATATTGCTGCGCTTCAATCCTTTTCGAGGGTCAAATCATGTTAGTTTTGAAACTCATTAAAAGATGAACTTTTGGTATTTTTTAGTTCACGGTCACAGGCGACTATGTTCCAGTTCCTTTAGCAGAAAAGCAGTGTTTTATCTTATCTTTTATCACTATTTTGTCATCATACCATTATTTTTCTTGACAAAACACTAGCATTGACCGTAGTTGTTTCTAGAATAATAGCAGAAAATAATGTTTAACAATTATTATTAACCGAGGCCGCCAAGCGGCCAGGTAAAATATTCACCACTTACACCGACAATGAGGTTAATAATTGTTTTGATATACACCACACAAGCTGAATACCTAGCAGATCCAAAAAACCTTTAATACTGACAATAAATCAACAAACCGAAACGGAAGCTATTTTGTTTCCCTTCGGCTGCTCAGAGGTGAACATTTAGCCAATCAGAACGCTTGAAACTCACTATTCTCTTGAAATTGTATGGTATATCCGTATGAAAAGCCAACCCCATCCAGACCCTTTGTTAATATGTAGATGCGGGAGTTATGCTAATACCTGACCATTGTTGTGTGATATGAATGTTACCCCGTCCTGGCTGTAATCCAGGGTGTAGTTTTTTGTCCACCAGTTTTTATCAAATGATCCTTGAGTGGCAATCCTTGTCACCTTGGTAACATTTTCCAAGTCAATATGTAGAAACTGATTGTCCTTCCAGTCATCGTCAGATATCCATCCTCCTTTTAATATTGTATTTGAAAACAGGGGAAATGAAGAAATATAGAAAACGAAAGGAGGACAAATGATGTCTACAGAATAAAGTCTTATTTCTAAATAGTTCATATTGATGGTATTGAGTATTTGCTCTAAGTACATCTGGGATCTGTTTTGTGTTTTCTGGAAACAAAATTAATTACAAACGCGAACTTTTCAATTCCACCATTTAACGCTGTTTCAAACAGTACACAGCCTTCGCAATCGAGGATCAACATCGTTGTAACTAGTTTTCGTAAGTAAACAAGGAATGTGAATTGACTGAGCGGTTTATCCATTGTTTACTGTGTGCGAATCAGTAGATGATCCCGGTGGTGCAATTGCGATGCCGTTTGGGGGCACGGTGGTTAGCTTCAGTGATCAGTTCAACATAAATAATAGGGTTTTCTTTCTATATGATTATGATTATGATTATGATTATGATTATGATTATGATTATGGTTATGATTAGTCACGTAACCAGCGCGCTATCACGTGGTTGTCCAATTTGTTCTGTTGTATTCTTCGATATAACACTTAAAAGAAACAGTTTCACGGTTCCATGTACAAAATTACACCGATGATTTTCCTAGGTTTTATTTAAGGCTTTTTGGCTTAATCTCATGGTCGATGATATTTTGATAGAAAACATTACCTTGGTTGTTCAGTCTCCCTCGTTCCGGTCCATAAGAGTGCCTGTAACGTGACGATGCCACAATGGCTGAATTTGGTATCCTTCCGTTTTCCATTCCCAGCGGAGAAGCACATACCGTCTGCGGGATTTCCATTTCTGTTTAAAATAAAAAAGCCTTGAAATAAGCCAACCATGTAAATAAATTTTCTCCAAAATTTTTAATTAATTGATTTTCTTAAATTCATATGAACTGATTTATTATTTAAAACCCCAGCTTGCATGATTGCATAATAGACCAACGGTTCGAAAATTTTACGACCAAGAGCATTACCAAGGTGAGCTCGCTCCCGTTCCTTAAAAAAGAAGGTAATTGAACATTATAATTACCCAGAAATAACTGTTTAAGCCTGGAGGTATCAGTGGCATACACCTGGAGGGTGAAAATAGACATAGTAACAGCCCATCCTACATGTCCGCACCAGTTCTCGCCAACCTTTTCATGCCCACCTTGGGAGGACTGTGGATGAAGCAGTGCAGTGCGCCCTTTTTTTCCGACGCCATCTATTAAACGTCGTTTTATATCCTTAGCAATGAACAAGACGCCCTCCTATTCTTTGATATTCTTTGTACACCACACCACAAAGAGGCTTATACACAAATTGCCTCTTTTGGATCACAAGAACGCTTTCACTGCTCTAGCTACATCGTAATGACCACTATAGAAATTTCTGTCGCAACATGTTTTCAAATCAGGAGCCATAATCGGGGACGGAGACCGTAAGTCTTGGGATCCGCGCGCACCTATGATATGGGACAATTTTTCTATTTTTAGAACAAATTGCGCCATCCTGACGTCATATATCCGCGCGGATCCACGCACATGTCGGGGCTCTCGCGTGGGTGTTGTCACGTTGCGTGATCAAATGGTGAGAGTTGAGAGACCTTGGGAGATTATCTTGCGTATTTTTCACAGTGATGGCGGGGAATAAGGCAGGGAATACGAACCAGGGCGCTTATAAGTAGTTTTATGCTCTGAGCTAACGGAAAAGGTGGGATTTTCAGGGTCGAAAACAAGACTTCAATCTCCCGTATGGGAATGAATAATAAGATCTGCTCGCGCTAGTTGTAAGCTTACGCGTATGTTTTTGCGTTTGTTCTGACTCAAGAATATAGCAAGAAAACTCTCTACTCTGGTATCGAGTTAATTTGTGAGTTTCTCAGACAATGGTTAATCATAACCAAAACCTGTTTTGATGGTTTCTTATTGTTCCTGCTTGTTTGGTGAGTTTGCAAAAGATTTTGAAAGGAAAGTCTGACGCGTACAATTAGCTCATTTGCATAGTGCAGCTCGTGTACTTTCAAGTCCGAGTCGGTGTTTTCAATTGTCAACAAATCTTGACAAAGATTTCTTTCGTTGTCTTTTGTGCTGAGATGCTGCAACAAACTTCACGAACGCAACAAAGGCTACTAACATCATGTGTGTTTCTTCAACATAAGCATAGTGAAGTTTTACACTGTGAAAATGAAAATAGACAAGGAGTTTTGATAACTCGATCAACAAAATCGAAATCGTTATTTGAAGTTGATTAACGAAAGCGTCATCGTAACTTTGCTGATTATTTCTGCTTTATTCACATATTTTCAGCTTAGCTTTTAATATGTTCTCAAACATTTATCAATCTTAAACATATTTAAAAACTATCGAGTTATTGTTTGAGTTCGATGTACGCTTTCACACGAAAGTGCGGCGGAAGTACAATTTGTCATGTTTATTGACTGTACAAAACACGCATCGGCGGGCGCTCTCATTCATCGACAACAGAGAATTGACTGGATTTTTACACGAATAAAACTGAGCAGTATCTACGGACGTAAAGTTATTGGGCCTTGATGAAACATTAAGCGTTGCTTACAATTCAAGCGAAACTCAAACTAGCAATTATTTTGTTTAGTTTTCGGTCGCGATAGACTGGCAAATTCCTCGCAAGCGTGTGGCAAGAGGAGCTAGGAAACTATGAAGTCCTGAAGCTCTGCTATATCTTAATATATCCAGCTAGTTTTTTGCTCTGTAATGGAAAAGCTGTTAATCTTCAACATATGTGAAATTTAGAGTGGAGTAATGTACAGCTCATGTAAAAGAAGCATCCGTCGGGACACAACTTGGCCAGCGATATATATAAGCTTACAGCGGAACATACCTAAATTCGACACTGTCTTACTTCACTCAAACTGGAGCAGCTTACGACGAAAATACTTAAGCAAAATTCCAACAGACGTAAACGCGTTGAGTTGTGGGCCAAAAACATGAAAAATTTCGGGAATTTCGGACGCCATTTCCCCCGCGCGACATCCGCAAAAATCCTCGCAGCATGTACGCGCGTGTGCCGCAGGTGATGGCGCAATTTGTTCTAAAAATAGAATTATTGTCCCATATCATGGGGACAACCCCAATACTTGAAATGGCGCGCGCTTACGGTCTCCGTCCCCGATTATGGCTCCTGTTTCAAATTTATTGTTCTTTTTTCCAAAAAATATTACGGCCCTGTTTCTACAAGAAATAGTACAAATACTGCATAACAAAATTTAATAAACATTGGTTTCGCATTCCATTCGCTCCTCTTAGTAATTGGAATTTGAGTAACTGATTAAGTCAAAGTAGAGAAGTAGAGAAGATATTATGTAGGATTAATCCTAATAACTTTGTAGATGGTGAAAAATAATGGCATAATCCAGCGTACCTGATTTGCAGCCATAGAAGTCCGCTCGTAAGCTAATACCATTGTTCCAAGCCACTGGATAAATTCTTATATAACGAGTGACATTGATTGGATTTTTCAGCAAATGACTCACAACGAGAAAATGATCAGTGTTTCCTGCGAATTCCTACGTCAAAAGGAACACAAACGGAGGCAGAGGAGTATCTTAATGTCAGCGGGTAGGGGTATATCATCTAAACGTTAAAAGGAGAAAGCATTACATGGAGAACTCTTTTACCTAAATTCCAGTTACAATCATTTTTGTCTTTTTTGGTATTTTATTGCTAAACCAGATCGCACCTTACCACGATATATATTATATATCCTTGTACCCGGTTGTTCAAAAGACGAACAAATTGACCTTGGATTATATTCGAATTTTTTAACCGAATGTTTTTTAGCCAGCGGGTAAAATAGCATTTTTACAATAACTGTCTAATTTCTCGCGCGCTGATTGGCTCGTTTTTATCATCAATAAGAGTACAGAAAGATAAATTTTTAATTTATGCAAGCTTTCAACAGTTCAACATTCAGCTGTCGAATTGTCAACTTTGTAACCAATGAGATTTTATTGACTTTTTTAAGTATAGCCAATCAAAAAGCGAGAAAAGCTATTGACAATGTTCGCTTCATCTTGAATAAAATTCACTTATCTTTCTTTACGGCAAGTTTAAGGCGTCTTTTCCCTCATTCATTCCCGGCATTTGACCATTTGAGTTGTTATTGTAAAAAATAAATAGACGTCAGTTTTTTATGCGTCTGTCCTCTTATTGATGATAAATTTCGTCGTGACATTGTCAAAGTCTACTGCGGAACCACTCGCCTGCGCCTTGTGGTTCCACAGCCACTTTGACAATGTTATGACGCAATTTATCATCAATAAGAGGACAGACGCATAAAAAACTGACGTCAATTTGTTAAACCGAAGCAGCTTTTGTTGGCCGGGTAGTAAATCTCGGGTTAAGGAAGTTTAACTCCTAGTTAGCATCCCCTACTCTTTGTTAAGCTTAAGGACGGTGCCCACTAAATGCAAAGGTTTTTGCGCCGGGTTAGGACCTTGCGGGAAAAGTAGATCTTTGCAAGGGCTATCGGAATCCACAAAGAAAAAAGAGGGTAGCCACGCATTTTTTCGAGATAATTAGCCTTGAATCTCAACAAAAATGCTGACATTAGCATTTTTCTGAAAATAGAAGGAGAGGATATTTCTTCACAGCTTTCTTTAGAATTCGCCTTTACATACAGAAAAGCAAACACATTTATAAAGATTTATAAGTGGTAACATAAAAACCATTTTTGGTATGTTTTTAATAATAAAATCGTTGCAACAGCACTTTTAGCGTCTCTGACAGCCTTCCTCTGTTTTAGCTAAAATACAGTCTAAATATCTTTTGCTCACAACCAGAAACTAATCACTTGCTGAATAGGCTTGCCACTTCCATTTCATAACATAAAATATAGGGGTAGCCACGCGTTTTTAAAAGTTATTGATCCTTTTTTAAACTTTTTACGGTGCTTGTTACATTTTTTCCTGTCACCTCCCCAGTAAGTAAAACATTTGCGTATCTCGCACTTGTTTTGCGCTCGCACTACGCCATCTGCAGCTACATGTTTACACTTGGATTTCAGTATAATTTTCGACAGATAACAGCTAGTTTTTTAGCTAGAAGACGTTAACAGTTAGTGGTTAGCGATATGCTACTGCTCTGGTGTTCCTGGTTGAAGTACAGGTTCATTAAACTTGATTTGGTCACAGTAGGAGAATTTTGCTTTCAATGAATGAGTTCCAGTAATCGGATACCCGTGTTTGCGCAAAGAACTCTGGGATCGTCAGGGGGCAAGCATTGCAAGTCGCTAGAAGGAAATGTATGGCGAAAAGTTGTTTCGACCCCCAAAAACATGGTTTTGGGGAGAGATCAACGCTTTTTCGCCGTTGTTTTATCGCGAATGGATTTTGGCAATGTTGATACATGGAAAATGTAAGTTTTTGTGTGAAAAAACGTGAAATAAGTGATAAAATTTACCGATAAACTCCCTTTTGCTTGGGTGAGGTTTATTGTGAAATACATTGAAGAGAATATTAAAAATTTCAATACACGCCTGATCTCGAGAGGCTACCCGGAGCAAATGGTAGAAAAGACCCTCCGAGAAGTTAAATATAAAGACAAAAAAGAAGCTCTAAAACAGAAATCGAAAATTGCAGAAGGAACTACAGTACTATCCTTCGTGTCACTCAACCGTCAAAACCAAACTTTGGAAAGCATAATCACGCACAAATACTCAGAGATATATTCAAGGAGCCACCCTTGATCTGTTATAGAAAAGGAACTCACTGAAATACGTGCTTGTAAAAGCAAAACAAAGACTTTGAGCGACACAGTAGCCACACAGCATGAGTCGCGCGGACTCATTTGTCATTGAATCAACCCCAGACAGTACAATGATCGCCACCGGGTTTATTTCCAGTATTATTTGTATGACTGAGCTTTCAAATAAGCCAAAAGTAGCCTGTACACAGCTTAAAAGGCTTTACTGGGTTATTTCCTCTTGATTTATACCTAATTAATTTTGTAATATTCTCAGACCATTACGCGATGTAAATTTCACAATAAACCTCACGCAAGCAACGGAGTTTATCGGTAGATTTTGTCACATATTTCACGGTTATTCAAACAAAAACTTACATATTCGACATATCAGCATTGGCTAAATCCATTCGTGATAAAAACGACGGCGAAAAAGCGTTAATCTCTCTCAAAAATTGTTTTCTTGTACCTCGAAACAACTTTTCGCCATATATTCCCTTCTAGCGACTAGCAATGTTTGCCCCCTGACGATCCCAGAGTTCTTCGCGCAAACACGGGTATCCGATTACTGGCAACTCATTCATTTAGTCGTGTACTTGGTAGCGAAGTTGATTGCGTCATGTCAACCCAGCGCGCGCGTGGCGCTTAAACCATGCCTTGCGCAGAACGTGTGCGCACTAACAAAAGTAGGCACCGTCCTTAAACGCCAAAATCATAGCTTCCCTTGAAGTTATTTCGCCACGTAAGAAGACGAGAAAGCACAACATAAGCACATCCAAAATTATCATATTTTTCAAGACAG
This sequence comes from Orbicella faveolata, assembly GCF_042242905.1. Lineage (NCBI taxonomy): Eukaryota > Metazoa > Cnidaria > Anthozoa > Scleractinia > Merulinidae > Orbicella > Orbicella faveolata. The sequence continues at coordinate 28,316,060 of NW_028301547.1, read as the reverse complement.
TGAATTGAGGAGCAGCTGGATATTCTCCAAGCAAGTTAACCTGAATTTCTAATCAAAAAGAAAACGAAGCCCGACGCGTCTGTTTGTCTGTCTGCCTGTCTGTCTTTCAAATCGTTCAAATCTGTTTTCCTGTTTTGTCTATGACATCATCGATGAGGACGGAATTTTGTGGCCAGCGCAAGCACTAAGATTCTTTAATCCGGCGTACAGCACAGAGACGATTGGGCAAATGTGCATCTGAAATGGACTGCTCTTAAACTATAATAAAGCAATACCTTTGTATTATGGCCGTCTTCCCTGTAGTCACTGAAAAACTCTCCATCGTAACTGTAAGCAAGTTTGAACTTCGTAACCCACCATTGCCAAGACCGGTACGCACATCCCTGAATGGCCACACCAGTCACCTTGGTGCGATTTACAAAATCTACTTGAAACCATTGCTCTGTACCCTTTACGTCAGCTATCCAGCTTTCCTGCTGGTAAAGCCGACCCCGGCTTTCTTTATAGTCATCTTCGCTTGAAGCCGTTATGGCCGAATCGGGGATGTCGTTATTTTCTAATCCAAGACTAGCCATACATGCAGGAGGTTTAGAAGTCGGAAAACCTGTGATAGAAAATTTGTGGTTTGGAAATTAGGTTTCCCTGTTTGTAAATTCTAGCTGGCCATTTTGCCATTCAACTACGAAAACACGCACAAATGTGTCTTGAAGAACCGAAAAAAGGGGCACCCTGTTACAGAGGCGAACTTTGCCAAAGCTTTGCCGAGTCACAAACTTAACCATGTTTTCATAAGAACTGAGGTGGTCAGCGGTAAATTAGGAAAATCATCATGAGTCAATTAATATAAATTTGAAATCAGTTCTTAGTTTAGCGAAGAGCATAAGGAGGTGGGATGTGGGGGAGAGGGGGGGGGGGTAAGATATAGATAAAATTGCTCAAATCAAATTTGGCCTAAATCTATTACCCCAATCTGTTGTTAGCTAAAATTCCAGTCTCAGAAGTGAAATTTTTATTTGTTCGTTTTTATTCAATTGCGCTGTTTTGCGCCCCCATGTATACATCGAATGCTGTTCCTATATAATATTGCAATAGGCGCTCCTCGTCCCCCCCCCCCCCACCCCGCAATAAATTAGCTGTTGACCTTAACATAATATTGAACATCATGATTATTAGAGCCCCTAAAATTACAGTTCCCGAGTTAAAGTATCTATTGTTTATCATTATAGATGTACATTTTTACCACAATTGCTGCTAATCTCGCGATCTGATTGGCTACTCTGCCATTTTCGATAAAAGTCTATACCACGCTGCTCGCGTCAATGTATCGCGCAATACCTTTTCCAGTTCGCGCTCTGAAAAAATGTTTTCTTTGACGTTGATATTGAGGTAAAAAAACAAATCGAAATGTGGTTTAGCGTGGTCTGTACTCTTATCGACAACGAGTAGGTGTCATCACTCTTTTCCCAAACATTTTTTCTTATTGTTTCTGCATGTTGAGCGAGTTTGCAAAAGTTTTTGGAAGGAAAGTCTGACGCATACAACTAGCTCATTTGCATAGTGCAGCGCGTGCGCTTTCAAATCCGAGTTTTCAATTGTCAACAAAGCTTGACAAAGATTTCTTTCGTTATCTTTGATATTGTGGTAAAAAACAAATCGAAATGTGGTTTAGCGTGGTCTGTACTCTTATCGACAAGGCGTCATCACAGTGGTCAAGTTTTGTTGTGGACTGACTCGGTAGACTTTTTAAAAGTCCTTTTCAATAATATTTCAATTGTCAGTTTTGCCGTTGGAAAGGTCGACCTCTCGCGACCTGCATCGTTCGCGCTCGCGCTCGCCCTCCTGCCTTCGTCGCGCGAAGATTACCCTCTCGCTTCGCTCCAGGGGGCTAAGTAAGTCAAAGATTAACAAAAGGTCGACTTGTGGCAAGTCTACTCACTCGGCTGCGCCTCGTAAGTCCACAACATTTTGATCACTGTGATGACGCGTATTCGTTGTCGATAAGGGTACAGACCACGCTAAACCACATTCGATTTGTTAAATTCACAAAGAAAGAAACGTCCCGCCTCTAATAAGTGCCCTTCCAAATAAGCGCCCTCCCTTGCCAAAAGTAAATTAGCGTCGTGAGCGCTGAATCGAATTATTGCGATGAAGGTTAGTAGCGTCATGTTTACCTCTGCTAATGCACGGATCGCGAGAACTTCAAAACATCAACCTAAACGACAAAAATCGCGTCACACGACATCGTCTCGTGAATATATTCTCTGTCCTTGTAACGTTTTGGCGTTGCGATTTGGAAGGTAGGATAAGTTTTTTTAGGGAGCAAATATAAAATCAGCCCAGGCCTTTAGCCATCTTACCTGAATAGCAGCCATACAATTCCAACCTCATCGATATGCGTCCTTTCCAGGCGGATGGGTGAATGCGAACGTAACGAGCTACGATTGGTTCATCCAATGTATTGACGACAAGATTTGCACTGTCTTTGTTGGCTTCATATTCCTAAAATTAGACACACTCATTTGTTGACGTGTAACTGAAGGATACATGTAGTTATCAAACAAACGTAAACCAAAAGAGAACGCTAAAACTCAGTTCTACATCATTAGGGAACCCGCGGTATTACAATCCCCGACTCCACCAAATAGTCCACCGCTGGGACAAGAATGGAGAAGAATAGCGAATGGTCAAAGTGAAGGGTTTGTTGTTCTTATACCAATACATGTATCTATATTAAAGTACTGAGCTTCCCCTGGATGACGTTCTACTCATATCCAGCTCAGGATGATGGAGAGCCTGTCTACAATAGACTGAAATTTTCAACTTACCCTAGGAACGTCGCTTGAGTTTTGAAGTTGATTCTCAAAGTATTCACCATTAAAACTGTAAGAGACAGTGTACTTAGACACCCACTCTTCATTGCAATGATGCTGATTATAGCAACCCTGCGTTCCAATTTTGGTTACTTTGGCGACCTTCCCAAAATCCACTTGGATCCACTGCTCTTTGTTACTCTTCTCGGCTACGTAGGTGGTGGGATGGTCGACCCTTCCTTTGCTTGGTCCAGTAGCAGCGCTCCACTGCCAAAAATAATAAAGTGCATTTCATTTCACAAGTCGATTTATTGCTCCTAAGTCATTTTTGCCCTGTAGCGGTAAGTACAACATTTGATGAAGTCCTCAATATTTTTTTTATCTTCAATTTATACTTATAATTAAAAAAAATAATATTTGACATTTAGTAAACCTGTGGACTAGATGTTCTGCAACCAATGGGAGTATTTCATTGTTGTAGAGTCCTGTATTGTCAGTAATAAAAAAGTTTCCCAAATTAAAAACAACAACAAAAAAAAAACACTTAGCTAACTAATACGAGACCTAGTTCATTAACGCTGCATCAGTATAACGTGGTACGGCATGTTATTTTTTATGACATAATATCATGTCACTCTTGGTCTTGGCATCACGTGACATGGTGCGATAGAGTACAGCATGGTATGGCTTTTTTGTTATTTTGCCATTTAATGCGCTGATACGTACCTTACTAGAAGCCTTTAATGCGGAGTCTGAAATGTTACCATTTTCCATTCCCATCGGTGAAGCACACTCTAGTATATTAGACAAGAAACTTCCGTTTACAAAAGTTGCGTTTTTGTGTCAGGATGAATGAATGAATGACTGAATGAACCTTATTTAAGTGTCAGAGTATTTAGCTTAAATGACTGCAAAAATGGCAGCTAAAAGATACAACTGCACCAGCAATGGATTCTAATTAATCAAGAACAGTAGAATTGATTCCTAGAGAACTGATGCTTTCAGCTTTGAAATGACTACTGAATAGACCATGAAAAGGATAGACGATTCCCGGGGGACACTTCCATATAAAAAGGACGGGGGTGCTCGTCGTACCTTTTAAGGGTTAAAAACGCGCTTTTGGAACCTCTTGAGCTTCTGTGGTACTCTTTAGGGTATTGCCCAGACAAAAAAAATCAACTTTACGAGTTGAGGTATTTGAAGCAATCGTCTTTATCGATCGCTATTGAAAATTATGAGTGTCAGTTAAGCGTGGTCCTCACTAGCGACGCAAGCATAAGCTTAAGCATAAGCATAAAAAGAGCTTATGCGCTAGTGAGGACGGCCACGACATAAGCATAAGCATAAGAATATCAAAACCTCATTAATGTGGGTTTTTTTATAATTGTTACCTCTAAGGGGTGAAAAAGATTAAGCCACGCCCACAAAACAGCATCTTGGTATCTCTTATGGGTTCTTGTCAAAATTTCCGACGAGCAACCCGGTCCTTTTTATGTGGGAGCCCCCTTCCCCCCCCCCCCCCCCCCCTCGTCAGGAGAAAATGCTCTCCTGATATTTTAATATTTGCTACTTTGGCATTACAATCACTCAGATTCCAACCTACAAATAATTTTCCTTTTTATTATAAACGTACCTCCAGCTACAAACCCTGCATACAAGTAGGAAAAAAAGAAAAAGCTATTTAGTAAAAAATGTTCTAGTTTTCTAAATGGTTATGGGGCGTAAAAGTAACGAACAACAGAATTGACCTAATTTAACTACTGATCGTCGTCAGGATGCCTATGTCACGGCGTTTTTACAGACCGGTCTAGTTTTAGGCTTCTTTTCCCGCGAAACAGGTCAGTTCCGGTCTACATGTGCGCGCATCGGTAAGGAAAAAAAAATGATGGATTTTCTTTTTAATCTTCCGATGAAAATGGTTAAGTCAGTTAAAAATTAAGTCCCTGCCTGTGATTGGTCAAAGAGGTTCCTGTGGGGGGTCTAAACTCGCGGTAAGTTCAACCAAAAAATACATCAGTCTGTGGAAACGGCGTAACAGGAATATGGGGTAGTTGCACGCTCCTAGTAATGTGCTCCTGCAGTCGTACATGACCACCCCAGGAAAACCCAGTAAAACTCTTTCTGCAGGATCACAACTTTGTGTGGTAGGATAGCTTCGCTGCAATGATCTTACGGGCTATACCGAGTCTGAAACCAATTCAAAAAAACTTCAGTCACACTTAAACAGAGCAGTTGTATCGCTGTACATGATCGATGTATGACCAATTTCTATGTAGCACTACGGAAAGGAAAAGTCGTAAAACTGATGGTTTGTTAGGAAGATCCCCTCGGATAAAGGAGAGTAAAAGGGATTAACAGGGCGGGTCTTGCTGCCTGGGAAAGTGGCGTTAGTTGCGTCGCTGGTAAAGTTCTTTCCTGGAAAACTTTTAAAGAAAAATGCATTTTATAGTTACTAGTGCAGTTTTGTCCATCTTTATAAAATCCCTCTTTGCAGGTGCAGACGTAAGATCCCTGGGTATTGTTACACACTGCATTGACGTCACAATCAGGTGGAATTGCGTTGGCACACTCATCTATATCTAAAACAACAAAAACGAATTTCCTTAAGACTAGGTTCCTTTGAAGTTCTCTTGATCAGAATAGAGTCTTCATGCTCCACTAGACTTCCTTTAAGTCTTTTGTGGTTTTCATTTGTTCTGGAGCTGAGCAAATCTAAAAACGCGCCTGGCTTTTGCCCTTTCCGAGTTTAATCTATATCTAAAACACTGGCTACTCAGATCCCGTCCACAATTGCAATACGCCGTAGAGATTTAACAACGGCATTTTCACTTTGAAAACGCATCACATGTTTTCCTTCCACACTACGCTAGAGGAATTTTGGATTTGTGTTTGAGGAAGACTCTGACATAAAGGAAATCTGTACTGTACGGGTCCGCAAATGATCCCAGGACCGCAAATGATCCCGGACCGCAAATGATCCCCAGATTGAACCGCAAATGATCCTGGACCGGAAATTATCCCCATATTGGACCGCAAATGATCCCGATCAAAACATATGGAATGGCATGGATTTATATCAGAGGAAGGTGAGAACATGTACAAAAATAATGAACTAAAAAACATATTTTATCATTTTGCGAAAAAACTTTCCACAATTGCTGTTTGTTCTTCGAAGGGTACAGATCGTTTTCGCTGTCACGCAATAACAGAAATAATAAATCGAAAACCAACCAATGGAAAAAGCTAAGAAGTTGTGATGTACGCTATAGAAGTTAACTAAATAAGACACTTCTCCAAGTTTTAGGCCTGTGCGTTTCCCCAGACTTCAGATATTCGTCGTAAATGTTTCCCAGAAATTTACAGAGTCCAGTAAAAAAACGCCATGTTGGTGTACGTCCGTGGTACACCAATATGGCGGTCGGAATATAGTGTAAACATTTGGAACTTACTTTGGCTTTCTAGGCGACTGACTATCAGTACTAAACGAACAAGCATTTACATAAGCACTTTTCCTAATGCTCTAACTTCTAAAAAGGCTCAAAATCATGAGATAAGCATATATTTTTCAACAAACTCGATCGTAGCCTTGTGTCACGCAAGCTCCATAACTCTGAAATTCAAAATGCTCTGGTTTCCAAACGAAGCGCGCTAATTGTAAACAGATATAAATATACCGCCTCTTATGCCTGATGAAGATAAAACCACGTCACGTGAAGACGATCTATTGAATTAGAAGTCTTAGAAAAACACATACTTGTAAACATTCTCGAAATCCCGGTGGCGATAGTATCAAACATCTATCAAACAGCTAATTGTCAAAACGAAGTGCAAGCCTTGGCCTTGCGTGGTCATGAAGCTGAACTTCATAACTATAGCTTGGAATTTTAGCTTCTTAGAATACTCAAGTAGTCATTTCCGAGGAATTAAAGCCAAAATACGACTAAGGAAAAATTATAAAATAAATTTGTTCAAATTTCCAGTACTACAAACTAGGTGTTTTACAGAGTGATGAAGCGTTGTAGGCTTGTGGGTCTACTTAGGTGACAGCGTCTTCTGTAATAGTTGCTTCATGGTTAGATTTTAGTTTAAAACTTTAGACGAGTGGCATTAATGGCTGATAAAATGTGATGCCACCTTGTCACCCACAGAGGGACCACATGAGATAGCATTGCGCCTGCGTGAACTCAGTGCGTTGTTGCTTTCGTTGTGAACGGATTGTCTTTTCTGTCCTGCGAAAACTTGGTTTTGCCACACACAATGCCGCCTGATTCGCCTACTAAAACATCGAAAGAAATTCATGTAGAGATACACCCGGTACCAGGAGAGAGACCTTCCAAGTCTTCGAGACGCGGCAATGATAAAGACGGGAAAAAGGTCATAATTGACTCCCGTCAACACGATGAAGACATGGCAAGCGCTCAGATCAGTGCTTTGCAAAAATCTATGGAACAAGGCTTTTCCCGGATGGCCGAGTCATTGACCACGGCCCTAACACAAACCCTTGAGAGGTATGCGTGTGAGGAGGTCACCGAGGGTGACTTAAACGACAATAACTTGTCAAACCCCTCACAAGACAAATCCAGCCAGAAGGCGGGAAAATCGTCTTCACCGAGCGAGCAGATGGATGTTGATGCCTCGGTCAATGACCTTTTGTCTGATGCCAAAGAACATGGCAATGGAAAGCAACATGAAGTCGACGAATCAGTTGGAGACTTCCTCAAAACTGTTCAAAATGACCTGAAGTCGGAGGAGACGGGACCTCCCATCCATGAAGAGCTCGCTAAAATTGTGACGCGTCTCGTGCGAGACGGCATGTTAGAAGAACGGCTGCAAGAGAAGATAAACAAATATCCGCAGCCGGAAAACTGTGAAGGTTTGACGAAAGTTCGAGTTAACCAACTGATTTGGGATAACCTCAGCTCCACCATCAGGTCGCAAGACTTGAAATTCCAAAAAGTGCAAACGTCTGTCGTTAAGGGCATGACAGCTCTTGCTCGCGTCACTGACGCCATCTTGAAACGAGTTAATGAGATAAATGGCGGGAAAGTGCTCGCCCAAGAGGCAATAGACAGCCTTTCTCTTTTGGCACATGCAAATACCGAGCTTAATAATAGAAGGAAAGAGCTCATAAAACCGGACCTACACACGGATTACAAACACCTTTGCTCAGCGTCTACAACAGTGACAGCTGAACTCGTCGGAGACGACTTGTCGAAGCAAGTCAAGGATATCTCCGAAGTAAACCGTGTTGGCCGGAAAGTAACTACTTCCACCGTCACTCGTCACAAAGGCCCGACCCACTCTAACTTTGGATACAAAAGCCAATCGTGTGGTGGCAGAGGGAAATTTTTTCGAGCAAGAAGAAGTCAGAAGCATTTTTTAGGCTGGCGACAGACCGCAAGTCGCGGTTCTGCCACAAAGAATTCAGACAAGTTTCCCAAGTCGAAGGGTCAAAGCAAGTAAACAAAGCTTCTGAGGACTTACCTGAGGTAAGTCAAAAATTATGTCTTGTAGAACCAGGACAAACGGCAGGTAGATTGAAATTATATTTTCCTGAATGGAGAGAATTGACTTCTGATCCGCAGATTCTCAAAACCCTCAAGGGTTTTAATGTTGATTTTGTTGACTGCCCTCCTGTACAAATGCTTCCCCCAAAGGAAATCGCTTTTAATTCGGAAGAATCACAGATTATCAGTTCAGAATTAGACAAACTTCTGACAAAGGGGGTCATTGTGAAATCACAGCACTGTCATGGAGAATTTCTCTCTACTATATTTCTTCGTAAAAAGAAGACTGGAGGGTATAGGCTCATTCTCAATTTGAAGAACTTAAATCAATATATTAGCAACCATCATTTTAAAATGGAAAGCTTAACTTCAGCAATCTTGCTTATGACACCTGGATGTTATATGGCATCTGTAGACTTGCAAGATGCATATTATTCGGTTCCAATCAATGAGAAATGCCAAAAATATTTGAAGTTCTCCTGGCAGGGGGAGTTATTTCAGTTTACTTGCCTCCCTAATGGTCTTGCTTCTGCTCCCCGACTGTTTACGAAATTGCTTAAGCCTGTCTACTCCACCTTAAGGCAAATGGGACACACAAATGTGGGCTACATTGATGATTCATACATACAAGGGCCCTCGTTTAATGACTGCAGTAATAATGTTCAGGACACTGTCCACCTTTTCACCAAAGTGGGTTTTCTTCTAAATCAAGAAAAATCAATTCTTGTACCCAGCCATGAGTTAACATTTTTGGGCTTTATCTTAAACTCACTCACGATGACAGTGAGACCAACACCAGAGAAAGCTGAAAAGCTGAAACAGAAATGTTTAACTGTATTGACAAAAACTCATGTTTCAATTCATGATGTCTCAGAAATGATAGGTTTAATGGTTTCTATGTTCCCTGGTGTTGAATATGCACAGCTTTTCTATAGAAGTCTAGAAATGGACAAAATCAAAGCTCTGAAAGAAAGTAGGGGAAACTACAACTCCGTAATGACATTGTCAGTCACATCAGTCATAGACCTCAAGTGGTGGATCGAAAATGTTGAGAGCTCGTTTAAGTGGATATCCCATGGGGATCCATTACTCTCCCTGTATTCTGATGCCTCAAAAGAAGGGTGGGGGGCAGTGTGCAAGGGAGATAAAGCAGGAGGTCGATGGACTGTAACTGAGTCTAACTGTCACATCAATGAGTTAGAAATACTTGCTGCTTTTTTTGCTTTGAAATCATTCTGCCACTCAATGACAAATTGTCATATTAACATTTACATAGATAATACCACTGCTGTCTGTTACATAAATGCCATGGGTGGGACTCATTCTTTGGAATGTAATAAGATTGCACGTGAAATTTGGACCTGGTGCATCCAGAGAAATATCTGGGTGACAGCAATCTCATTACCAGGTAAAGAAAATGTTGATGCTGATAGGGAATCTAGAACATTTAATGATAACACAGAATGGTCTCTCAGTGAAAATATTTTCCACAGCATTGTTGAGACCTATGGCATGCCATCCATTGATCTTTTCGTATCTAGAATTAACAGAAAAGTTTCACGTTATGTGTCATGGAGGCCAGACCCTGAGGCACAATTTGTGGATGCTTTCTCTTGCTCTTGGTCTCAAGAACAATTTTATGCTTTCTCTCCTTTTAGCCTGATACTTCGTTGTTTAAAGAAAATCGAAATGGAGAAAGGGGAAGGGATCATAATTGTTCCAGTCTGGCCCACCCAACCTTGGTATCCAAAGCTGATGAGTCTTTTGGTCGACAAGCCCAGACTGTTACCAGTGACAAGAGGGACATTGTATCTTCCAAGCAAGCCCAGTCAACCACATCCCATGGAGGGCAAACTGAAACTAATTGCATGCAAGTTATCGGGGAATCCTTTACGGAGCAAGGCATTTCTGCAGAAGCTACCAAGATTATCCTCAAGTCGTGGAGGAAAGGCACATCTAAACAGTATCAATCCTACTACAAAAATTGGCTTGACTTCTGTCATGGAGAACAGATTAGTACAGTTCGTCCCTCTTTAGCCCAAATCATAGAGTTTCTACTGACTTCATTTAACAGTGGTCTTAGTTATAGTAGCCTTAATACTGCTCGTTCAGCACTTTCTTCAATACTCCCTTCAATAGATGGTATCCCAGTTGGGCAACATCCTTTAGTTATTAGGTTTCTAAAGGGAGTATTTGAATCTCGCCCAGCGATGCCTCGTTATACAGCAGTTTGGGGTGTAAACCAAGTTCTTGATTACTTAAAGACTTTGTCCCCTGTTAACGAGATTTCTCTCAAGAGTTTAACTCTGAAGCTCACAATGTTATTAGCTCTAGTCACTGCTCAAAGGGGGCAATCCCTTCTTTTTCTCAATGTGGACAGCATGATAGATTCTGGCTCCTCTATAGTGTTCAGACTTCAAGAGCATGTTAAACAGTCCAAACCAGGGTCCAAGGGTATGGTGATTGAACTTAAATCATTCACAGATCCAAGACTTTGTGTTGTGACCACTCTTAAGGAGTATTTGACAAGAACAAAGTTTGCAAGGGAGACTCGTTCATGTAGTCAACTGTTGCTAAGTTATGTTAAACCGTACGGTCCAGTGTCTAGAGACACGATTAGTCGTTGGGTTAAGTTTGTATTACAAAGTTCAGGCATTGATGTTAACATTTTCAAGCCTCATAGCACAAGGTCAGCTTCAACTTCTAAGGCAAAGCTGAGTGATGTTCCATTAGCAAATATTCTTGACAAGGCTGGATGGAAGTCAGAATCCACCTTTGCTAAATTCTATGACAAAAAGATTGTGGAAGACATGTTTGCCAATAAAGTTTTGCAGTAGTATGTTCACTTGTGTGAAATTATTTACTACTAGCCTGTGCATCTGTCTTTGAAGTCTCATGTGATCCCTCTGTGGGTGACAAGGTGGAATACAGAAGTTGAACAAGACTTACCGGAAGTTGAAGTTCGACTGGGATTCCACCTTTGTCACCATACACAGAGGGATTACATGCCCTCCCTTGGACCCACCCTGTTACTTACTTCCTACGATGCACATGGCTAGTGCTTTAAAGACTGAGTTCACGCAGGCGCAATGCTATCTCATGTAATCCCTCTGTGTATGGTGACAAAGGTGGAATCCCAGTCGAACTTCAACTTCCGGTAAGTCTCGTTCAACTTCTGTATTTAACTATAACACCGAAATATCAATGTGTAGCAAAGGAGGATATGTAGCGTATGTTGCACTGATCATAATTTTACTGAGAATTGCAAAGAAATGTAAGCCAAGTACAACGCTTCATCACTCTGTTGTGGTGACCCTCAACATTCCTTGCGTGACATTTCTAGAACATTATTGCGTTATCACATGACATTTAGTTCTAGGAGGGGGATTTACCAATTTCCCCCCAGTTGTAAACACGTGCCCTTTGAGCAAGCTGTTGTGGTTCGAGTGTTCTGTTGTTAGCAGAATAAAAGAAGATTAACTCTTATTAGTGTTCGTCTATTCTGAACGCTAAACTGTAAAACACCTAGTGTGTAGCACTTGAAATTTGAACAAATTTATTTTATAATTTTTCCTTGGTCGTATTTTGGCTTTAATTCCTCGGAAATGATTACTTGAGTATTATAAGAAGCCAAAATTCCAAGCTATAGTTATGAAGTTCAGCTTCATGACCATGCGAGCAAGGCCAAGGCTTGCACTTCGTTTTGACAATTAACTGTTTGATAGATGTTTGATACTATCGCCACCGGGATTTCGAGAATATTTACAAGTATGTGTTTTTCTAAGACATCTAATGCAATAGATCGTCTTCACGTGACGTGTTTTTATCTTCATCAGGCGTAAGAGGCGGTATATTTATATTTGTTTAAAATTAGCGTCACGCAGCTTCGTTCGGAAACTAGAGCAGTTTCAATTTCAGGGTTATGGAGCTTGCGTGACACAAGGCTACGATCGAGTTTGTTGAAAAATATATGCTTATCTCATGATTTTGAGCCTTTTTAGACGTTAGAGCACTAGGAAAAGTGCTTATGTAAATGCTTGTTTGTTTAGTACTGATAATCAGTCGCCTAGAAAGCCAAAGTAAGTTCCAAATGTTTACACTATATTCCGGCCGCCATATTGGTGTACCACGGATGTACACCAACATGGCGTTTTCTTACTGGGCTCTGTAAATTTCTGGGAAACATTTACGACGAATATCTGAAGTCTGGGGAAACGCACAGGCCTAAAACTTGGAGAAGTATCTTATTTAGTTATCTTCTATAGCGTACATCACAATTTCTTAGCTTTTTCCATTGGTTGGTTTTCGATTTATTATTATATTTTTTTATTGCGTGACAGCGAAAACGATCTGTACCCTTCGAAGAACAAAACAGCAACTGTGGGGTATTTTTTTTTTGTAAAATGATGAAACATGTTTTGTGGTTCATAATTTTTGTACATGTTCTCACCTTCCTCTGATATAAATCCACGCCATTCCTTATTTTTTGATCGGGATCATTTGCGGTCCAATATGGGGATCATTTCCGGTCTGGGATCATTTGCGGACCCGTACAAATCACATGATTATCGTGACGCCATCGTTTTCGAAAGCTGCGTTTTCAAAATGTTTTCCATCCAAACTAAACCTCACTAAAAGTCAGCGTTTTCAAATTAATCCGGTTTGGAGCGTTTTCGTCAAGCTCCGGTCTCTCTTTCCTGCGGATTAGTGTGTATGGCGCTAGTCTAACTGTAGAAAAACAGCTGTGTTTTCAAATTTCTCCAGCATAGTGTGGAAAGGGACTCAGTGGAACATTACGCACAGCTCTTTGTTTAAATATACAACTTACCCGTGCAGTTTATTCCATCGCCAACAAATCCATCTTCGCACGTGCAGTTATACGATCCCGGTGTATTGTTACACACAGCGCCGTTAACATCACATTTGTGTGTTCCATTGGTGCACTCGTCAATATCTAACACAATAAGAAGACTCCTATGAAATATCTGTAAAGACAATTGTTATTAAATTATCTCACCGGAGATAATTGTTATTATATTCCATGTGATCTCCCAGCATGAATTGCCTTTTAAACTTCAGCTTTTAAGCAAGATCCGACAACAGCAGCAGTAGTAATTGTAACAACAAAAACAACAACAACAATAATGGTAACAGCAACAGAAATTAAAGCCAAATTTACAGTTACGCTCCCTGTTATAACTTCTCATTCTTGGTATCTAAGTCCCCGATCAAAATTCTCATTGCTAAGTTGAGTAAGACCACTCATTGCAATAGAATGTATTAGTACCGTTTTCACAGTCATGGCCAGTAAATCCGGGAATACACAAACATTGGTAATCTCTGTCTGTAAAACCGGCCTGGCAGGTTGCGTTGTTTTGGCAAGGTTTCTTTGCACAAGCATTCTTCAACGAAAAGAACAAAAATAGCCGTTACAACAGTGACATGCATTGACGATATTTAACAATTAATACACATAAACTATAAACACTAATTGCTTTCCACACGACTGGAAATTAAATGTTGAAAAATTCCCACGATCATGACCTGTAACACCATCGTAAACTTGTCTTTCTTGGAGAGTGGATTTGATGTGTACTTCTCAAACAAAGGAGATCACAACCGTGACGGTGTTTGGATACCTGATCTTAATTACCATAGATTTTTACGATTTTATTTCTCCGTTTTCTCCTCAGCTTTAATTTCAATTGAGAAGACATATCAAACACTCAAGACAGTGTTTGACCACGTTTCCAAACACCTCGAAGTTCGTCGTATTTTCAACTCTTTTCTCGGTGTTTGGAAATGTGGTCACGGTCTTTCGTGTTTGATATATTACATGATACCGAAATCTTGCCAACTACAGCTTCAATGCTTCGCATTTGCTTAAATTTCAAACGAAAATGGCTTTAGCAAAAAATACTAATATGATATGGTACGTTAATGTCAACGGGGCAAGAAATGCCTCCCTTAATTTTTAACAACCATCTGTGTCGCCTTTGCGAACTGGCCTTATCCAAGTACTGTTATGTTTTTCGCGTCAGTTCGGTAAAAGGCTTAGATAATCGCATCTTTCCTATCGCAGCCATTTTAAAACATAAACAAGTAGCCTGTGTGAGAAGAAAAATGCTGTTTACCATATTCAAATATCTCTTTTCGTTCCAGAGATATTCAAGTTTATAAAATATGCAAATTAGCCCAGTGATGACGTCATGCACTCAATCAAATTTTGACCAAATATGATGAAAAAAGATATCTCAGCCAATTTGTAGCAGAAATGTTTGCTTCTTTGCAGTAAGATTCTACTTAATGTGCCCCACAATACGAGCTTAACAGTTTGGTTACCATGGCAACATATTGGGTTCCAGACCTCCTCAATATTAAAGGCATTTCTGGCAACCTTTGGCGTTCCATTATGATATTTGGAAATGATGCCTCATATGCTTGATCCAGCAGGCATATAAATACGTTAGCTCAAGTTTGTGGCATCGTTTAATGTTTTGCTAGCTGAAGATCACTAACATATTGAAATCAAGTGGGTGAGGACCGGAAAAGACTGAGTTGCCATGGGAACCGAGTTTTTTGTAGCTGTAGGTGTGTTTCCTGTGGAACTATTCGCCTGCCAAGTTACAATGGGCTGTGCTGCAAATTGACCAAGATAGCTCTATTTATATACCTGATATAAAATTGGGTTGAGTGTATGACGTCATCAGGCATCTCATGTGCATATTTTACACATTTTTCAAACTTAAATATCTCTCTTGCAAACGGTAAACGGCGTTTTTCTTCTTTCATGGAATTCTATATGATACACCTATAATATCAAGGGGGGGGGGGGGGATTTGATCATAGTACCACTTGAGCCCCGACACAGGATTTTAAACTCTTGAAAAGATCCTGCACAAGGTTTCGAAGTCGAAACCAAAACAGCTCCATAACCTGTTCAACGTTTAAGATTTCAAACTGAAGTTATTACTTTCAACTTTTGAATTTCATGCTTACCTCAGCTCCGCGATACACATAATTTTCGTCCTTCGCGAGGTCGCCTGAGTGTTCGTTGTCGTGTTCATAAGTGGCGTTATTCAGATCACATTTGTGTTCTCCATTGTTTTTAAAATTATAACTGACGCAGTTTGGCTCCAGGTAGCATTGCATTTCACAGAAATCCTCATTCATGACGCCAATAGTACGTATCACGTGATTATTCAGCCGGTGACCATGGATTGGAGCACTTTTGAATCTCAAATTGCGACAGTGACCTGAAAAAAGTAAACATTGGCATACTATTCCTACACTCAAATATAACTTTCACGGCAAATAGAGCAAAAGAGCAATTTCAAAGCCGAAGGTGGACGACCCGACTCGAATTCATATGCGGCTACTTAGCCTGTGAACGCAGATGTACTTCCGGCTGTCGCCTGTCTCCACCGAAAATAACGTGTTATTTTAGGCGGAGACAAGCGACAGCGGAAATACGTCTGCGTTCGCTGGCTAGCGGCCATTTAACCACGTGCACCTGAAATTCCGCTGACCATGCTCGAGCTAAACATACCCGAACAAGCGCATTCATTATTCAAGGTAATCGAATGTAAGTGTAAATGTAAATCTTATTTATAATGGTCATGCAATTAGCTATACAAGCACTAAGCTTGGCTAGTTTACACGCATGTCACTAAACCAAATTAAGGAAACAAATATTTCAAATAAAAATAACATAGTTAAAAATCCTAACGGGCAGGGGGGGGGGGGGAGGGCGCAGACCAGTTGCCTATTTACAAAGCGTGACAGAGGATTTGAACTCGGGACTACCGAGAAACAAATCCCGCTAGTGGCTTGAACCCGGGACCTCTGGATCACGAAAGCAGGCGGTTGAGTAATACTTTAACTCTGTCGGCGTCGCTTTTAGCACGCATCTAATGAAATTCAACCATAATTGTTGAATTTAAAACTTTTTCTTTTGTCAATCTGACCTCGCCGATAGCATGATGACTAATTGTTATTATCATTTTATTTTATATTATTATATGGCTAGCTCCGCGAGCGGGCAAGATGAGTCAAATCCTGCGCTGTGATTGGCTACCCGAGCGGGCAAGATGGAGCTATCTTGCCCGCTCGGGACTACTCGCCGTGTCCCGCGAGAAAAATTTCCCCGAAAGCAATGTAATAAATCCTTTATTGACCAAGCTTGTTCGGCCAAGATGGCTGGATATTGGCCTCGTTCTTTTTTTTGCGAGTTTATGGACCTCGACTCCGTCTCGGTCCATAAACACGCAAAAAAAGAACTTGGCCAATATCCAGCCATCTTGGCCTCACACTTGGTCAATAACCCATATTTTTCTTCATTCATTAATAATATGCATGAAAAAAATTACTCGATTCTGATTGACTGAGAGGAGTGCAGTTTAGGTGTAACACAGTGCAAAACGTGTAACACCAATGCAAATTACACATTGTAATTCTGGATTATGATTGGCTGAAATACAATAGAAAATTTTCTAAGCCAATGATATCTCGTAAAATGATAACAAGAATTTTGTGCGGAAACTTTGAAAAAAGTTTTCTCGAAGGAGAGAAAATGACCTGAAGAAAGATCTTCCGGCACTTCCTCCACTTGAATTTTTTCACGTTTATATTATTAATAAATAATAATACGGCTTTTCTCGTTCAATTTGGAATTAATTTGCACTTGTGAGATTTTCAAAAAGCTGAAATAGCACTCGCCGAAGTGGCTTGTGAAATTTCAGCTTTTTGAAAAACTCACTCATGCAAATTAATTCCAAATTGAACTCGAAACCGTATGATTACTTATACTTATTTACTTGTTTATCTCTAGATAGACACGAAAACAAGCTATACTCAAATTAAAAATTTAAACTTCGTGACGATTTTCTGAGGAAGAAAATAAATATTTAACGCTGCGTTGCAGACCAAAACTTGCAAAAAATAGTATTCAAACATCGGCACTAGCTTTGTCAGCTACTCGGTATCTCGAGTAGTTGACAAAGCCGGAAATAACGGAATTTAAACACACGAATGTAAAAGTTAAAATGTGTCTGCTTCGGCAGTTTGAGCTGAGCAAAAGTGTTGTCAGTTATTCAACACCTGAAATTCGCACTTTACTGAGCTGAAGAGTTGATTGTCTACCGCAACAGATTTTTTTGAAGACTGAAGGATGGGCTGATAGCTCCTAGTTTTGCCTTCAAAACTCCATTTTCTGTTGAGGGGCTGTCCTCTGGAACGCTACAGGACGATTAAATGGATCGATGCTACTTTTAAGGATTTTAATTTTAATGTTTTAGCCCCACAAATAATCAACTACAGATCTGAGAATTTTATCTATTTTTTTAACTATTGACTTAATCTAACAAAATTATATCTTTTATAAGAATAATTTTTACCCTTTAATGGTAGCTTCTTAACTATTCTTTTTACTTAGTACACGACCCCACAAGCTTGTCAGCTTTGAAATTTTTTATCGTTATGTTCAAACTTGTCGGGGGTCACGGTAACTAGAAAATTGTTGTTTTTTCTGCCGACAAACAAAACCACATGCAACGAAATATTGCCACCACGCAATGTAAATATTCCCGCCTTCCTTGCTGCTGGACTGCTCGCAGCCGGTTCTTAGGTTCGACGTGTGTTAAGGGTGTTTTTAGCAGGTCATACTGTTGCTATGGTAATCTGTCGTGTCACAAAAATGATAACGTGTTCACCAATGATTGGGCAATGCTTTGATACCATGATTGTAACATCAAGTGATTAAGAGCGGTTATAACGACCCATCAAAATCTAAGAACTGGAAACAATTTTGAGCCACCTCAATTCCCGCGAAAGTGAAATAAAAAAGTCGCTATGGAGAAGAAGAGGTTGGAGTTGAAAAGATTGTTTTCCTCTCATTTGTGGAGCACCCTTGTCTCATTTCAATACCTCTCGTCTTTTAAACCATCGCTCCTTACTCCATGCCTGATTTACAAATAAAAACACCGTAAGCAGCCTACCTTGTTGTTTCCTTAGCTATGATATATTGATTTACTTAATATCATCTGTCTAACTTTACGTAAAGCATAAACAGCGCACTTTTAAGTCGCTAGCCAATACTTATTCAGATTAACCAGTTGCAAGAAGACAGGTCATTATTTATTTTGTGTGCCACTAAATATAAAAACAAACTCTTTCTACCAACGTTTTTTTCTCAATTTCGTCTGAACTGCGGAAACACCAAGGATAACAATTAAGAAATTTAAAGATAGAATATACCAGCTCGCTTTGTCCGAGATTATAATTTTTTCGACAAATGATAAGAGCATGACAGTATTTTAAAAAATTTGCATGGGCATGACAAAACCACCTGTTCAAGCTAAGTGCCAAGTTAAAACTTCCTGTCGGTGGTGTGTTAACATACATTCTAATGCGTTGACTTATTAAAACGGTCTTATTTTACCCCATGCAGACAGTTAATTACCATTTTTCCAAATTTTGCTCAGCTGTTCAAAAAAACAAAAAGAGTGATAGGGAAAGAAACCTAATGATTATTTCAGCTTAGTTTTAAGGAAGACTATATAGATATCATTTCTACAAATTCAAAAGTGTTTTTGCAAATGACGGAAATCTACCCCCAAACCTGACATTGGATTGATTTAGTTACTTGAGGTCTCTAAACTGTTATCAATGAAAAAACAGTATTTTCAAATTTCGTCACCGACTGCATCCGCTTCCTTTAAGTAAACCTTGAATAAATAGTTTCTTTATGTGTTCGTTAAACGCTCAAATTTGCTCCACGTAAAGAAGGACCAACATTTCTTTGTAATATCACTTTTGCTCTTTTGAGAGATGAAAAAAATTAAAACCATTCAGTGGTCATAAAGGGTTAGAGCTTTTCAAGCTTTCGATTGCTGCAACTGCAGTCTTCGACAGGTGCAATGATAAAAAAAGTGGCGAAAACGGATCTGGAATAGAAATGTACTGAAGTAATACTAACTACTTAATAACCGAGAGTGAGGTCGTTACGGGAAAATCTCAAACTGAGGCCTTGCCGTATTGACCGAGCGATAGCGAGGTCAATACGGTAGGCCGAGGTTTGAGACTTTCCCGTAACGACCGAACGGTCGAGGTTATTAAGTTGTTTATATATGACTCATGAATTAAAGAAAAGAAAAAATTATTCGAGCGGTAGTCGTCAATTTACATCCGGCGATACGCGCGTTTACCGATCCATGATCGTCTCAAACCCAGGGCAAAACTACACAGTCAGTGAACTTTACGTATTCCGTGAAAAACACACATTTCTTTAGGGAAAAATGATTGCCACAGCCTCAAAAAGGTATTTTAGTATCGTGGTGCCACAACTTGATGGGGGAGTTTTTCCGACTTTTGTGGCGAAACGTCAACGCAGATAGAAGAGACAGAAAGTGCTTCAAAATAGTCCAAACCAACGGTCTTTCGGTGAGAGAAAATACTAATGCTTCAGAGTGTACTGCTCAGAATAACTCGATCTCCGCATTCGCTTTAGACAACATATCTTCGCCTTCTTCATTCTGGGATTTATGGATGAACTTTTCAAGCCTTGTGAACGTCTAAAACTACCTGCAGTTATCAGAAACACTGCTACCGACAGAAACCGTCCGATTGTTTATATTTGATGATCCTGGAAGCTGATTTACACTTGCTTGTGTTAAAGCGAGGGAATCTATTTGACGAGAACTGTTGCGGAGTTCAATATTTCAGTAATTGTTGTGACTAAGATGATAACTTATAAGTTTCTTCGTGGTGTTCTGCTCAGGATGCATGACAGATCTGCCGATGGTGTTTTTCACTTAGCGATTTTAGCTTTACCAGACTCGGTAAACTTTGGTTGTTTTTCACCAGTGCCCGCCAAGGTTCCGGCTGGTAAGTCAAAAACGACTTCTATATAAATTTTGTTAAGGAAAAATCTCTAAACTTTTAGCTACTCGGATTAAATTTACTTTCTCTTTCTGTTTTTAATCGGCTTTCATCGTTTCAATGGGCTTGAATTTTCAGAGTCGGGCTCTTCCTAATTTGCATAATCCGTAATCGGCCCGTGGGCATTACGGCTGCATAATGACCGCTCAGATCTCGTTCTTAGCCAATCAGAGCACGCGTTATATCGACCACAAGCCAAAGCCATCTAATAAAACCGATTAATATTATGGAAATGAATCTAACACTTTTGTTGAAAATAGTGCTGCATTGTTCTAGAGGCTAGAGTTATTGCAAACACTGTATACCAGGATTACAACTAGTTTCACTGTCACGATTTGTAGGCTTGTTTTTTTGTTGTTTTTTTTTTGTTTTTTTTTTTTTACCTAAATGTGTTGCAAAACTACTTATAAAGTGTTACACTTTTACCAGTCGCTTTCTTCTCGCAGGTAGGAAATTTTAAAGCAGGTCAATGTTTTGAGCATTCATGATCTGTGCGAAGTGTTGGCTGATTAATTATCATTCCGGCCTAGCTATATATTTATTAAAGTGCCACTGAAACGAAATTTTTGTATGTGAGATTTTTGCTTAGTAATAAAGTTTCAACCTTACTTGGAAACACTGCAAACTTTTTTTTCGCATACGGTAAGCGAAAACTGCTTTTTCAGCCGTTCGAAGTTGGCTGGTTAAGGCCAAAATTGGCGGCCATTTTGGCGCGGCCAAAACAGCCTAGTGACGTCACTGGTTGTATTGCTCTCATGCCGCGCTGAAAATTTAGAGTGATTATGGGAGAAGAGATTACTGTTCGAAGACCCCCAAAAAAACATCTTAAGGACATCTCAGAGCTGTAAAGCAGATAATAACAGTGGCCTTAGACATGAAGAGGTGGAGAGTCGATCCTGGGGCTTTCCAGTCTATTTAATTGGATATTTGCAGGATACTTAATGTGAGCAAGCAAACGAGTGGGAGTTCTTAGATCGCAAAATGATCGGGACTCTTGGTGAAATGGCCAGCACTCAATTAAACAATATCTACACTCGTAAAGTAAAAAAGACAGGAAAACAAGAGAAAGCGGCTTTTGAAAATATTATCCGAACTGCTGCGGCACGAATCGCAGCAACAACGCTTCGAGTTTTCGAGTCGCTTCGCTTCGAGGAAACCGGACACTTTGTGAGTTTCACAGCGGACGAGATTGTGCCACAGTGAACTTTAGTCCAGTTGTATCTGCTACATGCTACAAGTTATCACAACGGCAACAATTTAAGAAACCCTCTTCTTTTACATGAGGGAGCGAATTTAGACTATAAAGGTAAACTAAGCTGCCATGACCCTACAGGTATGTTTTCAGGAAAGGAGAGAAAGCGTGACAATGTCGGCGGCGAAAGGTCATATATGCGAATTAGTTCAAATTCTGTTTAATAAACCTTCGAAAGGAGTGTAAACTAGTGACGTTTTAACGAATTGTTTTGAACTTGGATACTATTAAATGGAGATCATAGACATAAGTATGTGTTAAAGAACTCAAAGTAATCCATCGGCCGTGAAATATTGCAATTGGGAGATACGTATAAAAGAGAAGCGAAATTCCCGCTTTGTTTACACTGATACGTATGCGGCGATAAAGCAAACCCTGCTGCGGATCACAATTTTCAAAGATACATTTTGTCTACCACAAGAACTCTCACTCATTAGTATCATAAAAAGATGCCCTCTGTGTGCAAAGAAGTACTCGACTCAAATCTTGTGGACCGTTAATAACTTCGTGATTGTGCGGATGGCTGATGCGCTTACGGCTTTTAATGCAGTAAAGTTGCTGAGGATATATTCGAACCTTGTTAATAGACCTTAGATAAACGTGAGAATCCAAATTTCAGAACCAAGCTGAAAACAGACGACGAAATAT
This sequence comes from Orbicella faveolata, assembly GCF_042242905.1. NCBI lineage: Eukaryota > Metazoa > Cnidaria > Anthozoa > Scleractinia > Merulinidae > Orbicella > Orbicella faveolata. The sequence continues at coordinate 28,293,906 of NW_028301547.1, read as the reverse complement.
CGTATTTAGGCTTCAGGACGTGATTATAAAAGTTGCCACATTCGTCTTCGAAATCTCCAATCGAGTACTCAAGATGTTCGAAAAGTATACTGAGCTGTTCTAATCTGTAGCATTTATTTTGATGAATCTACACTCTCTGGCGCCCTCCAACGTTTATGATGTGTATTTCCTGTCAACGCTGGACAGAAATTACGAGGTAGAAAACTAGTAGATATCGACAATATGAAGAATAAACTTGAATAAATCAAGTGAAAACAAGAGAGAATCTATAGCGCTTCTTGCGTGAATACAACCAGTGACGTCACAAGGTCCTTAAACTCGGTTCCAGAGCCCGGACACAGTTTTGCTCTAAAAAGTCGATTTCAACAGCTAAAAAAAGCACTTTCCGTTAGGATTTGACAGAAATAAAGTTCACCATTACTTTAAGCACGTTTGAAACTATAGGTTGGGATATTAAAAGAGAGTACGAAAATTTCGTTTCAGTGGCACTTTAACGAAGTCTCGTCCTGACGCCTTACGTGGAATTGAGTCAGGCAAAGGTGCTGAAAACTCTCGTTCATCCTTATTGCTACACGGTAATAACAACAAAACAAGCTGCACTTAAACAAAAATATTCTCAAACATTGACTGAAGACAACCTCACCTTGCGCCTCCGGGATCAAGGAAGCCAACAAGACGAAAACAAAGCAAAACGATACAACGAGCATCTCTAAGACGGTCTCGTGAAAATCTTGCGAAACAGCTTCAAAATATCACATTTCAGCGAGAAGCTAAAACGTCCGATTCAATTTGCGTGTCATGACAAGCTAAACTTCGACACCTGTTTGAGTCAATTTCAATTTTTTAATTTGTTCTCTGTTCAAACCACCAGCTCCAGAAATAAGAATCATATTAATCATTGGTGGTTGCAACAATAAAGAGTTCCTCTGAACTCTGGTTGGTGGCAAATAATGCTATGACGTTGACATCTTGTCATGATGTTGTCTCCAACCTAAATAATGATAAAAGACAGCGATGATGTCGTTGATCCAACGTAGTTACCATGTAATATAGTTTTAGCGTTTTACTTGAAAACACGAAATTTTGCAAAGATGTCAAAAGGTTTAGAAATTAAACGGAGATTTTATTTTTATTTCTAGATATTCAAATTCACAAATTCAAAAGTGTTTTAGACAACGAGTAGTCCACATTTCGCTTAGTCCGTCGCGGGCATTTTTTTCTCGCGGTTTTCTTTCGCGTCACGCACGACGGACTAAGCGAAAGAGGGACTACTCGTAGTCTAAAAGTGTTTTTGCAAATGACGGAAATCTACCCGAAAACCTGACATTTGATTGATTTGGTTACTTAACGTCCCTAAACCGTTATCATTGAGAAAACAGTCTTTTCAAATTTCACCACCGACTGCATCTGCTGCCTTCAAATAAACCTTGAATAATTAGTTTCTTTTGGTGTTCATTAAACGCTCGAGTTTGCTTCACGTCAAGTAAGGACCGTTATTGAAATTCTTTGTAATACTATTTTTACTCTTTTGAGAGATGAAAAACTTAAAAACCATTTACTGGTTAGAAATGTTCAGATCTTTACAAGCTTTCGACTGCTGGAACTACAGTCTTCAACAGGTGCAATGATAAAAAGCGGCGAAAACGGATCTGGAATACAAATGTTATGAAAGAACGTCACAGAATAAACTTATGGAAATAAATCTAGGAATTTTGTTGAAAGGAGTGCTGTATTGTCTTAAACGTAGACTAGAGTTATTGGGAGAGCGTTGCACCGGTAACGCAAAGGTCGTGGATTCGAATCCCGTTCAAAGCCTGAAACTTTTTTCAGGTTTTTTCCAGTAGTGTTATGGCTGCATTCGTCAGAGATCTATCATCATTTCTACATTTAACCGTTACTGTTGGACATCTATTACTATGGAGTTATTGCAGTGTCTGAAGGTTATCATTGTATGTCTAAAAAAGGCCATATACAGTACAGCCCTAAAATAATGCACGCGTAAGAAGTGGCGCAACAATTCTTGCACGGCAAGATTTCGCAAGCCGCTGCAAGAAGTAAAAATGTCGTGTTTTTGTGGTTTACCATTCGAAGCGCAAGAAGTTGAAAATCCAAGAAGCCGCAAAACGGGCGCAAAAAGTTGCTGCAGGCCAAACCGTCTGTTTGTAGTGCCGTGTTGGTGGTCGAAATGCTCAGCACTTGCTCGCAATTCTTCCACTTTCCGCTTTCGCAGTTTCACTGCCACGATTTTTTAAGCTTGTGTTACACCCAAATATGTTGCAAAATTATTTATGTTTTAGGCTTTTTTTCGAAGATATGCCGGTGGGTTTTTTCTTGCACGTAAAAAAATTTAAAACAGGTAAATGTTGTGAGCATTCGTGATCTGAATGCGCGAAGTGTTGGCTGATTAATTATTACCCGACAAGGCCAAGCTATATATTAATAAAAGTCTCGTCTGGACCCCTTAATCAAATGGAATTGAGTCAGTCAAGGATACTGAAAACTCTCGCTCATTCTGTTGCTACACGCTAATAACAACAAAACAAGCTGCACTAAAACAAAGATATTTCCGAACATTGACTGAAGGCAACCTTACCTTGCGCCTCCGGGATCAAGGAAGCCAACAAGACGCGGAAAACAAAGCAAAAAGGTACAACGAGCATCTCTAAGACGGTCTCGTGAAAACCTTGTAAAACAGCTTCAAAATACAGTGAGAAGCTAAAACGTCCGGTTCAACTTTGCGCATCATGGAAAGCTAAACTTTGACACCTGGCTGAATCAGTTTTCAAACCACCAGCTCCAGAAATAAGCGACATATTAATCATTGGTGGTTGCAGCAACAAAGGAGTTCCTCTCAACTGTGGTTGGTGGATGAATTATTTATTTTTTTATTGGCATGGAAAGTAATGCTATGACGTTGACATCTTGTCATGTTGCGGTCTCTAACCTATATAATGAAAAAAGAGAGCGATGATGTCGTTGATTCAATGTAGTTACCATGTAATCTAGTTTTAGCGTTTTACGTGAAAACACGAAATTTTGCAAAGATGTCAGAAGATTTAGAAACGGAGACTTTATTAGCGCTGTTAACTGTGTTCTATGAAATACAAAACTAAGCAAGTCAATTCAGTGTCGTCGACGCTAGCTTGGCTGTTTGTCAAACTGTATCAGTAATTTGATACCATGTCATAGGCAGGTTTTTTAGAGTGACGCAAATCACGAACTCGTTTTCCTCTTTTCTTTTGATTGGCTAGAGAATGACATAACGACGAATGAAATTCTAATGTGGCTCAAACAAAACAATCTGGCCTCCATTACTTAATGTATGCGTGCAGTAAATAATAGTAAGTAGTCCCGAGATCCTCATAATAGGCCGTTTTCGATTTGCCTTTTGCATCTGTGTCAAAATGAGTTTTCGTGCGAAACCCGGCTAGGTAATTTTGGCGCTTCGGGCACGCTTTAGTTGCCGTTGGCGTTGTGTAGAGGGCGCTTTTGTAGAATGGTTAAAATAAGATTGAGAGTATCAGGACCAGTGGCCATTGTGGAAAGGTGGCCCTTAGTGGAGGTTCGAATGTCTGGCTGCTGTTGAAATAGTGGCCTAGATATAGAAATTGGCCTATGTGAATTGAAAATTCCCACCATCACCTGTTTAGAATTTCTGGAGAGCTTTCAGAAATCCTTGATTTCGTTGTGAGTGTCCAATAATTATCCCGAGCAGAGTTCAGTGTGTATAATACCACAGCTTCTCTATTGGGCAAAACAGAACGGACAGGGAGGACTGGGAGGGGGCGTCTTTGATTTGCATTAATTACGTCCTAGTGTCGCGCGAAATTAAATCCTCGATAAATCATTAAGAATGGCTGACTGTTAGGATCGAGAAACGCCGGTCAACGACCCATTTGGCAAATCGCTCATATTTTGCCCAAAGACGCCCTTAGGTGACTGTATTCTAAAAATCATATTATAAGGTTTCAGCGAATTTGTATTTTTCAGAAATTTGCGAAAATTTGAAAGCGCGGTCAAAGTGCGGTTTTTCGTGTAATAAAATGACCGAAATAAGGTGCGAGGACGAAGCGCTGCTAAAGTCTTAAAATAAATTCAATTGACTTCAAACTTCGAACAAATGTGGAAAAACCACTCCAATTTATTTCTCGTTTTAAACTAATCTCAGATATGTTGATATAGTGGTTTTCCAAACCCTTTTAAAAACACCTATGAAGCGTGTGAGAAATAACAGCAAAATATAGGTTATGTTTAACAGCATAAAAATGCATCTGGTACCTCAGTTTCCCATTATTTTACTTTACAGCCTTAAAATATCATTATTAAACACATACCATGCCAAGTCTCATGCTCGGACTCGCAGTATTTCTCTTTGAGAAAAACGAAAATCTATGTGAATGTTTTGGGCGCAAATAACACAATAATTATACAAGAACAAGAGACAAATCAATTTCAATGGCGAAAGTAAAAGGCTATCTATCATTAATCAAAATCCCGTCAATTCACTGCTATCAGTAGAAACATAATGTCCACTACATAAAAACTGTTTTTAGACGTTTTCGATCGAAACATTGCGCGTTAACTTTGCTTAATTTCCTGTTCGCCGTCATGTCTAGTTTGTCACCGTGTGTATTTCCTTTATGTAAACAACACTGTGAATGGTTGTCATAACAAACGCAAAGAGATTTTCTGGAACCTCGATGTTTTCGATTCTCCAAAACGCTTTAAGTTCGTTAAGACACAATTATGGGTCAACTTGGAATGCTGTTTAGCGTTAAGGACGTTAAAGGACTGTAAATTAATCGAGTTGAAATCTCTTAAAGCAAATCAAAATCGCGCCCTTACGCTAATTGCTAAACAGCCGATCTCCCTGTCGAGAGGTTAATCCGGCGATGTATTACCGGTACAACAACAAAATCAAACCGAGGTCATCAAAAGTGTAAGTTTAAAAGTGCAGTGGCAAGTTCGAAATAAATTTCGCCCATATGAATTGGAAACAAGGAGTGAAACGGTCTGACCCGAAACAAATAAACAAAATATTAATACGACTAATTTAATCCGAAAACGTTACAGAAAACATACCTAAAAGCCGTCGATTTCCCTCAATACCACTCCACATTGCCTTAAAGAGGTCAAGCTTTCTGCTGTAAGAATAAGGGGCCTCATGAATCTGTTTTTATTATATCGGCAACCATGCTGCGTGGCTGATATTCGAGACTCGGTAAAAGTTGTCACACAACCCTACGAGCAGCCCAGTCACGCTTTCACTGCTCTCGCGCAAATGTTCAACATTTGGCAATTACAAGTTAAATGTAGTGACAGTAGATTAAAATGCGCTTTTTAAAGCTCTCCTATCCAGGAGTGATTATTTCTTGTTCTTGAATGGCTCTTAGTTGTAGCTACAGTCGGCGAGGGGGGGGGGGGGGGCGGTGTACTCCCGGAATTACAGTGTAATAAGTAGTTCTTTGTGAAAAACTATTTTAAGGAAAGTAAGCTGTTCGCGAGATCTATGTTTTCAGATGTTCTAGAGTGATTAGTTTGTTAAGGCACTGTTGCGCTGCGCCTGCGCGCAGTGTCGGACAAAAAGTACATTAGATCATCTGTTATACTTCAGAAGAAACCCTTGACTATTAGCATGTTCATAAAGCTAAATAGTATCATTGTAACAGCATCAGTTCATTAGAATAACACAGAGGCCTATTAGGGTAAGGCGTAGGGACAATCTGCAGTCCTTCCACCAGTGGTTCACTAAAACTCTTCTCGGTTAAGCTTTGCGAGTTGCCTGACTTAACTCGTGGCTCCCGGCCACGCCCATCTAGTAGTATGTCACCACCCCAGTATGTGAGTATGTGTCGAAGAAAACTTGAGATTCTATCAAATACGATTAGCATTACAACCAGACTGATTGCGTGTTGGACAACGCTAAATTATAATGTGCAACAGGCTTTTCCGGTTTAAATGCTTTTCCACCTGTCCACGGTCAATGCAATATGCGCGCCAACAAGTAATTGACTCAGCGGAACTAAACTCAAAATTATTTAGCTTAGTGATCCCTGTGATACTTCGAGAATCATCTGGTGTTTCAGTGTTACCTTTAAGAGCTGAAGACCACTTAATTTTCCACGGCATACAGATATCCAAAATTTCCGGGAGTACACCCCCCCCCCCCCCCCCGCCTCCCCGACTGTAGCTACAACTAAGAGCCATTCAAGAACAAGAAATAATTGCTCCTGGATAGAAGAGCTTTAAAAAGTGCATTTCAATCTACTGTCACTACATTAAACTTGTAATTGCCAAATGTTGAACATTTGCGCGAGAGCAGTGAAAGCGTGACTGGGCTGCTCGTAGGGTTGTGTGACAACTTTTACTGAGTCTCGAATATCAGCCACGCAGCATGGTTGCCGATAAAAACAGATTCATAAGGCCTCCTATTCTTACAGCAGAAAGCTTGGCCTCTTTAAGGCAATATGGAGTGGTATTGAGGGGAATCGACGGCTTTTAGGTATGTTTTCTGTAACGTTTTCGGATTAAATTAGTCGTATTAATATCTAGTTTATTTCTTTCGGGTCAGACCGTTTCACTCCTTGTTTCCAATTTATATGGGCGAAATTTATTTCGAACTTGCCACTGCACTTTTAAACTTACACTTTTGATGACCTCGGTTTGATTTTGTTGCTGTACCGGTAATACATTACCGGATTAACCTCTCGACTTCTTGAACTTGAACGGAGATCGGCTGTTTAGCAATTAGCGTAAGGGCGCGATTTTGATTTGCTTCAAGATATTTCAACTCGATTAATTTACAGTCTTTTAACGTCCTTAATGCTAAACAGCATTCCAAGTTGACCCATTATTGTGTCTTAACGAACTTAAAGCGTTTTAGAGAATCGAAAACATCGAGGTTCCAGAAAATCTCTTTGCGTTTGTTATGACAACCATTCACAGTGTTGTTTACATAAAGGAAATACACACGATGACAAACTAGACATGACGGCGGACAGGAAATTAAGCAAAGTAAACGCGCAATGTTTCGATCGAAAACGTCTAAAAACAGTTTTTATGTAGTGGACATTATGTTTCTACTGATAGCAGTTAAATGACAGGATTTTAATTAATTATAGCCTTTTACTTTCGCCATTGAAATTGATTTGTCTCTTGTTCTTGTATAATTATTGGGTTATTTGCGCCCAACACATTGACATAGATTTTCGTTTTTCTCAAAGGGAAATACTGCGAGTTCGAGCATGAGACTTAGCATGGTATATGTTTAATAATGATATTTTAAGGCTGTAAAGTAAAATAATGGGAAAGTGAGGTACCAGATGCCTTTTTATGCTGTTAAACATGACCTATATTTTGCTGTTATTTTCCACACGCTTCATAGGTGTTTTTAAAAGGGTTTGGAAAACCACTTTATCAACATATCTGAGATTAGTTTAAAATAGTTTCTCGATCCTAACAGTCAGCCATTCTTAAATCATTGACAGTTTCTTCAGGGTTGCACCTGAGTTTTTTCCTTTTTTCTTTTTTTACATTGCCATTCCTTGGTTTAGACTCACTCTTATGGATCTTGGAATTGCCTTCAGAGTACTTTTCCACTGATGCTAAACAACATTCGACCGGACAAAGACTGAGCTATCTGTCGCGACTGGAACTAATCAACAAATGCAATCACTGAAAATGCAGCCAATAAAATATAGCTGTTCCCACGGTTAACACTCCAAAGCCAAGGCGATTCAAAGTCGTGTTCATATATGATATCCTCAGACTACTATGAACACCACAAGGTAGTCTTCAGATATCCGCTTTACGATGCTTAGACTTGCTCAGACCACTACGAAAACCAAGAGATGCGCGAATCTGGTAACGCGCGTCATGATACGAGGTGCACCCATCCAGCATTGTAAGATTTTAGGAGGGGGGGAGGGGGTGATGTATGTTCAGAGGCGAGGAGATATTGTAATGGAAATTTTAAAGCACGAGAACAAAGCTGCTGGATTCAGCTTAGCATAAGATTCCGTTATTATCACGTAATAATCTTGGATCAGGTTTCAACATTCTCGGAACCTTTTTCTTGTTCAACCCTTACCTAAATGCAAAAACTTCCCAACATAGACCAGTGAATGCGTGGCTCATCAGCAAACAGTAAAACGGCTTTTCAAACACCTTTATTTTCTTACTACTTCTACAATTATTGCTTCCCTCAAGTAAAATCACATTAAACCATTACTGAACTACAACTGGAAGTCGCTTTTCATACTCAAGATGAAAGAAATCTTTTTTTTTTCATTTTCGGCCGTTCAATTGACTTCCAACAACAACCATCCCCAAGTTAGTTCCCTGTTGGCCAACATTGCCAGCGGTGTTGCCAAAGGTCATCTGACGTTTGCCGTTCCATTGATGTCCAACAGCAACATTCCCCGAGTTAGGTCCCTGTTGACCAACACTGCCAGCGGTGTTGTCAAAGGTCATCTGACGTTTGCCGTTCCATTGATGTCCAACGGCAACATTCCCCGAGTTAGTTCCCTGTTGGCCAACATTGCCACCGGTACCGCCAAAGCTCATCTGACGTCGGCCAGGCTCCTCCAGCTCTGTTTCTATAGCAAAAGATGTAAAATATTCGATTGAAATTTTTCTTTTAAGTTTAGGGTATTACAGAAATCTTTATAGGAAAGATGTCACAAAGGAACAAAGGAACAAACCAACAAGACTTAACATGTACGCAACAAGCTATCAATTAAGATATTATACAGTTTTCTACAAGAAGTTGTACACACCTCGTCGGCCGTAGTAGTTGCCGTAGTAGTGGCCGCCGTAGCCACCGTTCCATTGAGTTCCGACATTAACATTTCCCGAGTTGATTCCCTGCTGGCCAACATTGCCAGCGGTGTTGCCAAACGTCATGTAACGTCTGCGGCCAGGCTCATTCAGTTCCGGCTCTGCAAAGCAAGTGCCAAAAGTTTCTAATTCTATGAAACTCATGTTTTTCTTGCTATAGATGGCATTTCAAATAAAGAAGGCCAGAAATAAACTTCGGAATTCTCTTCAAGCCTCTATTCCTAGCTTAAAAACCGCTTTCACAGCTTTATAATTTTAATGAATTGGCCAAGCCGCACATACACGAGTAATGATAAAAACCATATTGACTATCAACCTGGCCTCCCTTGTAAGATTCGGGTTTTTTTTAAGTTCTTCTTGCCCTGTTTAAGTTACTGTGACAAATATTATCCTGTTTTAAGACAAAAATAATATCATGATGATAATGTCGAGGTTCGTTCATTTTTAAAAACAAAAACAAAAACAAAACAAAGGCCACATAACATCTGAATTTAATTGACAGGGGCTCTTCTTTCAGTAAAAACGGACAAATTACAATTGAATTAAGTTTCCTTTGAACATCGGAGGCTTTTTATACTATGCTCTACAAAACGGAACAATTTAACAACAAGTGGTATTGGTTATGTTCGAACTCGTACAAGTAGTCTATTAATCTCACCTCGTTTGACTATTGGCGGCCAAAGGTGGTCGAGTTCTGTTTCTGCAAAAAACGGAGATGTTACAATATTGAATTAAGTTTCCTTGGAATATAGGGGGCTTTTCATCGGTCATGCTATGCTTCGATATAAGGAACAGAACAAATTAAAAGTACCCACAAAACAGTAGAGATAAAAGGTTTAGTACGAGACTCGCACAATAAGGAGTAAACAGAGAATCACGTTTGGCAAAAACTTTTGCTAATGTCTATCCGAATAAGATACGACACATTTACGCAAAAGAAACCGCATTAGCCCGAGAAACTAAAAGTGCTACCTGGTTAGCAAGTGTTCAGTACCATTAAACAGGCCCAACTGAATACAGTACTAGTGTTACTTTCAAAGGTCAAATGAAAACACGGCTGCTAACTATAGCAATAAACTGACGGACATACCGGCCATCTGGTTTTTCAGATCCTCAGCATCACGGTAAGGAGGTCGAGGAAATGACATCGCCAGACCCAAAGAGATGAAGAACAAAACAAGGCACTTCATATTCCTTTAAAGGAACGTATTACACAGAAATTAGTAGAATTCTGCTAGAAAACCAATACACATGCTGTAATCTGGTTGGTTGAGCTATTGCACACTATTTAATTGAACAACGTAGTATTTAACAACTGAAGAACAATTTACTGTTAGCGACGATTATCAATACTACATACAGTGCAGTTCAAATTACAATTCAGTTCAGAGCGCGTGGTTGCGCGTATAAAACATGAGGCCATAGTTCATTCGGTCATCTGCGTCGTTGCCTATCACTGACCTCAAAGAAATCACGTACAATCTCATATGCTAATAATAATAATTTGTTTGTCAGTATAACTTGTGCAAATAAACGCTCTCGTAAATCTGCGAGCTCGTTCAATCCAGTTGTATCACTTGCTATATACGCAAGCTTGTCGAGAATCATACATGCATTAGAAGTTGTAAAACGAAATGAAAGCAAATCGCTGTATTCAAACTGCGTATTTGAAATTAACTCGTTTGAAGATACACCTTTAAGGAATTTACCTTTTGTGACTGAATCGCTAGTTGCTGGACAGTTGAAAGTTTGAGCACACTCTGAAATCCTATCTTGAGGAGTAGTTGAGGTGTCAAGCAAGCTCTGTTTAAACACATCTAGCAAAGTAGCAAAATTAGTCATGTCACGTTTTAGCTCATGGCATTCTGTCAGATGCAAAACCAAAACGGACGTATGTAGGAAAGGATGTTAGGAATCTGCCACCGGGAACGGAAAGTACTCAACTTCAAGGAGGGTAAACTAGCAACAACAAGCTTAAGTGGGCTTTTGTTAATTTTTCTCATTAAGTTAGAGAAGTATATTCCTCGTGAATGAAGAGGCGCAGACAATTTATAGTCACGGCGTTATCTTGCACCAAAATTATGGAATGTCTTTACAAAAGCATCCAGATGCGTACTGAAATATAAATAAATTCAGTTACAGAGCAAAAGGTCTAAAACGAGATCGAGGGGTGAGGAACGAGCAATATTCACCCCTCGTCACCCATCACCCCTCACCCCACCTTGCAGATTTGCCCTTAGCATAGACTGCAAAACAGTCGTATTTTTTGCGAACGCGAGAGACGGTCAATATTTGAACGAAAGGTCTGGAGCGAGTGTAAAAACGGCGAGGGAGAATGGGGAGAGCCGCTAAAAAATACGACTGTCCGCCATGCATATGTTAAGGTGGCTGAACACAGTTTTTGATACCTGTGTTCATTCACCTTTTTCTCTAAAACCCTTGATCCCTCGGTCGCCAAAAATGGCAGCAAGCAAGTTAATAACACAAACTTTGGTTTTTTGATAGTTAAGTTGACGTATGTGCCGTTGCCATGGCAGCATGAATAAATATAAACAGGCCTTTAACATCGGTTTTGTTTATTTATAGAAAATCTAGTCATCAGATTTTATTTATAATTTGCATGCAACAAGCTTGTAACGATTCTCACAAGTTAACACCATTTTGCTAATAATTTAACAGAGAGATCTTTAATTATCCCTTGTTGAAGGTTCACTGGAATATCTAGAATTTCCTTTGTTAAAGTTCAGTTATTTTCAATACTCAAGCTACTTATTTCCTTAAATATTTTCGTGGCAAATTTCGTGAAATTCTAATGAGTGGTTTTCGTGTAATAGGCGTATTTCCGAGAGTGCAATTTTCATTCAATCGCAATTTTTTGACTTACTACGCATGCGCTGCATTTAACTGGGTTCTTTCGGTAACAGAGAAAAAGCTGAGAATTGCAGGTTTCTTTGCAGCGTTACCTTTGTAACATATCTTTATAATAAAAGACTAAAGCCTTCAATACACTGGGTTCAATTATAGAGAAAAATAACGCAGAAAGTGCGGGTGTTGAGTAAATAAAACAAGAAGATCTGTTAGATCTTATAACCGCGCTTTTAAAATTTAACTGTTTGCTTAGCACTACCGTCGGAACGGAGTGCACATTCCAAAGTAGTCATTGATGATTCTTTTCTTACTGTAGACATCACATCACTTGATCAACACAAACTGTATTATTGCACCATCAGTGGTAGCCATTGACAAATCTCCGATGACCTAATGGTCTTAATCTTTGTAGAACTTTCTTCGGGATATGTATGGGCATGAACGATATAAATGACACGATAATAACACTATTAACAACAGCTTTCTTTCTTAAAAGTCATGATTAAATTTAATTGGTGTTTTCCACGAGTAAAGGGCTAGTAAAGTAGTCACCAAGTCATATAATTTAATAATAAAACTCTATCCCGACCGATGTATCGATTTTGGTCACTCCAGTGACCACAGATTGAAAACGTGACAGAAAATTGGCGTTTCTTTCGATTCTCACCAAATTTGGACAGTGGGATGATCTCATCATTAGCCAATTATAGGCCATCTTTCAGCTCTTTTCGTCATATCCCCCCCACGGGAGAATTTTGTCAAGTTAGCTAATTTAGTATGCAAGCCAACGTAATGGCGGTCACCGTCGACGAAATGTTTATTTGCTCAAAAATTGCGGCCAAATCTTTCGGAGATAGAAGTCAAGACATTTGTAAGGATACAGAAAGTAATTTGGGACCAGTTGCTGGTTTCTAAGACTGAATTTATCCAGAAGTAAGCTGTATTTTCGTTTTCGTGCCGAAAGCCACGCGATTTTTTTTCAGGCTTCTTCTTTCCAATTGCTTAAATTGGAAAATTAACTGCGATGATCATTCTTCACTGTCATCTACAACCGCAGTTCATATATGAATTATTTCATATAAACTTCACATCATTTCACTCCTCACGGGAAGATATGAACTCAATTAATTGACCTCGCTCCCAATGTGTGTCTTCATAGCTCAGTTGGTAGAGCATCGCACCGGTATCGCGGAGGTCACGGGTTCGAATCCCGTTGAAGCCCTGATTTTTTTCAGGCTTCTTCTTTCCAATTGCTTAAATTGGAAAATTAACTGCGATGATCATTCTTCACTGTCATCTACAACCGCAGTTCATATATGAATTATTTCATATAAACTTCACATCATTTCACTCCTCACGGGAAGATATGAACTCAATTAATTGACCTCGCTCCCAATGTGTGGCTTCATAGCTCAGTTGGTAGAGCATCGCACCGGTATCGCGGAGGTCACGGGTTCGAATCCCGTTGAAGCCCTGATTTTTTTCAGGCTTCTTCTTTCCAATTGCTTAAATTGGAAAATTAACTGCGATGATCATTCTTCACTGTCATAGCGTTCGATATTATTTATAACGCTAAGCAAATTTGACCACTTTAATTGGTACAACAATTCTTATTCTACCAGAAAATAATTTGTCAAATGCTCAGAATTAATAAGACAATAGCAATTCGCAGCGTTAAATAGGTTGTTTCTCCCTGTAATTCCTCGAGGGACTTGAAAAACCCTGGAGATGAACTGGAGGCTTTGAAATTACTGAATTTATTATTAATGAATTTATTTATTAGTATCTGACAGGGCTAAGATTGATAGTCTTACTGAGCACAAGGAGCCACTTTGTGTAAAGTATATCCATATAAAAGAAAGAACTAAAGGAAACGGAAAATTAATATTTCAAAATCTCTTGGACCCGATTGCATGCGATGAATCGTCGGTCAGTAGGTTTGTACTAACTGCTGGATTCTCGAAGATTCGGATGACGCTTCCCAATACCACAACAGAGTTGTAGATCAATCGACAATCGCTATAGGCTAGAACAGTTGAACAAGAATTTAACAATTCGTTTCAGCCTGACAAACCGCCGTGAACACACAACTCACTCAGTTATAGTTGTTATTGCAATTAACTGCGGTTAGACATCAAGCCCTTTTACAAAGCCTTTTTACAGCGCCCACGAGATTATCAAGGCACTTACCTTGATAATCTTTTGCAGCGCCTTAACAATACGCGAATTCAGAAGTTCGAAGCCTAACTAATGATGCGCTTTTCGCTGCTTTCATTCATTGAATTTATACGACGAAATTCAACGAACCTTGTAAATATCAAAAAAATAATAATAATAAAATAAAACAAACAAACCACCTGGGCAAGACGGAGCGATCCACCCGTTTGGGATTACCCACTCTTTCGCGTGTTCTTTATATAAATCCTTCATTGACCAACCTTGTTGACTCAAGATTACTCGAAATTGCGAATAATGTGGATGTTTATGGACTCCACTGCGTCTTTAATAGTCAATATAAACACGTAAAAAGGCCAATATATATCTAACCACCTTGATCAATAACGCATATTTAATAGGTCATGACGCAAACGTTTCCACTGAAAAATGAGAGCAAATGCCGTGACCAACTGAGAAACTTTAAGTAAATCAACGAAATACGGTTGCTAACTCTTGTAATGGTGGTCTAGATAAAACACGACCTAAGAAGATTAGAAAATTCACAACATCAGGAAAGCTTTCAAAAATCCTTGATTTCATTGTGGATGTTCAATGACCATCCGAGAGCATATTTCAGTTTGTATAATACAACTATTTCTTTATCGTTAGAGAGACCAAAAAATATATAAATAATACATACTGCTTTGACTGGATGTTATTGAATTTGTCCTGTTTAGAGATAACAAATGAGCATATATGTTGGCTAGATGTCAATTACATTTACATATTATCATGGCTGAACCGATTCTGATTGGTTGCCTGAGCGGTCCGAATTTTACATAGATTTGTGTAGCGACGAGTGTTAAACCCTTACTATTTAAGGATAAAGCAAACGCAAATTGATAGCCTATTTAAGGCACAAACCCAAAAAATGACACCCTGTTTTAAGGAAAAAACAAAACCAAGAAATGAAGTGAACTTTATTTCGTTTCTGTAACATCGGAAGTTAACTACGAAGCATAGAACTTGTTTTTCGTGTAGCTGGGCATTTACGCCTTAGAAGTTTAGCTGTCACAAGTTAGGTACCCTATTTGAGGACCACTCCGGGTCGTCCGGGAACAAAAATAAGTATAACACCCCTTTTAAAGGATCGGGAACTTCAAAACCGGCAATACCCAATCCCCTCGGGCACACACCGTTTTATCGCCAAAATAGGGTAGTAGCCCCTAGGGGTTTTATTGCTGTATTTTATTATTGCTTTTACTCCCTAGAGTTTCTATTCATATAAAGTCCCCAAACATAAATATTGCAGTTTTTCCTCTTCTCCTTATTGAAAAATTACTTTCCTGAGTGAAAGGAGAATCCTCGCTATATTATAACCCTTTGATATGTGAATTTACACAATCGAAGATTAGGTATGGATTATCAGAAGAAAACGCACAGGCATTGAAATTAATGTTTTAAATTATAATGATCAAACTCCGGGGTACTTGCTGAAAGCTTTTTATAAACCCTTCAGCATACGAACGGACTATGTAGTTAGAAATATAGAAAACAAATCAACTTTGCACAAGCCCCATACCGTGTTACTCTTTAAAACGTAATTTCCAGTACAGTAGGGCATGGAAAGAAGTGGTTTCACACAATCGTAGGAGTGCTTGATACAATTTAAGTCGATCGAGGAGGAGCATGAATTTGGCTCTTCGTGGCCTATGAAGTAAATAGCATATTCAAAAATCCAGTCATCCGAAAATGTGTTCCCGTTACAGGTTTATTTTCATGTAAATCAAAATTTTCATATAAAAGGTTTCGACTCGTTTTGTGGCAGAGGCACAAGATAACTCTGAAGTGGCGTATTAACACTTGTTACGTGTTGCGTATGTATGGCTTTCAATGACACCTGACAGTTTTTAACCAATAGAAATTGTACGACCCAAAACCACGTATCACGCGGGATAATTCTGAAGATCTTGAAGCGTCTAATGTAGAAACTGAAACAGGCATTGGCGAAAGTCAGGACATTCAGGAGGCCATAGACGATTTTATAAACAAACAAATTAAAAAAGTGCAAACACAAATAGGAAGACGGCTACTGATATGAACACTCTTCTCCGCTACCTACCTAAAAAGTAACAGTATGACAAACGAAAGAATTGAAAGCTTACCTGCGACGGAGCTTGACCACCTTTTGTCCAAATTGTTTTTAACAACAAGGCCAAGCTATATACTAATAAAAGACTCGTCTGGACGCCTTAATAAAGTGGAGTTGAGTCAGTCAAGGGTGCTGAAAACATTCGTTCAATGAACGAGAGTACACGGTAATAACAGCAAAACAAGCTGCATGCACTAAAACAAAAATGTTCTCGAACATTGACTGAACACAACCTTACCTTGCGCCTTTGGGATCAAGGAAGCCAACAAGACGCGAAAAAAAAAAGCAGAAAGGTACAAAAAGCATCTTTGCAAATCGGCTTCAAAATTGTTACATTCCAGCGAGAGGCTAAAACGTCCGGTTCAACTTTGCGTATCATGAAAAGCTAAACTTTGACATCTGTCTGAATCAGCTTTCAATCCACCAGCTCCAGAAATAAGCCACATATTAATCATTGGTGGTTGCACCAACAAAAGAGCTCCTCTGAACTGTCGTTGGTGGATTAATTATTTATTTTTTTTATTGGCATGGTAAACAGTAATGAGTCTATGATGTTGTCTCTAACCTAAACAACGATAAAAGACAGTGATAATGTCGTTGATTGAACGTAGTTTCTATGTAATATAGTTTTAGCATTTCACGTGAAATCACGAAAATTTTGTCAGAAGGTTTAGAAACGGAGACTTTATTAGCGCTGTGACCTGTGTCCTATGAAATATAAAAACTAAGCGCGTTAACTCGGTGTCGTCGACACTAGCTGGGCTGCAGCTGTTTTGTCAAACTGTATTAGAAATTTAATTCCAAGTCATAGGCACGCTTTTTTAGTGACGCAAATCATGAACTCATTTTCCTCTTTTCTTTTGATTGGCTAGAGAATAAGATAATGACGAATGAAATTCTAATGTAGCTCAAACAAAACAATCTGGCCTCCATTACTTAATGCGTGCATACAGTAAATAATAGTAAGTAGTCCCGAGATCCTCATAATAGGCCATTTTCGAGTTGCCTTTTGCATCTGTGTCGAAACGAGTCTTTGTGCGAAACCAATCATTTAAAAATGTGTTCCCCTTAAAGGTTCATTTTCATGGAAATCAAATCTATTTTCATATGAAAGGTTTTGCACGAAGACTCGTTTTGAAGCAGAGGTACAATGTAACTCTGAAATGACGTATTAACACTTGTTACGTATCGCGTAAGTATGGCTTTGAATGACACCTGATGCTTTTTAACCAATGGAAATTGTATGACCCAGAACTACGTATCGCGCGGGATAATTTAAGTTTTTTCCGGCTTTATAGTAATGTTTTCCGTTTGGAAGCCTCATTTTCCCGCCTTTGACTCTTTGTATGGAACGAGCCGCTTCTTATACCTTTCCTCGAGGGCCTGTCTTTATGACCTTCCTCCCCCCACCAAAAAAAAAAAAAAGAAATACAAACCATGCTTTGAAAACCCTCTAAATATGACAAATAATTCATTGCATACCGTTATTACAAGTATTACAATTAACAGTTAATGTTCTCACAAGATCAATAGAGCAATGGAACAGAATTTTCCTTACTGAAGATAACTTTAAAAATTGAGCCGTTGGTTAAGATCAGATCACAGCACATACGTAAAAGAACGTCACAAGCTCTCCAAGCAGAACTGAATCTCAACGTTCGGATCAGGAGTTTAGAATTCAATAACATTAGGCCGCTACGACCCTCAGGTATGAACAGTCAAAAAAGCAATAAGAAAACAGTCAAACGTAAAATTGCAGTCAACTTCAATTGCTGGAGCCATTTAGTTTTAGTAGGGCATTTCAATTTAGAAGTAAGTTGAATTTTTCTGTTCTCATTGGTTTTCAAATACAGTCGAAGCTCAGGTTGCGATCACCTTGGGAATATAAAAAATGTGGTCGCAGTTAGACTTGGTCGTTTACGAGAGCTTTCATATAATTAGAGTGAGGCTTGAAAGCGAGACAAAATTTCAAGAACTTCAAAACCAACAACATAACTGAAAGCTTAGATCTTACGCAAAGTTCAAAACTAAACGCCACTTTGGAACTTGAAAATCCGGCATTAAATCTTACAAGTAACCCTTATGAACAGATCCTTTTTAGTCAGGTAACACTGAACAGCTTTTAACTTGTTTACACCTCGGTGTAATTAACGGTTTCTTAGATAATTAATTAAGTAAAGTTATCATAACAAATATAATCTAAGATTACAATGAAATTCTACCATCACTCCATAAAGCTCCGGGCCTGTCTGTCTGATTTTGACTTAATTTTATAACTTTTCACTTTAAATTGTCTTGTTCACTTTCGTCCTTCAGTTTGGAATTTGACAAATCTTAAATTCGATTTGCAAATCATGACACCTGTATACAAACTGTGTCTTAAGTCAAGTTCGTATATCAACTTCACCCTACGACTGCTGAGAAGTGTAAAGGAACCAGCAAGGAGAATTTATATGTCTATATAACATTACTCAAAAGATACTCCACTTCACACTACATCATTTTTGGAGTTCAATAAAGAAGAAATTCCTTTTTCGAACCTGATTTTTGATCCATTTTGAGTTAGCGAATTTCATACCTTAAGAAAATCTGCCCTTCGTGACTGTTGTCAACTGCTAAAGCTAAGCTACTGACTATACTTTGTAACGCCAATGCCAAGACATGCATGCAGTGTAATATGTGTATACCTATGCTGTTTCCAAAGGAAACCTAGCAATGCTGACAGATTAGATTGTACCATTTTTTGTACAATTCCTGCTAGCTACAATGGTGGAGAAAAGTCCTTAGGACACTTGGGTCGTTGCATGAATTATCTGTGTTTGTAAGGCTGGTCCTCACTAGCACATAAGCATAAGCATAAACCGACATACACAGAAGCAGTGAGATATTGATAACTAGCACCTTTCGTTAGAAATTTTTCTAACAAAAGGCGCTAATTATCAACATCTTACAGCGTCTCCGTATGTCGGCTTATGCTTGTGCGCCGTGAAAACCAGCCTTAGAAACGGAGTTTGAAAAAGCACTACTATTATTTTCAAAATACGGTTCGCCCTCCCCCCCCCCCCCTTCCTCCCCTCTCCGACCCAATACAATGTGGAAACTTAAGAGAAATTGCGCGTAAACCTGTCGAACATTGTAGGTGGGGTGGGAGGAGGGGCAAGTGTAGATGCATTCGCGCGCAAATGTTTGGAGACTTTGGAAGAAGTCGAAAACTCCAAGGCTGTGAATGATCTTTTTAAAACTTCTACCCACAAAACGGAGATATACCTAAGTATATGATGACTGATGGGAAAAGTTGTTCGCCTGTAGCGAGCAATCTCGTTGAGATCATAACCTAGTATAACTGACGGACTATTTTCGGTTAAAAATTGATTGCAACTTTTAAAATAGCTGAGTAAAACTCAGTTAGAGACAAAAAAATCAGTGAATATAATAACAGCTGTAATATTTTACAGTAATGTAATGATCACGTGGCCATGACCAGCTGTATTATGACAGCATTCATTTTGCTGATCTTTTCCATCGTTATATGATCCTCCTCCTCCTCCACAGGAATCATCTTCATTGCCTCCTCCGCTCCCCCCGGAGTACCCTCCACCCCCTCCACTAGCCTTGTTGGTTTTATTTCCTGTTTCACTTCTTCCACCACCCCCTCCAAAACCACCACCTTTTTGGCCACCCTCCCCTCCATGAAGGAATCCTTTACCCCCTTTTCCGTCGTTTCCATCCTTTCCATTGTCGTGAAAGCCGCCTCCGTCGCCACCTGAAAAACATAAATTACCTCACTCATTCCTTTTTACATATTTATAGAGCAAATAGTCCACTTGTTCCTCCTCCAATGTCGGGTTGCGAATTTTTGATAACACTCGAGAAGTAAGACAAACACTCGGCTACGCTTCTTGCTTCAAAAAGTGAACAGAAAATTCATCGCATCGTAAAGCGCTCAAGAACTAAGCATTCAACTTTTATTAGTTGCCGTAAAGCGTATAAAATGACCTTCCGTGTTCTGTGTGGGCATAGTATTACTCTTACATCAATAACGAGGACTTATTTTATGACTAAAAGAACGTGTTTTACCACTAAATGAATTGTATTAATCCCGTCTGAATCTTGAAACTTTTTGTTAACAAAAAGGTCAAGTGACAAAAATAAAATAAAGAAAATCATCGTTTTTGAGGTTTTTGAGGTGTCTATGGAAAGTTGCTAAATAAACACCACAACCTCCCCCGGCCATTCCCGACCCCCCCCCCCCAAAAAAAAAGAAGAAAAAAGAAATAGGCCAAATGGACGGCAAAAACCAGGCTAGGTGAGTATACTTTCTGTATTTTATCAAAAAGAGTGACATTTTATTTCGTCGCGCGGTTTTATCCATCGTTATTTCAAACTCCATGCAGTGTCTTTTAGAGCGCTCAAATTCTCAACGGCCCAAAGTGTAACACCACACCGCACACTTTAGGCGATCACGTCCCGCTCCACACGCTTACACAAATCATTCATATTTGATCGATTCCTCGAATCGTGAGTTAAGAGCGCTGTGGTTAAGACAACAATTCTATCTTCACTACCGAGTCTAGCTTGGACTTAATTGGAATGCTGTTTTCCACTCACGCAAATTTACAAGTTTTACAGATTGAACATCCTTTTCCCCATCATCGTGAAAACTTCACATTACCTTGTTAACTAGAAAATGCCTTGATAGTTTGGTGCTACCTTATTAGAATAATTATTTTCATTTAAATTCTTCTGTACACACAGTTACGACTTAAAGCTGTGATGACTATCATATCGCAAAATTAAACCCAGAAGTCGCCAAGCGATCTTTCTATTTTACTGGTGCGATGGAATTTAATAGCATTCCTCGTCATATTGAGTTTCGGAATCCTTATCGTGAACATTTTTAGATGGAGAATAAAAACAGATCAGGTGGCAGGACTCCAATCAGAAGTTTCCTGCAACAGCTCACTTTGGTGAAGTGAAAATAATTATTCGCTATTCTCACCTGAAGGACCATCATCATCACTACCAGTCGTGCCACCGTGTGTATGGCTGCCTCCTGACCATGATGATTTGTATCCAGAATTTCCTGACGTGCTTGCGCTGGCATCACATTCCTGGTGTCTCGATGTTACAGCTCTGAGGCCTCCACCGCCTCCGGCCACTATCAAGCACGTATTGCTTCCTCTTACTACAAATGTTCCTCCACCACCTCCAGAACTCCGGGAACCGTTGTGGCCTCTTATTCTTCCCTCTTGACCAACCAGAATTCGAATTATTTCTCCTTGCGAGAGGTTGAAGGTTCCAACCATTCTTGCACCTCTTCCTCTGTATTGTGAACTGTTCTGGTAGTTATCATGGCCCCCAGCTGCTCCTACTACTTCTATTCTGTATTGACCAGTGTACGGCACAGTCCACTGTTGAATACCGCCGGACAGTGTAACTTGACCGTCATGATCCTGACCTGTGTAGTGTTTACGAACTGCAGATGTATTTGGACCTTTTCTTCCACTCGAACCAAGATTTGTAAAAGTAGCATTGAATCCTGGGTAATTAGGAAACAACAACAGTCCAAAGCTCAGGTCTGGTAACAAATTGGGTATCAAATAAGGTAGAGTTGGCGCAAAATTGTCATCCAATGAAATGGTGCAAAAATTGTTAAAAGTAAAAGAAAAATAATTTACTGTTATTGAAAGATTGCAAGTCAATGTCAGTTTTCTGTCACATCAACTCGGTGTAAAATGAACTCCTCCTTATTGATCTGATCTATCATGCCTGGTTTATGCTTGCGTTGCTATCACAAGGACAAAACTGACAAAAGCTCCAGTTATGTTTCATGAACTCGTTTCCACATTTATGGTTGCTTTGTTTGACCGACGCAAGATAAAGATAAACGAGAAAGTCGATATCAACCAAGAAAAATACGCACACATGCACAAGAATCACAATGGAATCACATATTCAACATACTGAATATAACAGGACCAAGCGCCTATATCGTGATCTCGGTGTTTCATTTAATATGGTCTGATAATACTGAAACATATTAGCTTTTGCCACGCGCGTGTCGTTTATATTATATCAGTTTGTATTCTAAGTTTGAACTAAATCGCTGTTGGAAAGTTAGCTCAAAATTTCTCAATTTGTTTTAATAATTAGCGAAGTGTTACCAAGGAGATCATAACTGTGACGGTGGTTTGAATTCGATTTTTATTAGGACTGTTGTTTTTCTTAGTTTTGGTTTCTATTGAGAAACCACCATTTCCAAACAAACCATCACATTTCCAAACACCTAACAGATCCTCAAATATATTCCTTTGTGCATCGTATTTTCAACTCTTCCCAGTGTTTAGAAATACGATAAAACTCTCTCTCGCGGTTGATATATCACGGCAATGAATATTTCATAATTCTTTTTTTGTCAAGTTGGACGAGCCAGGCTCCTGTTAATACTGAAATGCCTTTTGTTGAATGTTTTTGAGTACCCACTTCATCATTTTAATTAAGTGTCACAGTTTTAGTCGTTAAAATCGTTTTTGGAAATGTCATGCCCTTTCCAGTACCTTGCTTACAGCCATACAGCTCCACTCTCATTGAAATGCTGCCATTCCAAGTGACTGGTACAAAACGAATGTACCGTGTTGTGATTAATGGGTTGAGCTTATGATAAACCACAGTGTCCTGGTCTGTGTTTCCGGTAAATTCCTGAATCAGTACAATTTCAAACTGTTAGCCATTAACTGCTGACTTATACATTGACTGGCTCCAAGGCAAAAAGTGAGTTTTATTTCGCGGAGACACTCGGAAGTTTGATGGGTGAGGGTAAACAAAACTCACAATTTCTCACGCGTGCGGACAGTCGTAAACTGTTTGTTACAACCCCACCTGAAAATAAACATCTCCTTTTCTTAATGTTCTGCTTCGGCCTCAAAAGGATATGAAGTTTTGTAGTTGCTGAAATCGTGGACACTGCACAACGAATTTGCATTCAGATATTCTTTTTGAGTCAACTTGATTAATTTTTGTGCTGTAATAAACAGAATCACATCAAATAGGAACTCCAGTTCCTTGAAGATTGATGACTACATGAAAATAAAGCGAACTTTAAAACAAGGGATATAAGAAAACAAGTAAACGAAGTGATAAATAACGTGTTCTAGGGGATTACGTTAACTTTTACCTTGTCCGTGATACTTCCATGTTCCCTGTAGAACTGAAATGTCGCCCCGTTGTCACCGTACTGCAGTTTGTACTTAGTTACCCACTGTGGGTAAGTTGAGGAATTCCTTCCTTGCGTTGCTACACCTGTCACTTTAGCGTACTGAGCTCCCAGATCAACCTGCAGCCATTGATTTTCATCACTTGTGTTAGCGACCCAAGCTCCGGCTATACTTCCATTTTCTTGAAAGTGCAGTCTGCCGTGTATGGCCATAGCGACATGTACGTTGTCTTCGTGTTCTGACTCGCATTCGGAAGAGGCGGTGATCTGCGCGTCAGTGATCGCACCGCTTCCCATTCCAAGAGCGTCTTGGCATTCTAAAAGATATGCAAAACCAAAACAGTTTTGACCTCGGTTGACATTAGGAAAAGGGATTTAAACATTTTAATTGATGCGAGCAGTGGATTCCAATATCATGTGTGATCAACTTGACTAATTTCTTCATTCTTAATTAACTAAGTTTATATGTAACTTTATTCACTTTTGTATTTTTATTTTGATAAAAAGAGGCTTTTATCATGTAAATAACTATAATGTTTAAAAAGTTAATGTGTACATAAACCTGATAACTCATAACTCGTTTTAGGTGTCCCCAATTAACAGCAATGTTAAATCTCAATTGACACGTAAATAATGGTATTATTATTATTATTATTATTATTATTATTATTATTATTAATGGTAATAGGACTGAGTGGAGTTCAATTCGGTCTGTAATCATACGAGTGATTAACAAAATCGGAAGTCCGATTAGTTAATCACGAGTATGATTACAGACTGAATTGGACGACGCGATGTCCTGTTACCTGTTAATCAAAACTATGACAAAATCCAAGAAAAGAACAAACCATCGATTGAGCGCCTAACGATTAAACGTCGTTATGAATGCTGAAAAACACAGTAGTTTACTCAACATAGTGCACCGCAACAGCGCTCGCAAAATGATGCGTACTGTCCAATTACAAGCATGACGCGTACACTGTCCAATTAATAATGGTAATAGAACTGAGTGGAGGGCAATTTGGTCTGAAATCACAAGTATGATTTCAGACCAAAATTGTACGACACGAAGTTCAATTGCCACTTTATTAGATCCATTTTGAAATCTCACAATTTCATCGCCTTAATTTTTAGATTTTTTGGTGTATTGTTCCAGTAGCCGGTGTGTTGAAAAAAAAGCGCAAACGAAAACGCCTTTACGTCTTATTTAGTATGCAAAACGATGTCATGTGACGAAAACTCATCCGGGCATGACAAAGAAACAAGCAGTTTTGAAGTCAGAACGAAAATAGTCTACTTCAGCTAAAAAAGTTCAATTCTCGTCGCCTGAATCAATGATGGCATAGGCCTTTCTTTCTTCTGTGGTTGAGGCTGAGACTTTTCATTGCCTTTAGAGAAGGAATTTGAAGGTGCATCCTGCGTGATTTTGCGATGGATTTCTTTTGAGTTGTGAAAGTCCCTCGAGTGCACGATGCCCAGTGGATGGTACGTTTTTTTTTCTTTCATACCGTTTAATGGCATGATTTTAAGGGAATCCAGCTCGTTATCATCTACGTTTCTTTTTGTGACCTCGGCGAAGGACTCAATACTCAGGACCTTGTCAAGTTCTTGCGGCGCCATTTCTTTCAAGATATTTCCAAGATGGCGGGACTAGCACCAGCTTCATAAGACGTTCATTCATTCACTGTTTTGTGGAGCGGGGCGTATTTTGACTATGTTTATTCACAGCGACAGAGTTTGGCTCATTTGTTGCTTCGTTTGAAACTACCGGAAACCTGGAAACATCTACCTTCTTGAGATGGCTCTGAATTTGTTGTTGTGTGGTTTTCGTTTGTTTATGTTTTACTGGACTCGGTATCATACGGATCTTGAGCAAATGTTGAAGAAAAATCGCCAAAATATTCGTCAAAATGGATACTGAAAGTTGGAAACTTCCATTAAAGTAGGTCTTCAGCCTGAAGGAGCACATAATCGTCATTCAGAAACTGTAATTAATTAAATTCGTCAATTTTTGGGGGGAAAAAACAACAATAACAACAAAGTTTTGGCAATAGTAGTTGCAAAATTCTCCACAAAATGGCTTTTTGCCTTTCACTTTTCTGAAATTTTATTGATTACTTTAAACCAATCTTGAAGTCTGATTGATTGGTTTGTTTTACTGTCCCATTCCCATTGGTTGAGAAAAAGATGCGATTTAGAGCAAAAAATAGTGCGATTTGTGAATAAATCGCACCACTGAGAGCCAATCAGATTGCAAGGATAACCAGTGATTTCAAAATGGATTT
Organism: Orbicella faveolata; assembly: GCF_042242905.1. NCBI lineage: Eukaryota > Metazoa > Cnidaria > Anthozoa > Scleractinia > Merulinidae > Orbicella > Orbicella faveolata. Next base: position 28,268,393 of record NW_028301547.1, on the reverse strand, counting down.
AATAAATGCTCAAATCGGGCTGCTGATAGCCAATCACGTCCGAGAATTTTGTTGTTGTTTTGATTATTACCATAATCGTATCTATAACGAAATTTTCGATCGTGATTGGTTCTCCGCGCACCTGTTTGCCACGTAATCGGCGTGCGATCATGTGGGTGTCCAATTACAGCTATCTAATTTGAACTTTGTAATTGGATACCTGTAATCGCATACCCGCGTGATTTGCATGTCAATTGCGCGCGTTTTAATGGCTTTCCTTGCAATGTTTCCTACAGTTTTCAAACCTTGTGAAACGTGCTACATTCATTTTCGCTCAAAAGAAGTTCTCAAAAGACATTTTTAACTCCGAAATTTGTTATATATACGATTAATTAGTAATTGGACCTCGTGTCGTACAATTCAGGGAGTAATCTTGCTCGTACTTTCAAATCGGCCTCGTACTTCGCGCCGGTCCGATTTTGAAATTATTCGCGCGATTACCCCCTGAATTGTACTCCACTCGGTCCAATTGTTATTGTTATTGTGATCATTGTCGTTATCGTTATCGCTATCGTCATTGTCGCTGTCCTTGTCATCGTCATCGTTATCGTTATCGTTATCGTCATCGTCATCGTTATCGCTATTGTTATTGTTATTGTTATTGTTATTGTTATTGTTATTGTTATTGTTATTGTTATTGTTATTGTTATTGTTATTGTTATTGTTATTGTTACCATGACGGAAATTTGTCTTTCCTATGTATGGCACAGCTTTGTAAACCCTTTGAACTTAATGGCTAATGATTTTTGTAGAGTAGTAATAAAATAACGTGTTTCCTTGTAGATCTCCGAGAAATGTGTCAAACATTTTTGTTCGTTTGTCTTGATTGTTAAAGAGATTAACGCATAACGCAATATTTATTGCTATCCGGTGAACATCAAGCGATCTGGTTGAACAGAACTTGTTTTGGAAACAACTGACTAAACAGAATATAATTTTTATCAACAACGGGAAAAAAATGCACAGAGTTGTTTGTTACTTGCTTAAACTTTGTTGGTTTACTGACAGCTGGTGCTGAATTTCTTATTTGTAGTAAAATAGCTATACGCCTTTCAGTGGACCCAATCGCACACTTAGTGCTAAATACCGAAAAAAACCGGTCAATCCGGAAGAGCCACTTATTTGTCCGTTACTGATCGCACCACTTTCCATGCCAATAATTTCTTGGCAACCCAAAGCTTTAAAGAAAGGAAACAGGAGCATTAAAGTACTTATGTTGCTTTTTGCTTACACTGAAATCTTATCATCAGTTGAAATTCTCGAGTATATATATTTCGTTGAAACGGTAGTCTCGCAATACCGTTATTCCTTTCACGGGACAACATCCAGCGCACTGAACTGAAGACAGAGAATCATAACTATCAATCGAAGGTCACGATAGATCTGTGCTTGTCAGTTAAAATCATAGTATATGGATTCTTAACCTTAAAACAGCTAGCCGCACGGCACCGCTTGTTTTGTGATTGTACTTGAACTGGCCATTAGAAAGCCATCAATCCTGTTGAGAATTCTAAAAGAGTCATCCAAGCAGGGCAGACCTCTATTTGTATGTCTTTAAAATGAGCCCATGATCCAGTTTGACCGATTGTTAGCTGCGTTATTACCTTTGATGATGTAAACCTAATTGGCCCACATTCCACCTTCACGATCAGCCCCACACTCCGTAGAGTTTCCATACATGTCGAAGGTCGGCGGCGCAGTAGCACCAGCAAAACACTGGCCACCATCCTGAACTGCAAACATGCGGTAGCCCGCTCTTAGTTGCAGCCACGGCGCACAGGAATTTAACAGGTTTCGTTGTAATATTTAGCACAATTTTCACATCCTACTTTTGAAAAAAGGTGTCCCTCCGAACTTTGTAGCATGTTTGGTGTTTCCCGGAATAGCATTTTCTTTCATTATATTCATTTCTTCCTCAGAGATATCGACAAAGCGCGAGGCGATCATTTTGAAAATTAGTCGGAGTTTAATATAACGGAATAAGACGCCATTCTCGACCAATGAGAGCGCGAGAATTTCTATTATTACCTGAGCAATTATACTAAAATGATATATTTTTTGCATCCATCTAGTTACCAGTGCAGTCTTTTCCATCTCTATGAAATCCATCTTTGCATGTGCAGTTATAGGATCCCCGGGTGTTGTTACACACAGCATTAACATCACACTTATGTGTTCCGTTGGTACACTCGTCGATATCTGAAACAACAAAAAAACTATAACTGGGAAACTTTTTATTGGAATGTTATGATTACGTATATTTTTGCTCTGAAACATAGCGTGCCTTATTTGTTACTATTTTATTGCTTCACACAAAAACTTCCCACCGTCTGATAAAATTCCTTGCTTTTGAATACGAAAAAGAGGTATTAAGAGGCATTATTAAAACCAAACTGTGTTACAGATAGTTACCAGTACAGTTTATTCCATCTCCATAAAATCCATCTTTACACGTGCAGTTATAGGATCCCCGGGTGTTGTTACACACAGCATCAACATCACAATTGTGTGTTTCTTTAGTGCACTCGTTTACATCTGAAGAAACAAAAGAAATTTCAGTAGCATTAGTCGTTTGGCTCCGTGACAGATGTTTGTATTTACCCTCTAGCACATTTGTTTGGCTTTTAGACTTCATGTTAAGCTCCAATCAATCAGCTAGGAAGAGTTTTCTATTAGTCAAAGTCCACTCGACTGTGCCTTGTCGACACATCGCTCGAAGAAAACAGTCTGCATGGCCCATAGCAATCCAATGGTTAAATAGGAGTACAGGTCAGTTTAACAAGCGCAGTCTCAAAGGGAGATTCCTTATTGTAACTAGTAGAGTTAATGACGATATTTCTTACCCACTTCACAGTCATGACCAGTAAATCCGAGAATGCACAAACATTGGTAATCTCTGTCTGTAAAACCGGCCTGGCAGGTTGCATTGTTCTGGCACAGTTTCTTTGCACAAGCATTCTTTAAATAACAGAAAAGAAAAGAAAACGATTGTTTGGCGACAGCGAGAGAAAATGACAGCTAAAGGGAGACAGCACAATTCCGGTAGGATAAAGAATTTTAAAGCAGAGTTGTAGCAGAAAAAAAAAACGGAAATTATAACCGATTGCGTGCAGTTTGGAATGTTGTAAAAACGTTAATGGTGCAGAAGCAGGATAGCAGGCCAGTCATAGAATCTCGTCTGCAGAATTTATCTTTAATTTATATTATCGTCTTGGATTTGAAAGCTCGAAAAACACTGGATAGAAAACAAATACATAACGAGACAACTTGCGTTTCCTTACAATTTCGCAAATGCGGCCATAAATTAAATGTAAAGAATCACTATGATAACTACAGTCTTTAACCTGGCAGTTGAATGTTTACCTCAGCTCCGCGATACACATAACTTTCGTTCGTCGCGAGGTCTCCTGAGTGTTCGTTGTGGTGTTCATATGTAACGTTATTCAGATCACATCTGTGTTTTCCATCTGTATCTGCTATCTTTTTAAAGTTATAGCTGACACAGTTTGGCTCCAGGTAGCATTTCAGTTGGCAGATATCCTCACTGATGACGTCAATGGTTCGTATCACGTGATTATCCAGACGGTGACCATGGATTGGATCAATGGTGAATCGCAAATTACGACAGCTACCTGAAGAACAAAAATTTTGACATGCCTTTATATAAACATTAAAATAATTTCCATCAAAGTAAAATGAAAAATAAAAGACAGTTTCTATGAGATGAAAAGTGGAGTCCAACCTCTGTAAAATGTGTCATAGTTTTGTTTTTCTGTTCTAGTAAAAACAGGATGTTTCTATTAGTAAAAACAAGCAGGAACCAAGTTATTCATAGCAAAAAAACCTTCAATTTTTCATGTCGAGGGACTTGAGTTGAGTTTTCCCATAAACCTTGAGGTTATTACATGGCATGGTGCAGTAAATAGCTGAGAAAAACCTCTGAATAAAATATCAAGACTCGAAGTAAAAATAGAAAATAATGTTTCTCAGGTGGCTTTCAACCAAAAACTGTTCTTTCCTGAAAAAAGAAAACGTGCAACTTTTGTTTTGGCAAAACGATGCAAGAGTAACGGAGACGAGTTCGACACAACTTCTTTTACAGTCAAACCGGATGTTCTTTTGATGGCATCCTTGCAAACTTACGCCGCAACATTGGTAATTTGATTGACAGTTTAAGTGGAGCAAGATGTAACCCGCGCGAATAAGTTCCTCAGTCCATTTTGTAGTTCGTTGTTGCAACTTGTTTTGGTTTCCAAAATGTTTCAGGTACTGCTGCAAGATTTTGAGGATTGATCATAACAATTACAATTTCTTCCAAATTTAATGTGATTGCTGTATAAACTGCTGTATTTTGCTCTAACTAATCTGCCAAATTGTAATCTGACAGGGTAATCGAACACTTGGGTGAAATCGGACACCTGTAATCGGACAGTTACATGAGCCAATCATTTTAAGTCTCCTCCACTAAATTCACCAATCGCAACGTTGATTACAGTCATTATAGTAACCAATTCCAGAGACTGACTCTGTAAAATTTCAAAGTTCGTGGCAAATGTAATTAATTGAATCTGTTGGAAAATATAAATGCGTGTATTTTCACTGGAACTTTATGTAATCATGTAAACACAGCCGAATTCTTGATAATTTTTTTTTTATGCAAACACCCTAAAATGTATTATTCTTACTTAAAAATATCACTTGAAATGGCAATGAATGATTATCAACAGCAAGACCTGCATCTGAGTCGGCGACGGCTACCTCTTATCAAACTGTAAACAAACTTGAAGTCTTTGACCTGCACGTCTTGCGATGATGGCGACGATATCGATGCCTCTTTCAACTTAAAACTTCTTTGCAGCACAAACAGAGGGTCACTCTCCTTTACCTTTTAATGAACACGTAGAGAAATATATGATCCGCGAGGCTAGGCTTTTCTGAAAGCTTTCAATACATGTAAATTCTGATTCCTGTCAACATTTATAAATGTTTCCAACGATGATACCAATAGTTTTTCCTCCTCGTTTACGCTTTTAGAGGCTCGTATTGCTTTTCTCACTCGATTGAGAAGCTCGTTGTGGATGCTGAGTGGTTCCTCGACATAAAACACGCAAATCTATCTACAATTTTGAGCTATAACTGAGTTTGTAATTAATATGCGCCCAAGTGCCGCAGTAGGAGGCGCGGTGGCCTCATGGTTGGTGTGCTTATCTCGGGTTCGAACAGTCCGGGTTCAAGCCCTGAACGAGGACATTGTGTTGTGTTCTTAGGCAAGACACTTTAAGTCTCAAAGTGCCTCTCTCCACCCAAGTGTATAAATGGGTGCCAGCCAACTTAACGCTGGGGTCAACTCTGCCAGGGACTAGCATCCCATCCAGAAGGAATTCGAAATACTCCCAGTCTCTTCATGCTACAGAAACCGGGGATAGACGCCGGCCTGATGGGCCACTTGGCTCGTATGCAGACCTTACCTTTACCAAATGACGCAGGACAAAACCAGCTCATTGAACATTTTGATACGTTTTGTTTTTTTTTTTAGTTCGTTAACGCTTTACCCGAATGAAGAAAACTTCTACTTTTTGCCTTTGCTTTTTGCTACGTTTCCCGTTGGCTAATTCATATGACAGCTTCTTCGCTTCATTAGGAAGTGGTCATTAACTAATGGGGGAGGACCGGTGAATTTTAGGGGAGGGCTGCGATTTTTTGGGCGCTCATTTGGGGCGGGCCAAAAGTTTCTGGGCCCGCGTTTAGGGGAGGGTCACAATTTCTGGGCGCCATCCATTAAAACTTTTGGCGATGTGCGCGTAATAATGGGTTTTGTGCTATAAACTTTTAGTGCTGCTTAAATACGATAGCCGGGCAAGATAATCTTCATTGGCAGGAGATGAGGAGTGACTTCACGCGAAATCGCTTGCTTGGCTTTGAAATGGCTTTGAAAACAGCGCGCGTTTTAGTTTTCGCTTTCAGTTTTTTTTTTTTTTTTTTCCTTTTATCGTTTTTTTCTCGAGCAATTTTCAGTGGAATCAGCCTCGTCAGCATGCGATTTTCCTATATTATAGGACAACTGAATAGCAGATCAATTCATGAAAGTTTTCTTTAAAAAAAAGCCGCGATCAAAGTGCACGGATAATTGATGATATGTGTATTGTACTCGGAATGTATTTGTGTTTTTGGTAGATTTGGAAAGTTGTGGAAGCTAATTTTGAGGAGGAATCACTTTTTTGAGGAATCTTTTACAGACCACACGATATGGCCGAACTTGCAGGACCTGGAGGGGTAGAGCAAGAACTGCTGACGTTTTCCTGAATAGAGCCAATTTTCCTTTTGAATTGCCATTCGCTGATAAGTTAATATGCACAATCTGTTCACTCTTCAAGTCGATCACAAGACAGGAATTCAATATAAAGTCACAATGGGGCTATCAGGGGTTCTCTTTACTTGGTGAAGCATTGGGTTTTGTAAATAATATTTTGTAAATAATATATTGTAAATAATAACACTTTTTTCTTATTCCAATCAAATAATTGTCTGAAAATCACGCTCATATGGATTTTTGCGATGGAACATTCTAATTCTCAAAACTTTATCCCAGGGGAGGGTTACAATTTTTTGGGCTCACGTGTTGGGGGGTGGGGGGCAAGATTTTTGGGCAGTTAACCTGAGAGGGGCTCAAATTTTTGGCCCTCGCCTTTGAAATAATACCGGCCCTCCTAGTTAATGACCGCTCCATTGTGTAATAATTCAAATCAAAACTGAAGCTTGATCTGTTTGAAAAATTTCAATAACAGTTCGTTCGAGAGTTCTACCTATTCGGTTGACATGAAACCCCGCTTGTACTCTCCTGCTGTCTACAACCAAAATATTCTCTTTTAAACGTTTTATGTCATTCTTTACTCGATCTAATAACTTCATCATTCAAAGTTCTGGTTAAAAGCCAGGGCTTTTAGCTTTTGTAGACTAGAAACTCGGTCAAGGGCAAGAAAGCAGGAGAGTAAGAAGTTGTTGTTTCGTATCGGCTTAGTTCAGTCAATCGTCTTTGAATGTCAGTTATAATTACCTTCGCTGTAGAATAAACTGTTGATTTTATCATACCGACTAACCCTGTAAATCAAGTGACTCCTTTCCTATGCAGACGGCACCGTACAAGTGGATTAAAGATCATTCTCTTGGAAGAATCGATCGAAAGATATTCAGCTAAGACTCATAAAAAAAAGATTTGGCAATGCCTTACAACTTCAGAGGCCAAAACTTCGAAATATTAAAGATCGCGCTTCACATTTAAATGGTTGGAAAACGGTGGTATTGAGTCATCCGGGTAGGTGCATGAGGTACCAGTGAAGTTAGGTAATAAAAATTGGCAAAACATAGAGAACGTGCTGGTTTGGACGATTTGACTTCACCAAACATGTGATGAAATTCTCTTTGAACTCGAGCATAATAGTGTGACTTTACCGCATAATATTAAAAATTAATCGGAGTTTTGTTCATATTTTTTTTTATTGAACTAGGAGACGGTCTGTTACTTTAAACTGTTTCAAAACGAAATATTTTGAAGTGTGTTTACTACACTGGAAACTTAGATGATTGGCAAAGCTTTTCGAGAACTTTAATGATTCATTATTCATATTTTTTTAAGGTTTCAACCAAACTTCCATCGTGATAGTTTTTCCGACCTCGGCTTGACTGGAAAAGAATAACAGGCGAAACTGAAAATGTACAGTGTGACTGAATCACGCAGCTATACGATCGAATAAACTAGGCTTGTTGTCTGAAATTAAAATTGGATCTTTTTCGGAACGAAATGTGGAAAGTTGAGACAAGGAAACCTCGAGTAGGCGACCAACTTATACACAAAGGAAAACACTTCAGAGAAATCCTGCTTAAATATAAATGTATCGGCCTTTAATGCGGAATGATTTTTAGTTTAAGCCATCTAGCTTTGTCTGAGGATAAGTCATGTAGTTTTTAATTGTTTTGGGAAAGTCAGTCTAGAACGACAGTTGTTAAACAAATTTGCATGTTCATGTCAAAGCCACCTGTTTAAATTAGGCGTAAATTAAGTTTAAAACTTCTTCTCGACTCAGCGCTGCATTTAATGTAACCTATTACATAAAAATGTGGTCGGTCTATTTCTACGCAAGCCGTTGAGTTCGCCCTTTAAGAACTTTCTCCAAATTTAAGCCAAGTATCCTCAACGAAACTTAAAGAAAACAACAAGAAAGAGTCCTAGCTACGGAGTTGTAATTTCAGAGGCCAAAACTTCGAAAAATTATTTAACTTAGATTTACATTTTTGGAAAGCGCCGGTATTGAAGTATCTCGAGTAAGTACATGTGACACAGCTGAAGTTACTGAAACAAAATTAGAAAAACAGAGAGAATGTGCTGGTTTGGACGGTTTGAGTTAACCAAACGTGTGCTGAAATTCCCTGAACTCGAGCTTTATTGTGTATTTACTGTATAATATGAAAAATTAATCGCGGCTTTCGTTCATATTTTTGTTAAACTCTAGTCGGTCTAGGTCTGTTACTTTAGAATGTTTCAAAACAAAAGTTTTTTGAAGTGTGTTAACTTAATACAGCTGGAGAGTTTAATTCTTATCCGAAAGAAAGCCCAACAGAAGACATATATAAAGTGCCACTGAATTAAGCAGCTATACGATCGATAGACTAAGCCGCCAAGCTTGACATCTGAAATTAAAACTGGATCTTTTTCGGAACGAAATAATGTTGAGACACGGAGCTAGAGTAGGTGATTAATTTATATACAAAGAAAACGCTTCAGAATGAAATCCTTCTTGAACATAAATGTATTGGCCTTACATTTTTCACTGTAAAAGTCTTTGATTGAGGATATATATGTCATAAATTCGAAGTTTTAACTTTTTTTGAGAAAGTGAGTCTAGCGCAACAGTTTGTGTAAACAAATGTGTGTGTTCATGTCAAAGCCACCTGTTTAATTAGGTGTAAGTTATTTTAAAACTTCCTCTCGGCGTGTATTTAATGTGAGCTATTACATGTAATGAGCTCGATCTAATTCTACACAGCCTTTGAGTTCGCGTTTTAGGAACGTTCTCCACATTACAGCCACTCTACGAAAACAAAAAACAGTTCAATGAAAATAAACTAGTTGTTACTTTCACTTAGTTTTAAGAAAGATCATTGAAACTCATCTATTTTTCATTTGAGCAATTTCTAGAGTAAATTTGCAGAGCATGTTTTTGCAAATGATAATTTGATATCTCAGAAAAAAGGTTGCACGTCATTTCTCCGATGGCGTTTTATTTTTGAACAACAGAAACAGCCATTAGACTAAACCGCAAACTGTAATCATTAAGAAACAGCAGTCATTTCAAATTTCGCTTCTTCACGAACCTTCCTTCAGGTTGTCAAAAGCATCATCCGGCAAAATAGTCTTGCTTGCTTCCCATTATGTGAGCGCCGTTATATTTCCCGGCGTGATGTAAGGATTTCTTTCTCTTTTGAAAGATTTATGAAAAATCCGAATTAAAGTTTGTTCAGAAGAAAACTTTTAATTTTGAGCCTTTTTTTATAAAGAAAGACCTTTAAGTTAACTTATTTATACCACAAGTTTTTTTTTTTTTCCTGAAGCCACGCACCTCTATGATCAAAACTTTTTAACCATAAAACTTCAGAAGCCAAAACGTTTGAAAAACGCCGGTATTGAGGCATCTCGAGTAGGCACATGTAACACCGGTGAAGTTAGAAACAAAATTGGAAAAACAGGACGAATGTGCTGGTTTGTACGGTTTGAGTTAACCCAACGTGTCCAGCTGAAATTCTCTTTGAACTCGAGCATAATTTGCGTGAACTTACTGTATAACATGAAAAATTAATTGTGGTTTTCGATTATATTTTCTATTATCAAACTCGGAGTCGGTCTGTTACTTTAAAATGTTTCAAAATGAAATGTTTTGAAGTTTGTTTACTAAACTAGAAACTTTATTTCTTATTCATAGTGCTTAACCAAACTTCCATCAAGACCTATGTACGGTGCCATTGAATCAAGCAGCCATACGATCGAATAAGCCAAGGTTGTTATGTGAAATTAAGAGATTATCAAGATACTTTCTTGCTGAAATTAATGAAGGACCTTTCTCGGAACGAAACAATGTTGGCCAGGCTAATAATTCAAAGCGGAGACACGGAAACCTCGAGCGGGTGACCAATTTATAAACTGAAAACAAACAGTTCAGACAAATCCTTCGTAAATATAAGTGTATTGGCTTTAAATGCGAAATGGTTGTCAGTGTAAGTCTTCTTTGATCGAATACAAGTCTAAAGTTTTTAATTTTGTTTTGACATAGTGAGACAAGTACGAAAATTTTTTAAACAAATTTGCATGTTCACGTCAAAGACGCCTGTCTAAATTAGGTGTGAGTTAACGGTTATCAAACTTCCTCTGAGCGATGTATTTACATGTAACGTGGTCGGTCTAGTTCTACGCAAACCGTTGAGTTTACGTTTTAACAACTTTCTCCAAATTTCAGCCTAGTTTTAATTCATAACAAAGCGAAAAAAGAATGTTACGAAAAGAAACTGGTGGTTACCAAAACTTAGATTTAAGAACTAGAATATCATTCGCGTACTAATTAATTAATATTTCATTTTGCGCAAATGAAAGATTAATTTGCAGAGCATTTTTGCAAATGACAAGTTAATATCTAAGAAAAAAATACCACATTTTATTTCTCCAATCACGATTTATTTTTGGACAACAGAATCGGCCATTAAATGAAGCTGCAAATTGTGATTATTGAGAAGCAGCAGTCATTTCAAGCTTCGCTTCTCGACGAACCTAAAAAATGTTAACAAAACAGTCTTGTTTACTTACCGTTTCCACATTTCATTTCTCAGATCCTGCTTTATTTTTGAACAGCAGAATCGGCAATTAAAACAGACCTGAAAATTGTGATTACTTATTATGAAGCAGCAGTCATTTCAAGTTTCGCTTCTTCACGAACCTTCCTTCAGGTTGTCAAGAATGTTAAAAAAATATATAGTCTTCCCGTTTAGTGCTTACTAACATATTTCCCGGCGTAACATACAGATTATTTTCTCTTTTGAAAATTTTATCAAAAACCCGAATTGATGTATGTTCCGAAGAAAACTTTTAATCTCGATCCTTTGTTTTCATAAAGAAAGAACTTTCAAGATTTAAGTTATCTTATTCATATCACAGTTTTATCCCTGAAGCCCCACACCTCTTCAGAACTTCATAAACATGTAACTTCAGAGGTCAAAACTTCGAAAAAATTATAGCTTCATTTTTGCATTTTTTTGAGAAGCTCGAAACAAAATTTGAAAAACAGACAGAATGTGCGAATTGATTTTCAGTTTAAGTCTTCTTTGACTAAAGATAAGTCATGAAGTTTTCAACTTTTTTTTTTTTTTTTTGACAAAGTGAGTCTAGCACGACAGTTCTTAAACACATTTAAATCTGCTTGTGCCAATCGTTTTGAAAACTTCATTCATTATTCATAAATTTTCAAGTTCTTAACCAAACTTCCATCGTTGAAGTTTTTCCGACCTCGGCTTGACTGCCGAAGAAAAACAGGCGCAACTGATGACAGACATACAGTGCAGCTGAATTAAGCAGCTATACGATCAAATAAGCCAAACTTATTGTCTGAAATTAAAATTGGATCTTTTTCCAAACGAAATCATGTTGGCCAGATTAACAACTAAAAGTTGAGACATGGAGCTAGAGTAGGTGATCAATTTATATACAAAGGAAACGCTTCAGAATGAAATCCTTCTTGAACATAAATGTATTGGCCTTACATTTTTCACTGTAAAAGTCTTTGGTTGAGGATATATATGTCATGAATTGGAAGTTTTTAACTTTTTTGAGTCTAGCGCAACAGTTTGTGTAAACAAATGTGTGATCAGTTAATGCACAAAGGAAAAAGCTCAGAAAAATCCTTAACATAAATGTTTTGGCCTTAAAGTCGAAATTATTTTCAGTTTAAGTCTTCTTTTACTGAGGATAAGTTAGGAAGTTTCTGATTTTGTTTTGAGAAAGTGATTCTAGTACGAGTTGTTCAACAAATTTGCATGTTCATGTCAGAGCCACCTTTTAAAATCAGGCGTAAGTTAAGTTTAAAACTTCCTCTCAGCGGGGTATTCAATGTGCGTTATTACATGTAATGTGTTCGGGCTAATTCCGTTGATTTTATTTTTTAAGAAACTTTTTAGGAAAACGAAACAGAGTTCTATGACTTCAACTTATTTTGGAGAAAACATGATTCCCGCACTAATTCATTCACTTTTCATTGTTCTCAAATTCTAGAGCAATATGCAGAGTGGTTTTTGAAAAAAAAACAAAAAACAAAGAAACAAATCCACGTATACATGTATTTTATTTCTCCGATCGCGGCTTTTTTTAAACAAAAAGGTTGTAACAGAAACACATACTGGTTATCACAGTTACTTTTCACCGGCATACTATGAATTCTTTTAGAAATCTTGAAAGCAGGATAAGCGCTCATTAGTTTTTACTAATTTAACGATCATGTGCCTACAGTTAAGAATTTTTCAAGGCGAATTCGACTGAAGTCCAAACATTAACGACAAAATGTAGCGGCTCTTGTGAAAAGAAGTTTTCACGTTACTCATTTATATAAACTACGACAGTAAAAATATTGCTGGTCCATCTTTCAAAAAGTACTATACTCGTGGGCAAAAATCATGATAAAAACAATAAAGGTTGAATATTTCCAAACAGTGAATTAAGAAAACTTTACCTTGTGCATCCGGTAGCAGGGAAGCGAAAAAGACGAAAACAAGGCCGGAAAATGCAGACAGCATTTTTACGACAAGTTTTCAAAAGCTTCGTAAAAACGGTTTGGTAGTGTTACATTCCAGCGAGAAGCTTTGGGGGATGGCTCAATGATGGTGTGAATCATGAACTAAGTTGCGAAATCTGAAGTAAGTTTAAACTTGTTGCGTATTCAAATACGCCAGCTCCGCATATTAATCATGCACTTATTAATTATTACTGACTGTTACAACTAAGGTGGTCTCCTACATTGCGGTTGGAAGATTCAATTAATTTTTCATCACTACGTACATGTAAAAGGGTGCTAGTTATTATCTTGACAGACTGTTAATTGTCTTTAACCACGCTAATAAAAGAAAGATGTTGTTGTGGTTACGTGGCTTGCCACATCTCTAAAAACAAGTTGAGTTAAGTAAGTTTTTCAGCTTCAATTACTTTTTTTGGCCTTACGATAAAAAAAAGAAAAAAAACGAAAACGAAAGAGCGTGTAGACAAAACGGTTTAAAGATGCCGGAAATGTAAAAGGGAGGCTTTTATTCCTCCTGTGCATGAACCCTGGAAATTACATTTGCTAAACATGAAGCCTTCCAAAACGACGTACGCCATTAGTAGAATCCATTCCATCGCTGAAGTTGTTAGAAATCAAATATTTACTCGTGCACCCTGAGTCACTGCATTAGAGCTTTATATGTAAATCAAACGTGTCAAAGAGGCCAACAGCGCCTGCGCTAATCACGCTTTCCCCAGTTACGAAGAGCATTAAACGAAAGGGGTCACTAGATTTTGTATACAACGACTTTCTACCGTCATTGTTTTGCTTTTTTCTTTCTGAACCAAGAACTGACTATGACGCAATAGACCATTTCCGAGTTGCTATTTGCCTCTGTGTCAAAACGAGTCTTCGTGCGAAACTATTCAAACATGTATGAAAATTCGTTTCATCTGCACTTTCATTTTCATGAAAATCAAACTCCTCTTCGTATAAAAAGTTTTGCTCGAAGACTCGTTTTTTTCGGAATGGCTTAATATCCAGTACTTTGTCACCAAAAACGACAGCAAAGATTGATATATGCAAGCGTTTAAAGACGTGCTAAGCGACCAATATGTGATAACAAAAAATAAAATTGTTTCTAGTCCCTTAGAATGCATTATCATAATTATTTTGCACGAAATAATTATTGTACAACGCATTTTACCATAGCCACCCAACAAACTTGTTTGGAAGTCATTCTTAGTCAATCACAGCGCGCGAGATTTGGTTCGTAGTCACGCCGCCTTGAACATGTTTCAGCATGGTGATGGGTTTGTTGGTGACTTATGTAATCATCTTCAATGGAAAATTCCGGGAAGAAAATCAAGCGCAATTAAAAGCCTTTAAATGGAGAAAGTTTTGACTTTTAGTCCCCAATATTTTGTTAACAATTCGCTTTCATTATGTGCTTTTATAATGAACGCAACTGTTAAGAAGCTCTCCGCGTGAGAACGGATAAGGCAAATTTTGGACCTCCACCGATTGGCCTCATTTTTTCAGCGAAAGTCAACCAATCGATCCAATGTACGAATATCACGTGCACATTTATTTGGATCAATTCGATTTTTTCACATTTTGGGGGAAGATTTTCAAGGTGTGCATACTGCATTGTCCCATGCGAATTTTAACTGTCCGAGCTTGGCACTGTTTACACAGGTCAAGTAAACTTGTACATGTAGTGTCAAGATGTTTTGCTGCCGTAATGACTAAGCCTGTTTAAGTACATGACAACATCAACATATGAGTCCCGCAGGGTTGTCAGTTCCTTTTAAAGTAGCGGGTTCCATCCAAAAAGTAGGCGGCTAGGGTTTGCATAAAAAACATGCCGCGGAGGGGCTGGGCAAGGCGCGCACTGTGCATCGTTCGAAACTTCGAGGAGAGTATGGGAGGGGATCGTCCCCTCCCATTGGAGACATTTTTGAAAAATAATTCCCTGAGATGCAATTTGGGGCTACTTTCAGCAAACATTGCGTACATTTTCACGTGATTTCCCCTTTCTTAATTAGTTATTCTCAAATTCAGTGTTAATTTAAATGACGCAGCAAAAAGGTTAGAGAAAAATATGAAACTGACCTGCTTTGAGAATTTAAACCAATGTTTGGTACTCTAGATGGTTTGTTTCCGGGGGAGCGAAACTACAATATTTAAAAGGTTGGGGCCACTCGTCGGTAAATTTGAATTAAACCCCTAAAGGAAACAAATATGGGTGTGACTTGAGCTTTATTTGACCCCTAAAAGATACCACTAAAAACAGAATAGGCTTGATTACCAGCCGCTGGTCAGGAAAGGAGCCCGCGCTAGTAGACTGAACTCGAGAGACTGGTGGAATTCGTACCTAAAAACGGAAGTAAGAGCGTTTTTTTTTATTATTTCTTCGAGTGCACCCTGAAAGATATTTTGACGGCTAAAAACAGTGGCGTTTCGTCATGAACACACTAGGTGAGACCACCCCCGTCCTTTTCGTATGGCAGTCCCCACCCCTCGGGTTTGTTCTCCGAAGATTTCCGCAACCGGGTTTTTGGGATTTCGAGTTTTTAACTGCACCGGTGAAGAAATGTGATGCGAATTTCGAAGCAGTCACGTTTAAAACATCTTTCTTTATTAACACTCGTATATTTTTTGGCTCCGCCATATAAATACTGAAAATGGAATCCTCAGAACCTTAGAGCAATGCAACATATAAAGAGACACCCAACAATTCAGTCCGGTTTAGCTGTTCACTGTTGCCATAGAGATCAGTATTCACACCTGCCTGACTTTTTCCTGATAAAATCAGGGGTGTAGCCCACATGCTTTGTGGAGTACGCAATAAAGAGAAAGTGAATCGAGCGCTGAAGGCGTCAGAGCAAGGGACCATCAAACCAGCCGATTGAATTATCAAGGTACAATTTCCGTTACCAAGTCACAAGAAAAACGTCAGATATATCGAGATGTAGTAGTAGCGTCCAATCTCCCCTAACAACAGTCCTTTTCAGCCATTCATCTTGCTAAGACTGATAAGCTTTTAACAAATTTGTCTTCTTTCGTTGAATAAAGTAAAACGTCGTTGAGATCACAGTGACCTAAAAATGTTTCTTCTGGCCCTCAGTGGTGTTAAATCAACGGTGTTACAGCTTCCCTGACTCAAAACAAAATTTCCAGACTTTTCCCAGACCTTGAAGGTTTTTTTTCCCGACCATGCCTTTCCTGACATGTGCAACCCTGCCTTTGTATGACAAGAGAAGGACGCATTCTCGGCCTGATCAGCTAACTTGCAAAAAAGTTTGTTGAGTGATTAATTTTATGGTAAAGCGCGTTACACTGTAATTAGCTGTTATTCCTTAGAAATATTTTTGGAAACGCAATTCGGAACTAAAAAGAATGATAGTTTTTCACATACGGTTCGGTTTTGTAGGTCACGCACCGTAACAATAAATACCTCTTACTAACCAAGTTCGAGGTCCGTACTGTAAGTTACGGACCGAGTTTTTCCTCCTTCGATTTATGGCCCAAGCGCCTGGGCCATAAATCGAAGGGAAAAAACGAGGATCCGTAACTTACAGTACGGACCGAGAAGACGAGGTTAGTAAGATATTTATTTATCTCTTTTGTGTGTCTGACGCGTTCGGGAACGATCTCTATTCGCGCGGAACGGCTTCAAATTTCTGACGTACCTCGAAAACAAAACAAGTCAAATCGAAATCGTTGTTAAATGACTCTTAAGTCGTTGGCAGGTATTAATACACAATTTCAGAAGTAAAAGAACGTTTTAAACTTTTACTTGCTATTTTTACTTGCTCTTATGAAATTCTAAACCTCGGATAATGCAATTCTAGCTTTCTGATTAGTTTATTGGATTTTGGTCACCAGCCATTATACTGGATTTGACTTTAAGCGAGTGCGGCAAATGACGCTCGGTATAAAATTTTTCGCGGGAAGCCAAGTTTCTTCGGCAAAAAATGGATAAAAAAGCAGATTCGGTGAGCTAGCTACAAAAGAAATACAAGATGTAATGGACAATGCCGTTCCAGTAACAACAAAAACAGCCGCAAACTTCGGAATGAGATTATTTAACGGTACGTATCTGTTGTTACTTTCCCCGTTAAAAGTTTCAAAATTTCAAGTACGACCGTCGAGATTTTACGCATTCATGAAGATTACGTAACAGCAATGTTTACTTGATGTTACAGAATGGCTTGCTAGTCCTGGGGGCACCAAATTTTTGAAATCGATAGAAGAAATATCAAAAGAAGTGCCGAATGTTTGTCTGAAGTGCTTTTACACGTCTTCGAGGAAGAAAGATGGCACGTATTACAAAAGTTCATCTATGAAATCCATAAGAGTCGCCATTGATCGCTTCCTTCGCTCGCCGCCGTACAACAAACCGTTTTCCATTATCTCTGACCCCGCTTTTATACGAGGCAAATAAAGTACTAGAGCATTTGTAATAAACCTCAGGAATACAGGTAAAATTGTCGGCGTAGTCGACAAGAAACCAATTTCCAATGAGCAAATGAAGAAACTGTTCGACATCGGCGAGCTCGGACCAGCAGAGAGCAAAAATCCTGCACAGCTACAGAGGACGACCTAGTTTTGCCTCGGTCTCTTTTTTAGCCGACGAGGAAGAGAGAATCAACGCCAGCTAAAGCCAACGATTCTGTGCTTCCAAAATAAACCCTCCATGAGTTGAGTATTTTGAGCTGAACCGAAGTCAGGCCGGTTCTTTACCAGCCACGAGAAACCATCAGGGTGGCCACGGAGATTCTAAAGATGAAAACCACGCTAGGATAGTTTCTGTCGCTGACTCTGATTCAGGCCAGCAATCAGCTCCACACATCCATTTCAAAACGCCAAGGCCGTCAACGCAAGGGAACGCTGAAAGAGTTCTTTTCGACTGGCAGTAATTTTGGCACAACGTCCGTGCCGCATGACGATCAATGTTTTCTGCAGTATTTTTACAATTTTTACGGATTTAGGGAAGGCCCCCCCCCCCCCCCCGTTATTTTGGGTAAAAAGAGAAGTAATCACAGAAGGAAGAAAAGCCGGCAAGGCAAGCAAAACAAAACCGGGACCGCTGCCCCTCCCCTCCCCCCCCCCCCCCCCCCCGCTAGCTTCTCAAACTTTCTGACCAGGGTTGTATCTACTTCATTTGGTTGACGTTTCCTGAATTCTACATGATTGTATTTTTCTCTCAGCAGATCTAGACTCGCTTGCTTCACTTTCAAATTTTTCATTCAACTAAGTTTACAAATTGCTCGCATGGCATGTCATTTCCTACTTGCTGTTGTTTTTTACCACATCAACTTCCGGTCGTTTTGTAAAATTGAAATCCAATAAAATTTAGCTATAATTTTCAAGTATACAAGCGTACAGAATTTAATAAAAAATTATTCCATTCGCGCTTGTTGGATATGAGATTGGTTATAGCCAACTCGCCCCTACGGGCCTCGTTGGCTTTTTACCATCTCATATCCATCGCGCGCTCATAATAATTAGGGAGTTTAAGAAGCTACGACGGCGACGCCCGGGACAACGTCGATTAAAAGATAAAATGATATTTCACCTGCAAATCTCGCGACACTCTTAAATCATTTAGTTTGTTTCTCTTTGTCAAAACTATCTCGAAACTGATTATGGAACACAGTACAAAATTCGAAATATAAATTTTAAAAATTATCCGTCGTGGTTCACGTTCTCCAGACAACGCAGAATTTGGTCATTTCACTTTGCTGTTTTGCAGAAGATGGTAAAGAAATGTACCAAGAATTATAACGCATGCGCAAAGCCATTGTTTTCCTCATTAAACCTTTTGTTTAGCGACGTTCCTGTTGCTGTTGCCGTCGTGGATTTCTTAAACTCCCTATTGTTAATTATCACACGACTGAGTTAGCTCAGAGGGCCAATAACTAGAATCAACCAATCAGATTACTCCATTGACGATCCAATATTCAATATTGATCCAATATTCTCTAAGTATCGGACCGGGCATTGTCCCGAATGATCCCTTAACATCACAAGTGTGATAAATCTTCTTTTCATCAAGCTTGCTTCACACCGTACTAGGAAAATATTGGTCACGTCTCTTATGTACGGACCTCTTTGCGCTTGGTCCGTACTGTTAAGACCTCGGGCCGATATTCTCCCACTACGACTCTCGCGTTTGGTTAATAAGATATATATGCATACAGTTGATAGTGCTAAACTCAAACATCAGTATACCAGCTGTGCGGCGCTAAAAAAGTATGGTTTTGAACCGGGAATTTAACCCCTTGACCCTCTCTATTTTTCTCTCAAATGGAAACTTTTTCTAGTTAGCTGAAGTCATGTATTTGAGACTTATTTTAGAGATCCAAAATAGGCTATGGATACGTTTTTGTTCAGGTCTGATAAAGGATACCAAGAATCGCGTATTTGCCTTTTAAATAGGGTTTCCTGAATTAAGCTAGCACCAAGAAGTCGTACAAGTGTTCGGTCACGTCTGACCCCAAAATGCGCGGGGTTTGGAGACGAGACTGGGGTTTTTTAAGAAGTATAAGTAGGCCGCAGACCCTGGGCTTCCGAGTCAATCTGAGCTATAAACGGGAACAAAATCACATCAACTAATTGAAAAAAAACCGTCCGTTTTAGACATTTGAAGATAAATTACTGTAGTTTTCCGGATTTCGCTGTGTAATTCAGATTGCCGACATTCTTATCCTTGCCAGAACATTAAATGAGGAAAGGTTAATCCAAGTTTTAGAGATGAGTCGTTTGTAAAAACTTATGGCTACATGCGATACTCCAGATATCATGTCCACGCTTTACTCGGTAAACAGTAACCAGTTGTATTTGATCTGTAAATTTTCTGTCTACAGAAGACATGAGTACATTTTTTTCTTCAAAGAGCTCATTGCTGTCAGTTGATTCAAGAAAGCTGTCATAATAACAATAAAAGTTTCAACATTTTTCTATGTCTGTATTATTAATCAGAGACAAGGAAAAATGTGTTTTCAGCTTTGTTATTTCCGCTGGGTTC
Organism: Orbicella faveolata; assembly: GCF_042242905.1. Classification (NCBI taxonomy): domain Eukaryota; kingdom Metazoa; phylum Cnidaria; class Anthozoa; order Scleractinia; family Merulinidae; genus Orbicella; species Orbicella faveolata. The sequence goes on along the minus strand of NW_028301547.1, from coordinate 28,248,533 downwards.
TTGGCTTTCGTATTCTGTTTTATTCAGTCGTGTTTGGCTTGCGAGATCAGTAGTTGTCGTCTTAACACTGGAGGTTGTTCGCATTGTTTCAACTCCCTGCCTTCATAATTCATATCTCTCCATGCCTCTCAGCAGAATTTCACTTGATTTGATCACTGTTCCCTTTGTCACTAGTGTAATGAGATGAGCCATTTAAAACAGCGACATATTTTTGTTCATAACATTATGAAGATAGGACTGTTTTATTATCGTCCTGAGATCCATGGTCGTGGCATGACTAACCTCGCTCCCCTAATTCGACGTTTTCTTGGGCCTTAACGCAAACTTGCACGTTTAGACAAGGGAACAGAAACGACTTGGGAAAGGGAAGGCTCTCAGTTTGATTGCTTACGGAGAGAAGCGCCGGTGTGGGGGGGGGGGGGGGGTGGTGGGTGGGTCGGAGGAGGCAGGCTGCAGCAGGCCTTTTGCAAAAGAAGCTTAAACCACTAAATCATATCACGCTGATACTATCACATCTGATGCATAGTGACACGTCCATACACCAAGAGCAAACTTATGTTATGCTAAGTACCGAGTATCAAAGTATGCTTTTTGTTTTCTTTATTTTTTCCAACCAAAACATGGTAAAAATTAAGCTATTTTAACATGTTGTCCTTCTGGTCGATCTGTCAAAGTACACCTACAGAAATAGTCGGCAACAAGGAGCCTTTTTGCTGCTACCGACAAAAAAAAAATCAACCTGCTAAAGAGATATGGTCAAAATAATAAAATCCTCTCTAGTGGGTACAGGAATTTTATCTCAGATTTAAGGCATGGTGATAAAATGCGCAGTGATAAATTAAAAAGTGCGTGGGATGTAATAAGTTTACATCAAAACTATGAAAGCGAATAACTTACGTACATCAGCCTCGTGAGAAGCAGACGTTATTTGAACGTTTTTTACAGATAATAAACATGGATGAAACAGAGAAATTGAACGAAGACGCATGTTCTCTTTCTAATGAGAATCGCGGGATTACAGCTTAGCATGGAAAGGTCAGCCGCCTAAGGCATAAAAATCGTTCACTGTTCCAATATAGATTGGATTAACGTGTAGATACAGACAACTATCAGTGCCAACCTTATCTAAGATGTAAACACCTTGTTGAAGCCTCATTTCGCACGAAGAATGCCATGTCCTGATCAACATTTTCAAGAGTGTCAGACAAGTTGCTCCAAAAAGCTACCAGCGAAACCGGGCGGTCTTCCTTGTTTGGGCAAACGTTATCCGTGGAAAATACGTTCGGAGAGCAATGAAGGAATAACTTTCACACGGCTAAGGAATGTTTAATGCGTATTAAAGATAATCCCATACGGCCCGATCTTAGGGGGCTGCAGCCCAGTGCATACCATTTTCTCAAATTGTGATCATTTGCCAGAGGAGATCACTTAATAGAGGTATCCAGAGTGGTGCGTAACCTGTAAAGCAGCTGCAAATTGATTGGAACGCTCAGTGATCAATTGTCCTGCTGATTTCAAGTCCTTTTTCTTCTCCAGTGAAGGGTCTAGGACAACAACAATTCATTTAAAGGTAAGCACATACTGTATTGATACTTTATGATTTCTGCACCTCAATGACGTTTCACGCGATTTTCATTAAAAAGTTCTCGATCTCATAATAGTTGGCGGAATTCGAAATAGAAAAATGTTGGTAATGTATTCAAGTATGGCATCACTTAAATCTCTAAGTTCCGCAAGACTTAGAAGCTTACAATGACGTCCAACCCTCTTTCTCTACAGTCTCAGAGCGAAAAGTAAAACACGAAATTGAAAAAATATATAATCTACTTCTACGCTCCGCTTATCGTCGCTCTCTTAAGCTTTTCGAAAACGCAACATTGCGTAAGTTCACTTCGTGCCAGGAAAGTAAACTACAGTCGTCAAAGTTCACAACCTACTGATTTCAACATTGATTTCGCCGCTAAAATTCTATTTAGCCTCATTTTCCTGCAGAAGTTATCAGTATGTAACCTGTTTGGGCCACTCGGCAGAAAACCGAGCTCTATCGTATGTTATAAACGGCTTGTAGAGGTTTCTTTGATAATAGTTTTAATCTTCTAATGCTGAGAAATAAAAAGAATGCTACCAGAAACAGGCTGAACGTCTAAAAAAACTCTCACTAGACAAGGCTAAACGTATCTATACTGTTATAAAACAGCTGTTTTTTATCTGATCGCTTGCTTGAAATCCTGAACTGACTGCTACCGTGTAAGTTGCTTAGCTATAAGTTACTTAAAAAGAATTAGCTTATCTCAACCTCTCATGAGGATTTTTAGTTCATTCGATATTCTTTGTTCCCTCTGGTCGACGACGGTATGTACTGTGTTGGGCATGTTTTATGGTTATTTTACCAAGAACGAATGAAAAGACTTTCACATGCCGTAATTTAGATCCAAGATGGAAGAAGGGAAATTGGCAACAAGGCCCTACGTCTGCACATGAAAGGTTTACATATCTCTTTTTTATTGTTAATCACTGGGAAATGGGACTGACGCCCTCTCACTCGTCATGTAATTAGCCTCAGCACTCGCTATATAAATATTCAATCAACACAGAGCTACTAAGCAAAAACAGAACATCTCGAGAACCCGAGGCGCACCTACAATTGTTTTGCTATAACAAAAATAACTCCCGACCTGCGACATATTATCCAATGATGACGATAATGACCTTGACAATATTAAGACCGGATAACCCTGTCAGTGGACCTTCTGATATCACTGGCCATGGGGGTCTTGTCACAAAATACAATTAAAATGATCGGACTGCTGCCAGTCATTATAGTGATACTTCCACGAAAAAACGTACGAAGAATTTCAAGTGATGTTTGACCACACTCGTTTGACTGGGTCACCATAGATTAGACCCCCCGAAATCTGGTACGTATGTTTAACGGGCGTCGCGTTAGATGGCAGACAGGACATTGCCTCATGACTGAGGCAATGTTATCTGTTTGTTGGTTGGTTTGTTTGTTTGTTTGTTTGTTTGTTTGCTAGCAGTTTTTTACTTCCTCCCTTCAAAAAAAAATGCAACCGGAAAAGAAAAAAATGACCGAGACAGGTGCCTCGGTTTGCCTGTTATCTGCAACCCTGGCAGTGATCACATAGGTTCAGCGTGTTACCTCAGTATCTGGATGGGCTGGGTGTGGATCTTCTTTATTATTACATTTTCGGTGATTTCTCGGCTATCAGTTAAAGTTTTAGTCCATTCTTCATCTGTCAGGAAATTTTGAAGATTCCAGATGTCAGCTTTATGTTAAGATGACACTATGAATTTGTTCAGTTCTCAACTATAATGCTGTTAAACCCCATCCAAACCCTCTTAAAAAATGAAGCTGAGGATCACCAATTAATGATCCCACAAGTATTTTGGCAAACGGTGTGCTTAACATTGACAAAAGTACCTTTGACTTCGCAGAAGCAGTTCAAAGATTCCTTTTCCTCCAGAGATCCTCTTTGCTTTTTCTTTAAAGTGAGATTAAACTGTAATTGATAAATGACCATTGCTATTTTTAACTTAGGGCACAGGTGATTATCGCCAAAAATAGTCAGACTATAAGTTCGTTATCGTAATCCGTCTCAACCTATCTCATTCTTAACCATCACGATTTTGTCTCGTTTGAGTGCATTTTTTCCTTCAGGGGTGGGTGTGCTTGGAGAGTGGGTGTACTTAGAGGGGGAGCGTAGAGCACTTGAAGTGGAAGAGTGAGGGTACTGCGAATGTAAAAAAAGTGGATATGCTGTACACAATATGGCAGTTAATAGTGGTTTCTGAATCATACAATAGCCTTACATGTTTTACAGGCCGTTTTATGGTAGTTTGTTATACTCTGGGCTGTGTTTCAAACTAACTGAAAACTTGAAAGAAACTCTTCCTGAAACATTCCAAAACTAAAGAAGCAGCAAGAAGACTTACCAAATTGACTTTTAAAATTCAACAGCTACACCGCTATGATTACTTGATTTCAGTTGCAACTTAAGGAGGCTGGCAACAGTTTCCAGCACTTTTCTAACAGCTATACTTTGAACGATGAATTCTACAACTGTTTACCAAGTGATGCTACAATAATGGTATCATACAAATTCCCAATCATTGGTAAACAAGTTGCGGTCATCCTTTTTTTTTATGTTATAGGTTACCATAGCAACAAACTGCTAAAAACACCCTTAATGTTAGCTTTAAGCGCTTATAACTCAAAAACGAGCTCGATGACCCCATTTTTTATAATCGAATTGTAATAAGCATGATAAAATGCAACGTTTTGCAAAGTTTGAAAAAATTATGTGAAGGGGATCAGAGCCACCTTAAATTTTCGAAAATTTGCAAAGAAAAAGTTCATTTCCATATGAAAGGTTGTGCATCAAGACTCGCTTTTAAACAGAGGCAACAGCAATTCGGAAATGGCTAATTTTTTAGTTTGTAATATATCGATATATTTCTGGCTAATTTAGCTAAAATTGCGTGAGCGACCAATTCTAAGAAATTAACAAGAAGACCTTGAGTGGAACATCGGAATAATCTCGAATAAAAACAGAATTCCGTTTCCGCATGGTACTACAGTATCCCACCGTCTCCCCCTGGGTAGCATTATTTCATTTAGTAGTAGATACTGTTATACATCAGAAATGTCACCAAGTTACACCCAGCTCTTGACTTGACTGGCTTAACCATGTTACAAATTGGGATTATGTCTTGCAACATTGAAACTGCATGTGCTTAGCATTTCTCTGATCCGTGATCAGTTTGGAATAAAGAGGGATTAAAACACGATATCAAATTCCTCGGTATAATGGGTTTTTCATCTTTTTATAATTACTTATTGAACTGTCATTGTTATTCTTCATGTGTTGAAGGTTAAATATATTTGTCAATTTCTGGAAAATAGATTAAGGCAAACTGCAGAGGTTAGAACTGCTAACTGGTGGCTGCTACCACGCAATTTCCGCTATTATTCCTTTTTGGTTAAAATTATAAAGCTAGTTGTAATAACGTTTTATGTCATAGCAGAGCTAGTAGGCGTTTCCTCAAAAGGAACTTACCCTCGACTAAATTATATTTCTAAAAGGAATAAAACCGAGATGATGCAAGTCTGTCTAAACAATGCAACACAGCTCTAATGCATAGCTCAATGCTAAGCTTTAAGACGCCTCCCCACTATGGCATTGATCAGACAAGAAAAAGCCGATTTCAAAACTTACTTAAACTGAGAGAATACTTTCTACTTTTACTTTCATCTGGCTAATGAATATTGTCAAGCATTTCACTTGGCAGACCTCAGGGGAAACCTGTTGGCAATATGAGAATCAGCTCTAAAATCATGAAAGCACTTCAGCGTGGTTGTGGTTGAAAGTGTAAAGTCCACTTCATTTCGATTTCATTCTTAGGGGACAGCTGTTCCAGCTTAGAACACGTTTTACTCAAACTGTGTCAGATTATTTACCGCAGCAAGTCTGTGAAGCTAACATAGCAGTTATCTCAACTCGAATTCTAATGAATGCTGTCAATTTATAGTTAGCAGCAAACCCCTCCTCCAATATAATGGGGTTCATGAATTTTTCTTTTTTGAAGAGGTAACGGTTTTTTTAACGTTATGTGAACCATGATTAAGAGACCATAAGACAGTTAATGCTATGAGAGGTTTTATGATAACCACTGTTTGCTAACCCACTGAATGAATTCATTAAGAACTTAAGATAAAACAGGTGAGAAACGGAAATACTGGGAAAAGCTGATCGCGACTTCTTGTGAGAGGGAGGTCAAAAACCAAATTCCAGCATCTGTGACCAATTAGCAAGAACTTTTAATTCAAGCGCTTCCTACTTAGAGCAGCGTGCTAAACTGACCGCCAACTCCGCGCGTAGACGAAGCTGCGAATCTGAAGCAAGCTACGCAAATTCTATCGACCAAAGCAAGTACATTTAAAGGTAAGCCGTTTACATGCCTCTCTTTCTTTAACTGTTTACTAATTCCATCGGCAGGCGAAAGGCGTAAGTGTTTAAAAGAAATTCTCAGGGGACAAGTCGCTTATGAAATTGCAATCCAAACTGAGTTAAGAATCAAGCTATTCAAGGCTGCGAGAACCCCCGACGTTTTGAAAATGGGTCGCCTTTTAATTACCCTAAATTGGTCGAGCGGCTACTAACTTTCCTAACACGAGCCATTACTATACACATGTATCGGCGCTTCCTCTGAGCAGAGCCTATCATACAATCACCTAGAGCTTTTGGTAAGGTTTAACGTCACACCCATTTTCGTATTGGGAACGAAGCCATTAAAGAGCCACATGTGCCTGTTTTCTTCATTAGTCTCTCAATGCCAGAAAAAATATATATAGTTTTGTATCTTTTCTTCGATTGTAAATTTCGACAGCAACTCGCATGCACGCTCAGGGGACATTGATGTGTTTGCGTGCATAACACGGCGCTGAACAAACACTTTCCGCTACATTGTATTTCTTGACGTGACAGCGCTAATCGGCAAGTAAGGCGAACATTTCAGTAGGTTTATATCTGTCAACTGTTAGAAGAGGTAATGCTCATTTCTTTGAGTGAGATTTGTTACCAACCGGTTTTCCGTCTGTTGAACTTGTCCACCTCAGTCCTTGCCACAACATCAGAAAATCTTCGGTAAAAACAATTCGGTTTTACTTGCATGATGTGGACGAAGTAATTACGGCCATAATTTATCATAAGTCAGGAGGTTTGGAAATCCGGAAGAATTAAAGATCAACAAGTCGACTAAGCCATTTATCACGGTGGTAAGTCACTGTTTTCAATTTGGATAGGAAACAAATTTCGTAATCAGGCTAGCAAGTTTTATCGGCCTAGATTTATCCTTAGGTGCTTTCAAAGTATTTACACCCTAAGCTGGGTAATCTGAATTTTGACAGGTTATAATTTAGAGCTGAGTAGTTACTTTGCCATTGTAAGCGACACTTTCGTGGAATTCAAACAATTAGCTTGGTTTACTTATCACAGACAAGGCGAAGATTGATAACTTATTCAGTTTATCCTCGGCGCGTGGGTCGACGCTTCAGTGATGATTTTGTAATGTGCGGACAACATTAACATTGTTAACTGCGATCATATAGCTACTATAACATTTTTTTCTTAGACACTCGAGCTCCTAAATCAGCTTCTTCGCTCACAGGGTGTTGTTCCCCACAAGAAGTAAGATAAGACTGTACGATTAACCGTATGGAAGCCATACTGATCGAAATTATGTGTGCTGAATGATTCGTCTTAGGTAGACTTTGAACTTTTCGAATTTGTCATATGCTTCAAATGCTACTTTTAAAATAAAACGCCTTACTTTTTTTCAAAATAACCTATTTACTGACAGTTATAATCAAGTTAAGAGTTGATGTCAATGATTTTTCGTGACAACACGTTCCACTTCAAACACCGCGCGAAAAAAATATGTTACAGTTTGTTTCAGGCGGAAAATTTACTCTGGCAATATTCCATGCATACACAGATTAGAATTGATAGTTATATACTAAAATAAACCTTTTTACTGTTAATTGATGGACACGCACTCTTTAAGTAGTTTGTTTTTGCCATGGCAAAGTGATCTCATATCAGGTGAAGAGATTAGTTAACTGCAAAATCCGGAGCCGTGATATTTTCCAAGCACGCTCATCAGCCGTGCTAGGAGAACGAGATATTTTCCTACATCAAACATGAAATGTATTCTACAAACTTCGGGAGTGATTCTGCTGCTGTTTTTATATAGTGAGAGTTAGAGAGGTTTTTGAGATCTGAAACATTTATCGTAAGTCGGGCGTGGCCTGATGCATGGTAGTGTCTGCACTTTGAAATGCAATGTGTTGACTTGCTTCTGGATTTGTTTGCAAGTGATTCTGGCCAAAACAAAACAGCTAGCTGGCTATTATGTTTTCTTTGGTTTACAATATTCAATTGCAAAGAGGTGGTGGATAAAAGAACTATTTTATTTGCAATTCAGTCTTCGTTATCTGAAATGGAGTGCCTCAATTTGTTAAAACATGCCCAGAGTATTAATGACATGGATTCCAACGGGGATCAATTATGGCAATGCTTCTAACCATCTCACAATCGTTCGTTTTTCCAGTGTAGCTCTTGTCGCCAAGGCGGCTTTGTTTAATCAAGATGAAATAATGAACTTTTGAAATTGGAATACTTTTTCGCTACCGTTGGTTCTTCATTCGGCACCAGGTTCTGCTCATGCGGGTTTCACTGCCTTGCCCGCCACTCACTCGACATCACTCAAGCTGTATCTCGTAACCTTGTTAGGTTCATTATTATTCATGCCTTCAAAACCTATTTAACACGTATCTACCAGTCATATGGCGGCAGAGGCAGCGTGGTCCAAGAAATAAGACGTTTTCAAATTCAGTTTTGAATTAGCCAGTAACGTGATCTCAACTGTCACGGTTAGTCGCTTTTTACAACGATATAATTAATGAGCTAATTTACACCTGTTTCAACTGTAATTCACTTTCAAAGAATTATCGGCCTTTCAGTTAAGCGATTTCCCTATTAATTTTCCTGACTGATCTTTGACAAAGGAGACAAAACATCGAAACAGTATCCCCTATTTCCAATTCACTCAAAATTAGTATAAAATTACCTTGGGGTATAGTCGATTGCAGACTTCGCGGGCACGCATTTGCATGCAAAGAACAAGATCGAATGGATTCAATTCTTATTTTGTAGCAGAACTGATAGCGTAGACATTCCTTTTTTGTACAGCAGAACGAGGTAAATTTCAAAAGACGGACTACCCAGCCTTAACCTACTTTGATTTTGTTTACTAGCCGTAGATCGGCTACGCCCTGGGTTGGTAATCACATTCTCTGCACGCGAAAAACATGGATTAGTTCCGCGAAGGTAGTTTTCAAAAAAATCGATTCCATAAAGAAACCAACAGACTTTTTGATCAACAAATAACCAACCTGATAATTGTCTTTTTTTAAGAAGGCAAGTGACCATCTGCAGACCTATTACTCTTCCATTAACTTCTCGGTCACAGACTTGTCAACTTGATTAATAGCCTTAATCCAACAGGACAATCGGCTCATGTCACAAACAAAACTAATCAAAATTAAGTGAGTTTTCAAAGCTGCCCTACGCGCTTTACGTTTATTTCACCGACCCTGACCCTTTTTTATTTACGTTTTATTCTTGTTAGAAAAATCAATTTATCTCTACGGTATTAAACTTCAGGAACTTTGCGGTGAGTTCATACGAGTCGTACGATCGTACGTACGTGTTAGAGAGGTTAATTTTACAGTTGGAAATATGCCAGCGGCGACTGAGCCGAAGCTGACAATGATAAATATAAAGTAAGTTTGAGTCAGCCACACACGCTGTAATCTGTGACAAAGATAGAAACACCATTGGTATAATATTCGATTCGGACGGCGTTTGTTTATGATTTACTCTTGTCTTCATCAGCCTAAATCTGTTCTGAAAGCGATTGACTATTTGGAATTTTTACTTATTTCGCTCCCTGCAAAATTGCACAGACTTGAGATATTAGAAACGTCATAAGCATCACATGCGCGGGAAACGGCAAGTATACGTGACTCTTACTTTCCTGCCCTATGAGACTTTTTCACCTTCAACATGAAGCGGTCCAAAACTTGAGTATGAAATGCCAACCCTTCTCTCGTCGTTCCCGTATGCTTTAAGGTGATGCTGTTGTTTATGTTCAATTTAGAGAGTATGCAATTTGCAAGAAGAATTCCTGAGATAGCTGTGTGGCAAAATAGATATAGCGGCTTTGTTGAGTAGAAGTTCGTTTTCAGTGTATTTTATTTCAACTGAGCTCACCCGACAAAAAGTGACATCAGACAATTAACTAACGGAAATTCTTGTTTGCCTTGAACACGAAGTTTAATCTCTTTAAGAGTGGAGTAAGCTGTAACATGGAGCTACAATTATGGGGCTTGGCTATACACGTGATTCATTGGTGTATAGTAAAGACTTTGGGCAACTGTGGCTTGAGTTTCTAAGCCTGGTGTTTTATTAACGAAGAAAGAATATGACGGCAGTTTTTCTTTGTTTACGAGAAGCACGAGAAATACCTTTAGGGCTGGGCCTGGTGAACAACTGGTTTGCATGAATCGAAGGGGACCGCCGTGCGGGGCCAAGTACTATGGTCTTATCCAGGTGGTCGCATGAACGGCTTACGCAGGAATAGGCCACCGTTCGATATATTAAAATTCAGCTTGATAGCGAGGCTTAAAGGACACAAACAAAAGAAATGAATGAACATAGCCATTCAATTTTCTTTGTTTGTGTTCTCTAAGCCTCACTGCCAAGCTGAATTTTAATATATCGAAAGTGGTCTATTGACCAACAAATATTGTAGGGTTCCGCCACTTGGGACTTTCTACTGGTGTCCCATCTGGGAGGTCGCTCGAACTGCTTGCATACATTGAGACCTCGAAAAAAATGTTCAAATGTTGTTGTTTATAGAGAGGTCAATGTGCTTAGCTAAACCTATTTAGTTCACAGGCATGCCACGTAAGCTGAAAGAAACAAACCTAAAACGGGAAAAATCTCGGCAGGGGTACATTACACTCGGAGGTAGAAAGAATTGAGCGCCGTGGAGAGTGGTAAAAGGAGGACTGCATTATAAGACGAGAGTAGTTTATGGTGGGTCATGGTGGACTTTACGCGGAGGTCACGCAAACGATATTGTTGCAAAATAGCTAAAAATTACTCAGGTGACCTTCGACAATCTTCGCGTTGTCTTAGGAAAACTTCAAAAATCGTCGAGTCTTCGGAAATCTTCGGAACTGTTCGGAAGTCTTTGAATGACTTTGGAAGACTAGCATTTCTAATGTTTTCGGTTGTCTTCGAAAGGCCTCAAGCGATCTTTGGCCAACTTTAAAATACGTCGGATGGTTCTTCGTAAGTTTTAACGTTTTAAATCTTTGTCGGTATTTGAGCTAGATTTCTTCTTTTTTTGCACTAAGTTACCTCTTTTCTGCACCGTGTTTCCGGTAAATTGTATTTCTCTTAGCCTTTTAAGTGTGTCACTAATTATAAACAATGTATTTAACTCCTGATGTTTCGGTTACATAACTAGTGATAACAATACTTTCAAAGGCTTGGAGGGCTACACGGAGAACAATGAAGGTTCGGGTGTTGTTGACCTCCAACTTTACAGATTGCCTGGAATGAAAATTTGAGACTTCCCTCGCCACCTCCCCCTGCATTAAAGAAAAGGGTTGCGGTAAATTGCGTCGAATTTGCCGGCCTTTATAGCGTCGTAAATCATTACATTTTTATGTTTACAAAACATCTTGATTACAGTGCTATGAGGTTTATTAGGGCCATTAAGGCCTCGCGTATTTAACGTAAACTGTCATAAATCAAAAACTAGGATGACTTTTGTTATTTTTTTACTCCTTTACCGAACATTTGCCTATTTTCTTGATGAACGTAGAAGAGAAGTTTGATTGGTCATAGAGGCTTCGCATCTAAACATGCAATATGAAAGCTTGCTTTTTGTCTTTCTTTAACCGAACACTTATGCAATAGCCTGTAGGTCTGCTAACCATATGTTTAAGTTAGTTCCACTAATTGGAGAGTTTATTTATTTTCACTAGAAGTCGGTAACTGAAGCGTTAAGTAAAGGTTTGGGTCATTATACACTTTCCTAGACAGCTACACAAACAAAGACGCTTTTCTTTCGGTGATTAAATCAGTATTTTCCTCTGACTATACTATTAGATAATACCTTCGATAGAAAAATGAGAAAAGCACTTCAAGTGGGAATTACAAAAATCACATAAAAAACCACGCCTTTAAGCTTAGTCTGTAACATAGGACCAAATAAACATTTCTTTGACATAGATGCGAAACTCATAATAAATTACAATTGGAGTGTCTACTACCGTATATAAACCCCCTGTTAGGCCCGTACGCTTTCAAAGTTGTGCTGTTGGTTGGCGTTTGAAACTTCAACCGACAGCTAGCACCAAAGAACGTTGATAGTGTGGAATATAACCTACCTACCAGCAACTGCATTGTTTTGGAGGTCAGGTAAAGAACGCTGTGTTTGTTTACATCAATTAGTTACCTTTTTCGTCAGACGGAGTTGTAGATAACCCGCTAGTTTTAAATCTTTTACTAAATTCTTCCTAAGCGTGCAATTGTTCCAGCGGCTGTCCATTATATTTCGGTTGGCGTTCGATTGTTTCTTTTAGAGTGCCCTTAGCATTTTCTCATGCCTAGTGAGTAAATGATCACGATTTAATAGTGCGTTGAAACATGGGGTTACCGCTGCATCGATACAGAGCGATTTCCCGCCTTTCCCGAGTAGCATCATGAATTAAACGCATGTTCAGATTGACTCAAAAGGAACTTTTTTATGGTTGCCTTGTTACAAAAGATTCCATCACAAAGAGCATACAAGGAATGTTTTAAACAAAAAAGATAGAAATGTTAACTTTTTTTCGGATCTAAGTGAATTGCCTGCGATGTTAATTACGTTAAAGAATTTTCAATGTCGTTTAAGACCAGAATCAATTTGAGGACTTTCCTTAGCTTGATTGAATGTTTCGGACGTGCTTCAATTTACCCTTTGCGACACAAAGAGTGATAGACACAAGTGGCTAAATTAAATTCACGCACCTTTCATGATAGGTAACATTCTTTCTAAGCATATATATATATCATAAGTCGATTTGTTTTAATCTGTTTTGTAGACAGGTAGTACTTCATGTGGGTCTGTAATAGTGTTTTTGTCGCAATCATTGCATTTGTTTCTGGGGCGTCGCTTGTTACTCCTTTTAACCACAAATCAAATAGACCAATTGACCTTAAGCAAGACCAGAGACATTAATCTTGTTTGCTTACTATTTATTTTTGCTCAGTTGACCTTCCCCTGAAGCAGCTGGTAAATCTCTATGTTCACCATCTTTCGATAAAACGCTTCAGCAGGGCAGGGCGTAAACTACCAAACACAGCCGCGTAAAGCGTCTCCTTTTCTGATGTAGCCTTACTAAAATGATTATGCAAGCAACATTAGGTTTTCTTCGTTTATCGTCCGCTTCAGCAGGGCAGTGTGGAAACTACCAAAACACAGCCGCGTAAAGCATTTCCTTTTCTAAAATCACCTAACTGAAATGATTATGCAAGTAACATTAGGTTGTCGTCGTTAATCATCCTAAGGCACGTTGTTTAGAGGCAGAGGGAAAAACTACACGCTAGAGCAATTTTGGAAGGGAGGTGAGGTTTTCGGTTTTAAAATTTCTTCAAGAAAAAAAAACATCAAGCCAGGTTTCAATAGGCCTGGGTCCGTTCCAGAAGGTGCTAAACTACAGATCTTAATTTCTAACAAGTAACCATCTTGTAAATCGAGATCAAAAGCATTTACATTCCAATTACTTGCACTACTGCTGATTGTACTTGCGTTCCTTCCACCCTTCCCTTCGACATTTACTTATCAACATGTTTTAGAATACTAGTTAGCTCTTGCTGTTCTACCAGACAAAGGGACGCAAAGCTACTCCTCACCCATCTTCCTCTCAGCGCCCCATTTTACTTAAAATAACTCTTGGTTTTTATTATTGTTCCTTGTTTGATCTTTTCCAAAACGGTTGCGGTAAATGAGTAACACAATAACTAATTAGTAGACTCTTGGCTGAGAAAGTTTTTAGAAGACCTTTTCTGCCGCTAAATTATCAAATTCAGGGGCCCATGTCATAGGCTCCTGTCAAATTATATCTCTGATTGCACTGAATTTTCTGACAAATCAGAACCGTTCAATGCTCATTCCCAAGATTGATTACATCGTGATTTCGCGCTTGACAATGCACACGTTGTACGCAGAGCCCTGGGTTGCGCAGAACAATACGAAAGGCTAAATTCTGACAACACCCATATTTTGGTTGAGGAGCTTCAAGGATCCTATTTCACCCCGTCCAAAATTGTTTGGAATCCCTACTCTCCCCTCCCTCAATACCCCTCTCGGCTCGAAGGCTATGCCACTGGAGTCACTATGCTTGCAAACACCAAGCACCGGTCTTGAGGCGCCTACATGTGCTTAATGGTTTTGCAGATCATTGGAGTTTGATGTTTACAGACCGTCTTCATCACCGTTGTTAAAGGTTTGTAAGGGTCCATGATGCCTCACGTACTCAACATAAACTATCATAAATCAAAAAGGTTGCGTAGGTAAGCATGACTTTCTTTTTAAACCCGCCTGTTGTCTGCTAACCATCTGTTCCAAACAACACCTTTTGTGTAGCAACAAAGCAACACCTGTAAAAACTAGGAAACTTCATTATGACCGTTCTCAGATTCCAACACAAACATAGGCACTTTAAGTCCATTTTCGTGCTATAGTTTATTTGAATAGTTTTATGCACTTGACAGGAAAAGAAATACGCCTTGATAGAAAAATTAAAAAAGCACTTCAAATGGGGGCATGTTGCAAAAATAAGTGAAAACCACACCACGTGTCAGGATTGTAATTCAGAAGCAAATAAACATTTCCTTGACATAGACGGGTAGATCAATAAATCACATTAAACGTGTCCGGTGCAAGCCGAAATGGAGTTTACTGTACAAACGTTTGACCCACTGGTATCATATCTGTGCATCTATGTTTGAAAATTTCAACAAATCATCACGAAACTCTTATGGAGCGAAATTCTCGTCGCTTATTGCTTTAGCGATGAACGTAAGATGACAAAGTGCAACATTGGTTTCTCTATCACCGGTTTTATTTGAAATATTGTCAAGAATGCGGATTAACGGCTGAAGGGTATGTACAGCTCCAGGCACAGAACCGGAAACGATCTCGTTTTCCAAACAATCTTTGGGGCCATCATTAAACGAAGTAAAAGGAGATAGATATATGTTTTGTTAGAAAACAGCAGTCTTGCCTAACCTAGAAACCACTAACAGCGATTAAAGTGCACTTTGCACATAAGTGTTAGTCCCGCTGAAGGCTCGTGAAGGCAAAGAGACTCTGTCTATGAGATTACATTCTAAGAATTTAGGGACCACAGTCGTTCTTATAAATTGACCTGAGAATGGCTGTATACCTGTTCATAGAATCACGGACAGGTAAATAAAAGTCCGTATAGACTTCATCTGTTCTGAGCCATACTCCACTCCACTCTATTCAGTCTTGACCGTCGGAATTTTTCTTAAGACTTATTGCAAACCAATGATTTATATGTTCGTCTCAATTCAAGAGCGTGTTGTAGGTAAACATCGGAATTGCATAATTATAGTATAACCTAGGCTCGTTACGAAAGAGGATTATTTCGCTCTGCCCTGTGGGGTAAAACTTTGTCGGTTTCTTTTAATGTTCAGTTGTTTTTATTGGAGTAATCACATCGAGATAAGATATAATTCCATTACAGTTTTTCTAATTAGTTTGAAATTTTTTTTATACAGTCACATAAATAGAACAGGTGTGGTTGGATCTTGCTTGGATCTTTTTTTTATTCATCAATACTTGCGATTTCTGGATTGTTTTCAGGATTCTTCTATTGTCTGATAACAAACTTCCTCAGATAATTTTATGTGAGAGTAGGCAAGATCACTTCTTCCCACCTAATCGACCATTAACAAGGGACAGCGTTTTTTAATTAAATTCTTTTTCGATTGTTGGTCGGCGTGCCCCGTTGAAACGGAAGAATCTAATAAGATGTAAATCATGTGATAATGAATTTTAAATCGGCTTCCCTCCTAAACATTTATAAGTGTAAATATTACGGAGCTGGTCAATAAGTGCTTAATTTTACCTTACACCACTGTTCCGCTGCTGTCACACAAACTGTTCATTCAAAAACACAGGTTTGTAAGTTATTGTGTAACGTTGATATCATACTCTGGAAATCGCATTTGGCGGTTTTCTTCTAAGTAATCTATAGTGCGTATTAAGGTCTTGTTTAAAGTTTTCCATACATTTATGTGGAGATCTTTCCGCGGTCTTTTAGTTGCCTGATCTCAAAGACAAATACGTGTAATTGGGAAACTGAGAACACGACTTGAGGCTTCTCACTACAGCTGCAATACTTTTTCGAATTTCTTGCGACCATATCTAGTTTGCTAAGTGAATATTTTAGTAAACCGCTTTCACATGTAAGGGATTTATTAGGCATCGGAATCTCCGTAATAACTTCGTCCCGTTATATACTCCTTTTTCACCGTAAGCATGGCAAATCGGGAAATGGTAAACTTGGCACACAGTTAATTAGGCTGCATGTCCCACGTTCAGTATGATTTTATTTTATGCAAAGATATGGGTCAAGCACACAAAGCAATGTGCCAGTCCGCGTAACTACTAACTGTGTCTTTAGTTCGCGCATATTCAAATTGAAACGTTAAAGCCTTTTCACTTAAAATCCAAGTTTGTGATATTTAATTCTTCTTCTGACTGATCAACTGATGTATTTCTATTTAATTTTTACCGACAAATTTGATGGCACGCCATTGATTTTTTAATGAGTCTAGTTGATTACATAAGTTTTTTTTATTATTTTTATCATTACTCTACTTGACAATGTACTTCATTTTGAACGAAAACAGACAATGATACTAACTTGAGCTTACTCCTGTCATAAACTGCATTTGGTTTTCTTCTCCACAAAGGGTTCTTCACTCACCAGGCTCTCTATTTTCTACTTTAGAATGCTCTCCTCCCCTTGGGAGGGAGGACTCAGTTATGCCCCGTTGCGGGGAAGAGAGAAATCGAAGGAACTTCCTTAGTTTAAAAAGTACGTGTGCAAAGCTTAAGGAGTGGTTGATTCCGGGCAACTTTTTCGCTGAAATGTGTCATAAGTCGCTTTCGTTCTAATCTGTCCATGGATGGTACTTTTACCGGCCGTCGATAGCATGTTTGTCGTAACCACAGTATTTGTTTCAAGGCGTCATCCCAAACTCCATTGAGCAACCAATCAAATGGCCCAACTTGGCTTTAAGCTGGTCCAGTCTTTAGGTTTGCACATGCGCGCCTTTGTGGTTATATATCTACCGATATTTCCTTCTCTGAACCGGTAATACACTTTCAGAGTACAAATCGGCTTCTTTTGGGGGCGCGGAAGGAAACTTGATTAACCGCATCTGCTAACCTAGTTGAACCTGCTGCCGCGTGGTGTATTTTTGGAAATAGAGTTCTGCCTCTCTTAGAAAAGTTCATGCATTCAACAGGGGTAAATTTTTGGTAAGTTAATTAATTTTTTGGTAGATGTTATTTCCGTTAATATGGTGTCGACTGATGCCGAACTGAAATCCATTGTGTTTCGACAGTAACCACATAACATTGTTGAAACTTTGCCTTGGTTAACGGATTAATAACACAGCGACATATCCTTAGCCTCAATATTTGAGTCCTCGAACGAAAGAAAAGCTATTGGAAACCAATCGTTCGACGCTATCATGTTTTAACAGGCAGAGCGATGTCCGACGAACGGGGGAGAAAAAGCCGGTACATGGATATCAGTAAATGTTTCGGTCAGTTTAGGTCACCGTACAAGGCGGAACGGCATCTAACAGTTAGCTAACCGATTACTAACCGATTGCGATTTCGAGAGAGTGACACTGGATACATTTATGCCTGGTTGTGTGTTGTCAACTCTGATTTTCTATGTAGATGTCCTTCTTGTAGTTTTAAGGGGGTACTGAGCTAAACTTTTCAAGTACATCTGCAGCTAAGTAACTATTCATCGAGATCTCCAACTTATTATAAAGAAAAAACTTCTGGCTGCTGTTCGCTAGATTGCTTACCTGGGTGACCGGCAATCAAAAGTCAAGAATAAATGCTTGCTAGTATACATCTTTTTTAGGGTTGTACTCATTTTTGCGTTGTTTGTGTTTTTCTTGTTCTTTTGATCCTACTTTTATGTCTATAATTCTCCAAAAACAAACAATCAGCTTAGAAAAAAAGTTTAAAAAGTTTCTTGCTAAGAGCAGCATGCTGGCGCATTGAAACGACGGCATGCCACGAATGAACTTCAGTCACTCTTAGCGGACAGCTTTATGCACCATGAGCACAGAAAAATGATTTGAAGTTTTCTAATAGAAAAAATAACAGTCCTGGTTTCAATCTTTCAATCGCCTTTAAAATCTTTTACAACAGTTTCAACGGATTAAAAGTGTCAAGTTTTGTCACGAGACACTTTAATAGTGTAATGCCGGGAAGAACAGCTTCCAATTAGTCCTATTTCACACGAATCACACTGCACAAAGTATAAACACCGTGACAACACACGTTCACGAACATTCTTTCGGCGGGCAGCGTTAGATCTTTTCTTAAAAATGTTCAGCACATTGATTAAAAACAAATACGCTTTAATTGAGGTTGCTGACGCTTGAAGAGCTTTAAACGTCATAATTGACTTCTCAAACTACCTCGTGCCACCCACACAGTTATCAATAAGCACATTTAGATTACACCAGCAAGGCTCAACGAATAAAACGGAAGCAACAGATATCTGTAGGCAATCTTATTCACAGCATAATAACGTGACAATGACGGTGTGACGTACTTAAATGGTGGCACGGTAACCCGTCGAGCAGTTAATTTTCCCGCGCTGCATGTTCCGGACGCAAGAAATACGGTTCGACTCATGCGAATCTCCGTGCCGCAATGGTTTATAAGTGGTAATAAGAGGGATTAGCTTAATGAATGGTGCTTGCTAATCGCAAAGGGAAAGTCAAAACCCTTTAAACAGTGTTTATTGCGAAACATCTGTGAAACAGACACGCCCAAAGCATCGGCTGAGGGATGATCGTGATGTTTGCTTTAAATCATGGAATACGATTGTTTTGGTCACCTAGCTAATCGCCAGCAGAATTTCAGTTGTACTCTTCGCGTTGCATGATGATTTCAAATGCTCTCTTATTTCACACGAGACTGGCTTGTACAAGTCTCTGAAATCTAAATCCTCATCTTGAAATTCGAAAATGGCCCTCTTAAGTTAATGTATGAGTTTCATGCTAGGCTTTTTGCATCTCGGTCAATTAATGTATAATTAGCATTTTATCGATCAGGCGGATCACAGTAAAAGGAGGCTGTCGACAGCTGATGTCGCTGCGTGATGGATAACAGAACAGGCTTTAAAGCTCATGAAAAGCTCGACAAAAGTCGGCCCATCAAGTCATCAGATCACTGGCTTCAGGTTTGCTATCAGGCGTAGGAGGTGCTTAAACTCATTAACCTTAACCGGGTACGGTATAAATTTCATTAACCAAGCTGCGGTGCAATCAATTTTATTCGCGAAGAAACACATTTGAGGAAAACTCGCGCAGTCCATGATCTAGCGCCCAAGAATGCGCGCATACAGTGAGAACATCTCTAATAAATGTCACATTTGGCGATAAAAAAGGATTAGAGGTATTAGCACCTAAATGGATTTCCAAGGAACAATAGACAAGTACCGGAGAGAGATAAGAGTATTCGTGCATATAAAGCAGTTCGTTCAGCTGACATAAAGCCGTTGGAGGCTGTTCTCTGGATCTCCGCCCACCGTGAACCTTATAAATTAGCGCCTTGTTCCTTGCTGGGATAGACTTTATTTAACATGTTGCAAAAGCCGAACAGACCGCACTGCGCAGTGAAGCCGAGGAGAGACGACGGTTTGAGCACGGTGCTTTGCTAACCACAAAGCCGGATGCCTCGTTTCATCTGATTACCAAAAGCAACTAAATGAAATGAACCCAAAATAATAAGTATCGCCGACGTCGGGCTGCGATCCGAGTTACATTAAGACTACGTATTTTAACAGTGCCAAGTCTGTTGGTCTTACGCAAGCTAATGAACATGGCATAGCGCCGGGCAAAAGCTTTTTGAACATTTTGAAAACCACGGAACTCATCAAAACTGTGGGGCATTTCCGATACTAACCCGATTTTCGGCACCACGTCAAAGGAATACACGGATAGCGAGTGAGTGAACGTATGTAGGTAGAGGCAGTTAACGTAAAGAGCCGAGCTACTGAATTTAATGCTATCAATGATTGTCTAGACTTAAAGACGAGCAAAAGTAGACAAAGTAAATAAGAACTTGATGGTAGTCGGATATAATTTGAGATATTTATTTATTTATTGAATTTGATTGTTTGAAACAGTGATAACTGGGTTGACACATGAAGCAAAGCAGCAGTTAAGAAGGACCTCGTTATTGTCAAGATCACGACTTCTCTCCACGGACCGAAAGAACGCCTTGAACGCCCAACGCAGTTTCCCATTCTGAGGCTTAACCTACGTGACAGTACACTGAGAAGTTTCTAGAGATGCGACACTCTAAGTTCAAGAGTATATTCACGCTAGTTATTGCTTGCTTTCTGAGCACTGTTTGGCAGACCTCATCAGAGGCACAACCCTGGAAACACCTAAAACCCGACGTCCGTCCGCAACCCTCAAGAGACAAGTTGAAGCTCAAGGTACCGCCAGAGCCTGAAAGCTACCCCAGTGATCCTGTAGAAGGCGACTTTGATCTCGACGCGATGAAAACACAACTAGGAATTGACTTTGACCCAAAATATATTGCGCTAACCAAAGAAGAGCTTTTGATGAAGAAGAACGACACCATTCCAGACGAGCAGGACTTCTTGCGTAAGATGCTGGTAAAGAGCATGCCGGAAGAAATAAAAAACCTTGATTTCAGAATGCCCGGTATGAAAAGATATCTTGGACCTAAGGCAAGTAAAAAACTACAGCTTTGGCTTTGGCAAGTGTCACACTGTTCTGTGCTCCAGAAATGGGAGGATTTTGGAGTACGCTATTGGCCTCGTCACATCAATGTCGGAAAATGTTCCAAAAAGGCAACGTGCTCATTTCCATCGGGGATGAGGTGCCGTGTTTCTGGCAAAAAACGCGTGGGAGTCCTTCGATGGTTTTGCCTGGATAGATTCGCCGAACGGAAGGATACAAAATGCAGATGGGTGAAGTTTCTTTATCCCGTGACTACCGCTTGTAGATGTTCGTGTTCACAGTGAGGGCAGGAGTCAGGGGTACTCCAATTTGGATTGCACTGTCTGACAAGTGGGGTCACAAATCCGAACCTAAAATCAAAGACTTCTCCGATTTTTAATGAAGGAAATAAGTGAAAGAAAAGGCACAGAAGATGAAGAACTTGGACTTGTCCACTATAGAACAATGGATTTTGAGCTGCTGCTTATATTTGCGCCTTTTTATTTGACAGGTTAGTTACGTTTAAGTGGCCTTTTCATGAACGAACAGAAAGTCCCGTGCAGGATTGTTGAATTAACTGAATACCAGGGTCAGAATAAACAAATTCGCACCTCATTCACGGGCTTAGAGTTACAGCACGTCAAGAAATGATTGTATTATCTGTAAAATAACCTTAGCCGTATTTAGCGCTTTTCAAGAGGTGTTAAACATACTTTTAAGAAAGTACGGTAGTATACTAATTGAGATGCTATGATGAAACAATCCCACCGCCTTATGGCGTCCATTAAAGAACATCTGAGTTTACTTTACGCTTTGTACTATCTGCGCCTTAAAACACACTTCCTAATGTCTCCGACACGCGTAGATCGGCAGCGAGATAGAGAGAGCCGTTTCCGGCCAATTTTGGACCACTAAAGCTAAATCAACAAGTTTTTAAAAACCACTATTGTCTTTAACATGGACAGCGTACAGTGACGAGAAAGAAGAGAAATACTAGAGATCGGTCACGAATTGCGAAAGAAACTTGAATTAATGAACGAATGGCCTTGAGGAGGCTGATTGAACTTAACTATTAAAGGAAACTTACCACGAAATGTTTAATTTATTTTTAAGAGAGCGTTTATGTTTCGATACTGTTACCTACACAGTTGCATGTGTACCAATTATAGTGTCGACTTAAATCTAGGCATGTTGATGGACAAAACGTTATGAGCATTAGCACAGCTTTAGAGTGCCGTTAGTCGCGTTTTGTTTACCTCACAGCATTCTTAAAGTCACATGTATGAAAAACAGTGAATCGATTTAATTAAAATCATTCAGAGTTTATGATATTTTATCCGTTTGTCTGTCTTCCTTTCACTTTCTTCGGCTGGCTTGACCTATGTTTTTTAAGCTGTATGTCTCTATGCAAACAAATGTTATGGGTTTTTCTGAAGCGCTTCTAAAAATACATTCTTTTTGAAAAACAAAACGGAAAACGATTATAAAGGACTTAATAAGGTCTTGCTAAAACTGATCTTACGGTTTACCTCCCTTTGTTCTAGAATTTGCAGTTGACCGAGTTTTAATTTGAACCCTAATAACTCCCAGAGAAATAGTTTCCATACTTTCATTGTCCTTTTGTTAGCCATTGTCAACAGTCGGAAGAACGGAGCTAAAAATAAAATGACCCGCACACAAGCGTGAATTCGAAAACACATAGTCACATATGCTTTAGGTATGGAGCGCTGCTGTCTTAGATTCTGATTGTGGGGGTGGAGATATAAATATTTCCTTTTCAAGGCCAAGATTCCATTAACGGATATCAGTGTGTTTATTTGGGTGAGAACATTTCATACGCATGTGGTAGCAACTTGAATGATCTCAGTAAACTTCCCTGCGGCTCACAGCTCGTAATAATACCCTATACAAATAACGTCAGTAAGGATACTTGCAAAGACAAAAGCCGCACACACAAAACCACGTCAAAGGAAACACACACTGCATCGGGGGAACATTTGATTGGAATTGTTGTACCTTTTGTGTTCATCACTCAAGGGGCGGAAACAAAGAGCGACACTCCTTTCCGTTTTTAGAGCAGTACCGTACTTTTAAGAGCCACTAGCACGCGGGTTACTTTTCCGATCAAACAATGGTCGTGCGCTGACAGTCAGCTAAAGATTGATGGGCAGACCGCCCATGCGCTTCTTAAAAGAATTGCAATCCTTCTTCGAATCAAAGGTCACCTCAATACGTTTAAAATTAGTTTTATAATCTTTAATACCGGTAACATTCTAACAGACAAATGAGTTTAAAGTTACAATATGGTTGGGGGCCTTGTATACAAGCGCTTTTTCTGGGAGAAACTGGAGAGGACTAATGAACTGAATATTATCAAATATGTTAATATGTCGTGGTCATCTTCTGATATCAAAATGTTTCTAATCTATAGTAAAGTCTAGCAACTCTAGCCTTTTGTCTTGCTGAACTCCGTTCAGTGCAGATCCCGCGATTTTCATTAATAAAGTTCTTTCTAAGAAACTTGTCCCAGACTCCTCTCGGCGTTGGTTACCAATTTGGCGGCTTGTCTATAGTAGAGGGTTCTTTTGATCTTAAGCCATTGGAAAGCAACGCCGAGAAGGACTGGCCTGTATTCGAGAGATAGTTTTATTTTGGATTCTGCGATTATTTTTTGGTTGAATATGAACGACCCTCGAACAGCTAGCCTGTTTAGGGCCGTTAGACCTCGAGTAGTCCCTCTTTCGCTTGGTACTGTCAAGCGAGACCTCTTCTCGTCCCCAGGATCTCGCGCAGCCATTATTTTCCTCGTGGTTTTCTTTCACGTCAAGCACGACTGACTAAGCGAAAGAGGGACTACTCTTACTTTATGGGGCCCTCGGATCATCAAACTGCTTCGTCTACCGGGTTTCTTCGTACTGCTCTATTTCAACTTGTTTCCAGGCCTGGAAAACAGCTAGCGAAGCATTATACGTAGTTTACACTTCCGAGAATTTGCGTCACGCTCCCTGCAGTATTTGAACTATGAACAACATTTGCTAACCACAATGGCTGGTTTTCACGTGACGTCACTAAAATTCGAACTACAAAACTATTGATCTTCCAGAGATTTTACTTTAATGATGTATAAGATCAGCTGAAAACTAATATTCATACAAATTTTCGCTCCGAATGGGTTCTTGGTTTTGTGATACATTACGCTTGAATTTCTAAGCTTTTGCGTGACTCGGCATTTACATGACGGCCTACAGAGCTGTCATGATGGTTAAAAAAGTGACTTGTTTCGGGGAACTTGGTTGGCTATCCAAACAGTCCAGGTCATACAAATCTCTATAAATTTGGGTAAAAAATTGCTCCGCGTATCTCGCATAAGAAAAATTGCTGTGACCAGCATTTTGGCGAGAGTCTTTGCATATTTACCTTCTGTCATTTCCCAGATTCTGGACTTTATCTATTGACCGATTTTTATTTTGATATATTTTGAATTGCGTGACACTGAAAACCAGCAATAGCCTCCATTTGGCGCGAAATTATGCTCGTCTATTTGTCCTTGGACATAACAACAGGGAACGGTTAAACGAATATCGGAGAGGCTATTATGCCAAGAACAAGGAACAGATCAAACAAAGACTTCGTGGAAAAAAAACAAACAAACAAGGGGGACAGTAAAATGCTGACCAAAAATGATGACGTCACATGAAAACAGGCAATTGCCGCGAGAGAAAAAAACTGACGCCATCAGACGACGCGAGAGGAACAGGAGATGGGAGTATCCCCCTCTGCTGACACGCGACCAGCAAAAGGAAGAGGGTATCCTCCTCCACGGAAGTCATTGGTTCGTCACGTGAGCTTGCTGCCCGCCCAAAAATTAGAGCCTGCTTGCCTACGTTGCGCCGGCTTTTATCAAATGTTTTATTGGCGGCCATTTTGACTTAATTGAAACCCAGTACTTACGGATTCAACCGGGATGTCCACGTCACGGGGAGTCCCAAAAGTTACGCGTACACCACCAAGAAAAGTAAAGTTTGCTGTTGTGTAAAACGCACACACTGAACTTTATTTTAATCTTTTGGGCGCCAGTCACTAGGACTCGGCACACGTCCCAATAGTAAATTTTTAGAGTTGATTTTTCTGTAGTGGCGTGATTTTTATTAGCGTGTTAGCGAGCGAGAGTAAAAAGCTGACGCGAGATGAACACAGGCACGTGCGAGTGAGTAAATGTGGGCGCGAGCTTGACCCAAATCCTGTAATCTGATTTGCTAGTTTTTCATTGCAAAGGAAGTCACTGCACGCGTTTTTATAAACAAGCTGGCGCGAGCGAGAGTAAAACTAATCGATTTTTTGGTCAAATTAATTGATATTTTAAGCTTTCGCCATCTTGGTTATCACGTGGTTACAAATCCGGCCTTCTGATTGGTCCATTCAACCTGACCTGCAATCTAATTGGCTAGCTTTTCACTGCGAAGAAAGTCGCTGCACGCGATTTATAAATAAGCTGACGCGAGCGAAAGTAAAGGTTGACCCAAGCAACGGTAAAGGCTGAAGCGAGCGAGTACAGTCGCGTAGGGCGTTTGCCCACCCAAAAATTAGTGCTCGCTTTGCTCATATCATTTATTGGTTCACTTGCACCCAATCCAGTCTTCTGATTGGTTGCAGATTTTGACCGGGACTTTTCCCTAAAAGGAGACTAGGGCCGAATCTTCAGTTCCACCATCTTTGATGAAATCCGGATTGGTCAAGAGTGGTCACGTGGGCTAAATCCGGCCTTCCGATTGGTCCAAATGATTGGCCGAGGGAGTACCATTTTCCTCATCCGCCATCTTAATTGAAATCCTGCAATGTGATTGATCGACAGTGGTCACGTAGGCGAAATCCGGCCTTCTGATTGGTCCAGTCCCATATAAGCCACGTTTTCTCCTAATATCCGAGCATATTTTCGCGCCAAATAGAGGCTATTGTTTTTATATATTCCGTTAAAATAGAGTCCATGCGTAGTACATGAAAATGCACGGGGCTATTTGGAAATTTTCCTTATTAAGATGAACACCGTTTGGGTTCTTTCCACGATGACAGAAACAAAATACACCACAGCAATAAAAATGACGCCCGTGAGCAAGACGAAATAGAAAAATAAGTGGAGAAACAACACGCAAGAGAACGTATTATTATAATCACACATGCTGGGACGCATGTTGAACAGTGGGACTTCCCACTGTGCAACCTGCGTTCCAGCATGTGTGATTTTGTACCATGTGACCGGATCGTGCAAAGGGCCTAATGACTACTCGCTCTTCCAAGCAACATTTCAGAGTAAACTCAAGGCTTAAATCGCTATTCAACGTTCAACTAAAAGGTAAAAGTGCAAAACAATTCAATTTTTTTCGGTTTTCCGTATTTTGCTCCTGAAATCCGAAAATTGTACTCGTCCTAAGACGATCTTACCCCATCGTGACTAAGAGATTTTGCGAGGGAATATAGCTTGAAAGTAATTACTGTGTTAATAAACTATTTTACTGTTGAATTGCTGCCAAATTAAAGGTAATTGTATCTTGGTAATTATATGTGGCGAAACCCCGGATTGGTTACCAGGGAATGACGCTGTCCCATTTAAAACTAACTGAATGAAAAAAAAAAAGACAAATTGCAACGAGAGCCAAATTTTTTGAACGAAGCCGTAGGCCAAGTCCAATTTGCTATTCAGAGGAATTTCCTTTTTAATTCAATTAATCATTTCCAAATTGGGCAGCATTAAATCCTTTCATATCACTTGCAAAAAACTTCGGACGATTTTAATTTCCGACAAAAATGGTGTCCGAAAATAAAACCGTCCGAAATTTTCAAGCGTCCGAAGCGTTTAAGCGTCCTAAGTATTAACAGTATAACACTTGGAGTGACTCCAAAGCTCTTAGTTTCCTTTAAGCCGGGCTTTATGAAGCGAACTCTAGTTGAGACACAACTTGACATAAGTAGTAACGGCTTAATAGACTTTGTGTTATTTTCTCGTCGGTGTATTCGTAAAGCTTTGAGGTTGCAGTAAAACTATCATTATATCGCACACGGAACTGTCTAAATTTTTATTTGTACAATATCTAAATACATCATTGATTTGGACATTTGCAAAATTAACAAAAAGTCATGCACACGCTTTTATAGGATTTTGGGTTGACCGTGATGTAATAAACAAGGGATACCTTCACAAATATTCTGGAAGACGATGTGAATATAAGGAAAGCCGACCATTTAGGGGCTTATCTCCCTCATGTACCACAAAAACCTAAATTTCGTGGTTGATTTTTCTACACCAACAGATCAAGAAAACTAAAGGAAAAGTGAACTTCTGGTTTTCTTTCCTTACAGGAAAATGCTTTGTCATAACATTATCGAACCAAGTCTTAAACTGTCCTTTGATTTCATCCGAGCTACTTTGCAAAATGCCCTTTGAAGCGAAGCACTTGTAGCAGCCATCGTAGGTAACCTGCCACGAAATCTTAACACTAGAATCCTTCTCGACAGTAAAGCGCTCACTAACTTCTTCAAAAACTTTCCCCATGGTTTCTTTAGAAGTAGTGCACTTGAAGTCTTCCTCCAGTGGGCGAAAAAAAGTTGACACATCTTTCACCCAAGGAACCGACTCATCTGGGATGGTCCAGATCATTCCTAGGGATCCCCCAGGGGTTAATACCCGGTATATCTCGGTCACAGCATCTTGGTTTGCAAACCAGTGGAAACAGTGGGCTGCCACAACTGCATCAACACTCGAGTCTGGAAGAGCTATATTAAACAATTAGATCATGAGCTCGAGATTTCTATCATGTGATAGTTGACGATGGCTAAGCCCGACTCAACTATCGCGCGATAGAAATCGAACGCGAGTAGTCTGACTGTTTTAGTATAAATCTACTAGTCGTTCAAAACTTTATCTAAATCCTCTTCACACACACTTCGAAAACGCGAAGAAGCGGCCGTCAATTTGTTAACAAGGGCACACTGCTACGCTACTCACTATCTACAACACAATAGACAGTGAGTAGCGTAGCCAATCAGAGAACGAAAATTCGTGATAGGGAGATAGAATACTAATAGATTTATAAAACTTATAAATAAATCTACACATAAAAATCTACGCAAATAACTAACATAATTTAACTACTCTAAGGTCTGTAACGTGTCCTGAGGTTTTTCTTTTTCAAGTACACGTGTTCAATGATTAAAGATAACTTAATAATGCTAGAGTTCTATTTTAATATTATGGAAACCTGAAGATCGAGAGCTCGGAAAATTTAAGCTGTGTCTGCATACATATTTAATAAACTGACGTCTTTTTGTTTTTACAATAAATTATCGCATAGATTATAAATCATGTGTCTATTCGTTCATTGACAATAAAAATTAGCCAATGAGCGCACGAGAATTTCTGCTTTTATTGTAAAAAGTTTCTTTCATATTTTCATTCAAATCGTGTGAACCTAACCCCGATATCATTTCAAGTGTTCTTGAAGTATTTGAGATAAACACTTTAAGGCTTCTTATCCTCTTTCGACAATCATATTCATGATCAGCGCAAGAATCCAACTACATAATTGTATTTAAAGCAATCGGAATGCTTCCGCGAATGAGTTTAGCTAGTAACTGTCGGATGATCCTTGTCACCGTGCAGAGACCTTAAACATGCTCCGATTCTGTTTTTGTTGTTGTTGTTGTTGTTGTTGTTGTTGTTTGTTTGTTTTTTTTGTTTTTTTGTTTTTTTGTAAGGTGACATAAATAAGATAAAAGCAAACCTACCAATGTTCTCAGCATAGCACTGGAGCACCTCGACTTTAGGCAAAATTCTTTGGAACTGTCGTATCATGGTATCAGTTGGATCACTCGCTATTACCCGTGCGTCGACACCCTCTAACACTTCCATCATAACTCGAGTGAATTTTCCTGTACCGCAGCCTAATTCAAGTATACTGAGGGGTTGCACTCTCTCCTGCTCTAGGATGCCAAGCTTTTTCAAGAGGAACTTTACAGATTCAACTGTATAACTCGACCGGACTTGTTCGTAGGTTGCTGAGGCTTTAAAAGCCAATGTCGCTAGCATTGCTCGGTCCTCCATCTCACGCTCAAGACTAGCAAAACTGTGTGAAGATGGAAAGCTTGTTTTAATTAAATAGCTAGATTTGCTTTTTTTTCCCATTTAATTCTATACGATAGTACTCTTGCACTATTATTGTTCTTTCAGATTTAGGTAGATAAAAGGCAGTTCAGCGCATCTTAATCGATCTGAAATGCTCGACATATTTCCATTATAGTTCTGATGCAAAAACCAAAACTTTGGCAAGCACCTTCCCGTTTCAAAACTTACCTTTTTGCATATCAGTTGATATACCAAACGTTCTCGATCTTAATAATGAATCTTACTGACGAACACTCGTTGGGAAACCAGCTGAATGTTTTCAAAACGAACAAAATACACGTACTAATTTATTCAAAACTAAAGTCAATTAAAGAACATCTTTCGAGGAATCCGTCAGAACATTGCCAACTCAGGAGACACTCAGTGGGTTCCAGAAAACAATTCTTGCCACAGAAAGCAACCGCACGTTTAAACGACGTCACTTAAAGGAAACAAGAGCAGAAAAACAATATTTTTGATTCTTACATAATAAATGTTTCACCGAATAGGGTTCCAATTAATGCGAGCATGCATAACTTGCCTTGACTGAGAAATTTGACTCCGCGTTCTCACTAGACGAAAATCCGGCGTTGTTTGGCTAAAATGGTTTGCTTTCGCTCAGTGTTCGCCCTACAAAGTTTTTGAAAAAAATATAATATAATAAAACAAACAGGGCCATATCTAGGAGATATGTATTATTCATGAAACAATTACTTTTACGTTCCTCGATTTCTTGGAATTATGTCGAACTTCCTGCTTCATCAAAAACTCACTCACACATCTAGTAATTTTAGCGTAAGTAAGTCGATCACTCGGTTTTTCTGGAAACAAATCTAAATTACACGCATGCATGAAATGACCGTTTTTCGAACCTTGCTTACAACTCAATACAGCACTTGATCTTTCAACAAGAAAGAAAATTCCAAAACAAGATGATCTCTTCAGCAATCTCTTCGATCCGAAGTTCCTCGATTTCTCGGAATTACTTTAAACCCAAAATCTCATGAATTACATTTAATTTTCAAAACTCATACGATAATTTCAGAGCAGTATACCTGGGAACATCACTCAGAAAAATAAGATATCTAAAGCCATTATAAATATTGAGAGCAAAAATATTGTTTTTGTTCATATCCCCGTGCGAGTGCCGATCATATGTTCATGTGTTCATATTCATGGAGAACGCCTCATATTCTAGGAGAACGCCTCCAGAAACCACTTTGGAAAGAAATGATTCGGCCTTAAACAATTAATTTAAAGTTTCACCATTTCCTTGATTGACCTTACCAAAGTAAAAAAATCACTCTCATACCTCTCTGAAATATCCGTACTTGTTCAGTCGTACTTCAAAGCAACAGGGTATGTTCTGGAATAACCACACAGGCGCTCATTTCGGAGTAAATCTTGTTCCCGGAATACACTAATTTAGGGAAAAACGGAAGTTGAACGAAAGCGAGGTTTAAAAAAAAAAAAGTAACCTTCACCTGCTCAAAGACATAAAGCGTAAATTTCATTTAAAATCACATAAACAAAAAATAATCACTTCCTTTGCAAATCAGCCACGAATCTTGATCTTTATAACTTTTAACGAAGATAAAAGAAACAAACGAAGGTTTACAGCTGATAGGTGTAAGATCGTGTCAGTACGTAGACTTCTTTTTTAGCTCTGATTGCTTTGAACGGGATGGATCTCAGTTCTGATTTATTGACATTAGGGAATTAAGGGAAAGCGAAAGAGACAATCTTAGCTTTCTTTGTCCGTTTGCTATCCCAATGAAACTTTTTGGTATCGACAGAGATAGTCACGAAAACATATCTGGCACTGTTGATGGCTACAATGCATTATTTTTAATGAAACCTAACTAGAGTGCTTGACTGAATGCGATACAAAGCTAAATAATACCGTCAAGTGCAAAAGTGATATATTCATCTGAGACGGGATCAAGGCAACAACATTGTTTATATGCTGGATCTCAGAGGATTTACCTTATATAATTTTACCAAGGATTGCACAATCCAAGAGTAGCAAAGTCGTAGAAACGAACTAAGACAAAAATACCTTTGATACCTATACTTTGTTCAGCGAGACCCAGTTCATTCGGTTACAGCGGGAGGACCTTCAAAATGCCGCTATTTTAATTTTTGAATGATTTTAAAAAGGCTTCACTGCACTTTCCCTGGCCTTCAAAGAAGGTAAAAGGAATCTTGAGGCGGGAAACTTTTGTCGAGTGAAGGGAGTTTCAGCGTCCTGGCAGTACAATTCAGCGACCCTTGCGGCTAAAGCATGGGGTCTATGCTGCTGATTTCCGTTTCGTAAACGGTCGATGCCATTTTTAACGGTCGATGCCATCATTAGTAACCAAGCCTTTCAGAATGGACGATGCCATAACTGCTTTAGTATAGGCCTGGACAAGGTAGAAACTGGTTTTAATTTGTTGATTGAGTAAAACGCACTTGCCAAATGCTTGATTGTTCATATTCACACTGGTTTGCTTGCGGTTAGCTTTTATTTGATGGTTGGGGCAACATTATCATTGATATTTAAGAAAGTCACTTTTTACAATTAAATTTTGCGTAGTGTCGTGGTAGAAGAGGGATGTTAGGAAACAGAGGTTTCGGGTTCGATACTGGATGGTTACTTACAAATTTTCTTTTTTTCGTAGAGAAAAATTCGTTCATAAATAAAAGATTTTTAAGTGTCGCGAAATTGGCATTGACCGTTTACGAAATGTTTGGTGTGTATGGTGTTCAAAAATGATCGTTTTGATATGCCACAAAAATACATTTATGGACTATGCAAGTCTTTTGACTTCTAGTCTCGGTAGCAGGCGATTAATGCGTCCAGCGGTAACAAAGGAAAAGTTGAAGACCAAAGACCTATTTTTTAATGCGCAAATTATAGGACTAATTGAACCTATTCAAATATGGGCAAAATTGTATCCATTTGTGACAAATCACAGCCAAGTTTGCACTCTAATTTCATGTTATAAACTTCATTCCGAAAAATTAACCATCAACCGTCAAATGATGTAAAATTTAACCGTCAACCGTCAAAAAGGGGGCTTATCTTTAACCGTCAACAGTCAAAGCCATACAATTTCGGCTGTAAATTTTGCCGGGACAAAGAATGTTCTAATAACTAAGGTTTTCGATAAACAATTAAGAATAAAAAGCAGCGATATTCAAGAATGACGTTTCGACGACTCCATGCCATCATTCTCAAATTCAAATAAGATACGTTATGTGAGTTCGTTATATAGTGAATGCACGTGTGAAGGTCTCAGTGCATATGATTAAGAGATAAAAATAATCGATGAATAAGAACAAAAATACCAAGCGTGGTGCGCTTGAACTGTCAAATAAAAAGTTTTGCTTTAATAGAGTCAGATTGAATGTTAAGTGTTGGTTTTTGTTTTTGGAAGAGCATTTCATAAATTAAACAATCCAGTTTCCCACGGCATTTCTTGAGGATTGTAAATTGGTAAATCGATTCTTTTTATCTCTTAATCATATGCACTGAGACCTTCACAGTACATTCACTATATAACGAACTCACACAAAGAATGTTGATCGTTAAATCGATGACCGTAAAATCGGGATTCCATTGTGGAAAATTGTTTTGCTGCATCAGAATGTTTCATAGAGATTTTCTGTGCGTCAACCAACAGAGCATACAATGATATGAATAAAAACATTCTCGAGTAAAGCACGCACTCACTCGTACTCGTAAAATGATATTTTCTTCCAGAAAAAGGTAAAGGTCTTTCGCATGAAAATTCGTTAAATAGTTTCAAGAAGTTGGTTCTTGAAGTCCTTTGTGATATTCTTAAAACAAAAGCGAGGAAGAAGCTGTACATCTGTCTTCGGGATCTTGAAATTGATCATCACGTTTTAAATGGACGTGTCTTATTCTCAGTTGTGTTGGCTTTTTACGGACCAAGGCCTGTAAACTGAAGGCCGTCAGGCGTTTGCCAAGATAGGCACGCAGGGCGTGCTCGGATTGTTCGGTGGCAACATTGGGACTGCGATACGATAGGAAGAAAATTGTGTAAAAGCCACAAATATAAACATATCAAAAAAATTCTGATCAGTTTGTTTAACATCAATTCGGTCTTAATTTCCAAACATGTATTACCCACAACATGCAAGGCTTTCATTTAGTAACAAGACTAGAGGGTTAGACCAATGCTGAAGAGTTTCACTTCATTTCAATTCAAGCACAACTAATTTCAAGATGTCTACTTTTAAAGTGTCTTTTGTGGGTATCTCCTAATCGGTAGAATTATTCCGTCTTTATAACTTGATCAGTTGGCATCTATGCCATTTTCTGCAAGGAATTCCCCATCCTTGCCTTTTCAAGAAGGTGAACATAGCCAATATTCAACCTTGGGACTCTACAGGGGCGAATTATAGACAATTAAGGTACATGAAGAACTTTTTTAAGCGCTTTGCCTAAAAATAAAGTATTTAAGGACGTTCGCGCGAAAATTTTCCAACATTGATTTTTTCTGAGACTTTTACCACTGTGAAATGATGAGCTAGTTATGTCAGAAATGTAAAAATCATAGGCTCCTGTGAGCCAGCTCATGGATGAATGTTTCTTTGTGCCTCAGTTTCAAAAGGAGTCGTCGTGCAAAACTGAGTTTGATTTGCACGAAAATGAACCTGTAGGCGGAAGTCATATGAATGGTTTCGCACTTAGACTAGTTTTGGCACAGAGGCAAAAGGCAACTTGGAAATGGCCTACTGGATGAATGTAGAAAAGGTAGTTGAATAAAAAGAGACGAGAAATTGATCATTGTAGAGTTCTTCGTGGTACTGCAGTCAAAAACAGGAAAATAAACATATTTTGGTCAAATGTGATGCATAGGTTGTGATGTCCACATATGGTTGCTAATTGCAACCCTTTATGTGGCTGAATTTGTTCTGTGGTAAAATCATTTTATAATAAATAATTATTTATTACATGATAAAATCAATATGAGCACCGCTTTTAATAGGAACAGTTTCTTTCTTATTAAGTCCACTGAAATACTGACTACCATGATGTAGCACATAAACGCTAAGTAGCGTTAGTAAGTAACGCTAATTAAGTAGCGTAACGCTAAGTAGCGTTAGTAACGCTATGTAGCGAGTAAACGCTTTTGTAGCCAAACGTCTCCTATACACGCACATTATATATTTTTAATTGAGTTATAAATAACATAATTTTTACAGCAGCAGGACACATGTAGTAGCAGTACAGCATGATAACAATCATTTTAAAAATTGAATAAAAATTCAACAGGCATAAGCTGGAACAGTTAGGAAAACTAAGTAATTAACTAACTTTTTCGAATAATCAACTTTCCAAGATTTGTATTCAATTAATAGAGACAGATTAACACATTCTGTTTTTGTGTTCCCTTATGATGGGTTCTAGTAGCGTCATTTAATTGTAGTCCCAATATAAAGGACTGATGTTACTCTATATGTACATGTTCATGTATGTGAACATGATATGGAGCTGCTAATTTTCAGTTGAAGTTTTATTTCTGTATTCCACTGTAAAGCTATAGGTTCATCTCTGAGTTAAGTTTTGACACATGTAGTGAGATCAGGTGGAATTCACATTCTTCATCTTAAGACACTTACCACTGTAAAATGATGAGTTAGTTATGTCAGAAATGTAAAAAAAATGGGGGGTCACCGACTTCGTTTTGGAGAGGACATGACCGGAAGGACACCCTAAATCTAAAAAAGTTGGGCTTCGTTAGCAAATAAGGCCACAGTGTCTGTAAGCCCAAAAATATTGCAATTAGAACTTTGAAGTGAAATGTTCTCTGCTAAATATTGTTTAAGCGGACCCATTAAGTGAATTAGTCAACTGGTGAGATTCCTTAAAGAACAAGTTCGCATTTAGCGACCATAGTTTCACGCGCCTTGCAGCCGCAAGATGGCAGGATTTGATGTCCCGCGAACAGAAATCTTGAAATTTTTTAACTTCCCACATTAATTTTTTGTTCATCTTTGGACAATGTGGAGATAATTGTAAATAAACTCCGCTTCTGGAAAGAAAAATATGGGTCACCGAACGTCCAAGATCGTTAAATCTAGGCAAAGCTATAGCAATGGCCATCTGCCGTATCATTGTTCATTTTATTACTTAGCGCGCGCTCTCGTGCATGACGTGGCGTGTGAATTTGCGTGCGCAGTAAGGATGCGCAGAAACAATAAGCGCGAGCGGCCTTAATTCAACAACTACCAGTGGTCACTAAACTCGGGTCGCGTTAATTTTTCCAGTTTCCATGAAAGAGTAAGGTTGGACGTGACCAAGTTCTTTTTTTTTTTTTTTTTTTTTTTTGCCTGTTTATGGACCAAGAACAGTTGAGGCTCAAAAAATTGCCAAAAAAGACGCCAGGATCGGCAGCCATCTTTATAGAACAAACTTGTTCAATAGAGAATTTATTGTATAGCATAAAGAACCATTTTCTTCAAGTGAAGCAGCGCGTAGTCCCAAACAGGCAAGACGGCCTTATTTTGCGCGCTCGGGTAGCCAATCACAGCGCCGGGTTTGGTTCATCTTGCCACTCGCGGAGCTAGTCACATCGTACTAACAAGTAGAATAAATGACTGTTCTGAATATTTAACCAAGTAATGCCCCTTTTCTTTTACCTCCTTTCTTTTTAACAACAACAACAACTAATTAACAACGCTTTATTTTACCCATTCTTTATTCGTAATTTACAAATCGTGTCAGTAAATTAGGGAAGCTAAGAGTATTGGCTACCTGAAATAACCATGAACGACCGGACAGCAATGCTACAACAAAATCATATAAGGGCAGTCAGGTACATAACGTAAGCAAACACAAGAACGCAATACAATCAAAACACATAAGATAAAAATGATACTCATGGAGACTCGTGTCCAAAAATAGAATAATATAAGCTACAATGGACGCATGGAAAATATATTTCACGAGAACTTGAACGACACACATCCAACTTAGTTTTTGTAAAGGGCAATGGCGGACCTAGGGGCCTTCACAAGGAGGGTCAGGGTGGAAGAATTGGAGTTAATGTGGTTTTTATATTTAAAAGAAGTAGGAGTTATTGGCTCCTGAAAAAAAGGCAGATTGATTTTGGGTGAAGCTTATTTCACTTTCAAAGCTGTTTGTGAGAGTAAAGGGGATTTTCGGGGCTCCGGCACTGACATTCTATTAACGGAGTCCCTCCTGGCCTCTAGATCAACCATTGTAAAATACCATAAAATGGTATACGAGGTCAATTTATAAAATTGACATTGTATCACTCTATAATGACTCTGTAGAGGTCTATGCCATCTTATTAGCGATATAAAAACGAAATGTGATCTAAAAGAAAAAAAAGGGGGCGCCAAAGATATCGTAGCAGTTAACAAGGCTATATCAACTAAAAGTTAAATGGTTTTACTTTTAAGCCGATTTTTATTTATTTAGATTGCCTCCTAGCGAACGTGCTTGGCACCCACTAAATCATTTATAAATATCGCAAAATCCTGCTGTAAGCCTGTTAGGGGTCTTTGCGTTAGCTTATAACCTGAGAGCTTGGGAGGAGCTTAAGCCGACACGACGCAGAAACGTTCCTGAATGCACGCCTCTTTAAACAACGTTCAATTTTCGAGCGACCTCTCGTTTATGGCTGTATCACGTTTCCACTTCACTATCAATTTATGCGCTGTTTCTTCAGTCGATCTGAAGAAAGAAATCTTGAAATGTTTTTATAATCCCGTCGTTTCCGTTTCTTTCCAGTTATACCAATGACTGCAGTAGATGAAGAGGACGGGGTAGAGAAGAGAGGTATTCTAAAAAAAAAAAAAAATGGAGCTACGACGCAGGATTTTACGAAGATTATGCACCAGGCAAGAGAAAATCACTGCCATCCAGTGGCTAAGCCGTGTTGAACTAAACTAACTACGGTCAGCCACTTACGATAACTCGGACCCTCGGTAACGCTACCTCGAACCAGAATATGATATGCCTGGATTTTCACGCTAACTCGAAGCAATCATTTAATCTTTTCAGGTCATGTTCTTTCGCAATACTCGAAATAACTAGAACCTCATTTGTCAAAGTGTTATGAATCAAACGGCTATCCAGAATCATCGACATAAATAGATTTTCTGCAAAGTGTCAGAGACTTAACAGAATATTTCTGAAGAGAATACAAATTCGTTGCAACCATGTACTGCAACAGCAATAGACAAAATAGTATTCGTCTGCCTCTTTGTTTTGTTTTCTCGCATTCCCTTCAGATCCGTTATTTTTTGCTATGCTGGAAAAGTATCGTTTATGTTATACTGTTAAGATTGAAATGCACACCGTCTTAGTCCCCAGTCTCCGTTCATCCACCCCATGCCAGTTCCCATCACCTTTCCTGGAAGGCTCGAGGTATAAGGAGTGGAGCTAACTGTTTGCTAGGCATTACGAGGCCATCAGTTTCAAAAGATAGAGCTTTACATATATTTCGGATGAATGAAGTATAGTTTCGTTTTGGTTGCCATGCCACCACTTAGAGCATTTTACCTTTTAACTTAATTAATTTCCAAGAGGTCGCACTGGCAACAGTCTTTCAGAAACATGAGGCTTTTCTTTGCACTTGCATGCACAATTATTAATTATAGGATAACGGAACTTCGACCACCGACAAGATATATTTGAAGCTTGGGCCCCAGGTCTCTTCCCTTTCCGCCCGTCTCGGACTTTGCGGCAATGCCATCGTAACATCATCACTGAGACTGGATCAGAGGGAACACACGACATCCCATGAGGCCACGAGCACTGCTTGTTTACACAGCGGCCCATCTGCGAAGGAAAACTACGTTCTTTAATTCATTATTTTAAGGTAAACTTAGCAGCCTGAAAACTCTTTCTGCTTAGTCAGTTTCACGCAAAAAAAAAAATAACTTGGAGAAGGGTTAAAGGAAATATAGTAATGCGTGAAATGGAATAGGATCAAAACGGATTCTTTCAACATGAAATATTTCGTTGGCAAAATGAACGCTATGTTTTGTAATGTTTCCAGAATGAAGTCATAACATGACTCTATTTATGACAGGGAATGTTTTAACAAGTTCTTAAAAGACTCTAGCGTGTGTTTCGGAGTTTGACCCTCTCTCTACACCTACACGTCGGAGAAAATGTTTCCGGTTTACTTAACCCTTTATCCCCTAAGGCGAACAGCAGTTTTTCTTAAATCAGCAAATAAAGACTCTCCGCCTGTTTACAATATACCATTTGAAAGCCACTGATCTCCTTATTTAAGGATTTACATAGCAGCTATGAAGGAAGTAGTCATTAAGGCCCCGTTCATAGTAATGCTTTTCTGAAACGTTGCGTTTTCGATGAAGCGTATAGACGAAAACTCTGCATCAGCACACTGCCGTTTGAACTGATTTCACGCTGTCCACATTGAATTGCTCGAAAACGCTTATGCTAAAATGCTATAGGAAAACACCACAAATGTCATTTGCGCATGCGGACATAATGTGAATGACGTCAGCATTTTGGAAACCTCCGTCAATTCAAAAACCACGCCAGTACGCTAGGGCTCAGTTTTCGGATGTCTCCACTCCAGCGGACAGCGCTTCAAATGCATGCGTTTTCCATGAACACCATGAGAATTTTGGGTCGTTTGAGTGTGGACGGCAGGTCAAAACGCATCAGAAACGACGTGTTCTCAACAAAAGGGCATTAGTGACGACTTCTGCTCTAGACGCGACTGTGCTAATCGTAGATTGCCATACTCGATAAATGCCTTGACCATGAAAACGTGGCCTCTGTCAGTTATTTTGCAAAGCGCATACTTGCAACCCTTGTCTGGTTGTCAGGGTCTTTGCTTATTCTTGTCAGACTGCTTGTTCAGGCTCACTGAATTCGTTAACGCCACAAAAACATTAATGGCCCGTCTAGCATAATTTCCACAAATTTGAAAAGGCACAATTTAATGTCCTGCCAATCGGTACCCGGAAACTCAGAGCATGTTAAGATCCGGAATACCACTAAGCTCATTTATAGAACGTGAGGTATTAAGCGTAATTGATTAATTTGATTAAGCCGGTAAGAAAGATAACATTGGTCTGGCTCCTTCTGTAAGGGTCTGGTATGAATGTCTAAGCAGCGGTCATTTGAAACTGTCTGATAGATATATCCATATGTGTTGATGGCTGCCAAATCGCAAAAAACATAGTCGCACAAATCATGCTAGGGATGCTCGGATCGTCTTTCTGTTTCGTTCTTGGATCACATTGTGGTATGTTTGCAGTCAGTACCTGAAACTACTCCGTACAGAGGTAAACTGAGCCGAACGCGAATTTTTGTTGAAAGTTACCTTAACGCAAATAAAGACAGTAAGTGCACAATAAAAAGAACTTTTCGAGGAAGGCACAGTTCACGGTTGAACTATCAATAAAATTGCTGTGGCTAAGTACACTCCAACTTTCGCCTTCGACAGAACGTTGGTTCTTAAATATCTCTTTTCGGTTCAGAAAAGAAACTTTTTGACGCAAGTATTTCCCGGTTGAATTAATTGCATGCGCAGCGCGCAGGAGGGCACGCTGGTAAAACTATAAATTGTAGATAATGGTAGTCCGCTGTTCCAAGGAAACCTAAAGTTGACTTGTATGACTAAGCATTACTCCGCTATCGACATTAAAATCCTTTGTTTGTTCAGTGTTTTACGTTGTTTTTATACTTTTGGGATTATTTTGGGAGTATTTTTCTACTGAGCTATACCGGACCGAAAAGAAACCTGCATACTTTTAGTTGATCAAGTTCTTCCTCTTTAATTGGACTCTTTTTTACATCTCTCGTTTGTTTTCGTTTAACCTGACTTTAAAGCCAGCTAAATTCGACATCGGGAACGATGAGCAAGAACGATTTTCATTTTTTTTGTCGGTATTCAAACCCAAGATGTAGAAAATTAGCGACCAAATACGTTCCTAAGACCCTGTGATCCTTATACAACAGCCACGCATTGTTTGGCTTGTGTCATTTGCAAAGCTGGGTTCAAGAGTCAAGTGAAAGCGTACAGGCCCGGCTCTTAACGACTAAACGGTCGATTGTTCTGCTCATGACAGACGAGAGTGCAACCACTAAAGACCCGCTTTGTTCGAGTTAATTCAGTGGTCCCAATTAATTAAACCGCTGACGTTTCTAAATACTTGAATGCCTACACTCTACTACTATGCAGCTGAGTCAGCAACAATTCTTTTTCTTCCCATTTCTAGCTGTATAGGGCTGTTTTTTGGCATTTTTCATATACTGAGGTTCGAAATATTAACAGCATATGGAATCTTATTGTTGTGATTGATACACGTGTATCATATGATCCAGTTAGATACAGAATATTATTTCTGTCGTGAATCTTTGACCTTAGCTCGACAGGTGCTTTTTGCGTCTGGTCTATATTTAAATCGCTTTAATACAGGCAGCACTTATTACACTTCCAAGCAGTTGTTTATGAAAGATTGAGTCGTGTTAGGCTACAATCCAATCTTTATCGTTCTGACACGCAAATCTGCACCAACATGCAAAGTAAGCTGGCTTTTGCTCTCCTTTCCTCTCTAATTCATCGACAATTGTCTGTTTTTCTTCAAATAAAACGAACGGACTCCTGATGGTTTGCCTGGAAAACTCGTACGCGATGAGCTCTTATACATGGCAACATTTCAAAATAACGGCTACAGCCTCAAGCCAAAAATAAATTTTATACTCAACTGAAAGATGGCCCGAGGCATACCACTGGGCCAAAAATTTATGATCTCATATATGCTGGCGGTTTCAGTCAGTCGCCACAATTGGTGACATAGAAAGGGATTCTAAGCATTAAAGCACAAAAATGATATTGTTTAGCTGGCTCTATAGCATTTCAAGCCTTTTCTAATTACTTACTGAGATCCACCGCGGCCAATAGCAGTTCCCCAAGTGCTTCCAAGTTCTTTCCACAGGACAGTCCGATTTGTGAATGAGCCATTTCATCAAAAACCTTTCAACAGATAGGGACGTTTTACCCATCTTAGGTATAGTCTCGTTCCTGATAACCTGCCTGAGAAAGTTTTTTTCTGCGGTCGTGATGCCACGCAGTGAAACTCGTTGCACGATCGGTTCGT
Source organism: Orbicella faveolata (assembly GCF_042242905.1). Classification (NCBI taxonomy): domain Eukaryota; kingdom Metazoa; phylum Cnidaria; class Anthozoa; order Scleractinia; family Merulinidae; genus Orbicella; species Orbicella faveolata. Next base: position 28,207,562 of record NW_028301547.1, on the reverse strand, counting down.
CGGACATCTGCGAGGGCTCAGTCACTGACAAAAAGCGCTCATCTATCTTGCCTCCAAGGCGTTTGAGAAGTCGCCTCTCATTCAAATCACGCTCGCTCGGTTTCTGAAGTTGTTCCTCGCAGTCGTCTATGCTCTTTGGTTGAGTGCTCTCAACTGGCTTTAATAGCAGACCACTGCCTATTAGGACATTTTTAGGATGAGATCCCTCGTGTGGGTAAATCATGTGCACACCGCTACCACCTTCAAAGTTCCGAGCGTGAACACATTGCGAAATTTTCGCCGCATTCAGCAGCAAAGTTGTCGCGATGATTAGTAACGTCTTCATGCTTTACGCTTACAGAAGCAAATGTCTAATGCTTTAGGCCCGATTTGCTTTTATAGCTCAGAAATGTTCTGTTTACCTCCTTACACCCTGTGGACGCTTCGCTCAGACACTGGACACTAAATAACATTTGACGCGACGCTAGACGAAAAATTAAGATCCAAAATATCTCCCATTACAAATGTTCTTTGGACCAAAGACGGGATTTTATTGACCCCGCGGCCGGACTGAATTCAATTCTGGCACTGTGTTGACTTCGTGTGATAGAAGTATATAATGTGCGCCCGATGGCGCGAGACTCGAGTACGTAATGTAGTCTGAAGCTCATAATTTGAAGACTGGCCAAGTTTCTGTTCCAAAAAATTCGCATCGAGAAGATTAATGATGAAAACGTCGTAAACTGCGGTATCAGACAGGAGTCTAAAGCCTCGCATAGTTCTCAGTGATAGCTGTGTGCTATCTGTGTGCTTTGTAAATATTGCAATTCGTTTACAGACGTCGAGTAAACTAAATGGAAATGCGATTAGTTTGAGTCTCAATTCTTAAATCCTTGCCATCATTAGCGAAGTACTTTGTTTATTACCAGACTGTGGTTAAACCTTTAAAAATGATACAGCTGAAATTATTAAACAGTGGGATGTCACCATTCCCCCACAAAAAAATTACACTTGCGTATTGAATGATTCTGATGTTGCATCTAGCCGAGATGTAACTGTGACGTTAACGAGACAATGAAAACTTGCTTTGTCTTTCTTTCGGCAGACAAGAATAAGCTGTCACTTTGCACCAAGACAACACAAAAACGACTTACCCACGCGAAGAAATTAAGCGGAACAGGATATGCTTGCACGTAAAGAGGCTAATACGCACAGCCACTCAACACTCCAACGAGACGAAGAAGCTTGATTTTTCGCCATTTTCATAAAGGGAAAGTGAAGAAAGTTTTAGAATTTGTCTAACTGTTACACTGTTTCACATACTTTACTCATTTATCTTCAAAACTGGGAAAATGTAACAAGGAATGCTAAAGGTAAACAGAGAACGTTATTGGGTATGATATCATTAAAAGATCAGTGGCTCATATCTCTACTAATACTACATCCATCCAATTTACAAAATTATTTTGGTGTTAAGGAGTACAGATGGCATCGTTTTACGATGAAAACATTGGCTAATTATACCCTACACCAACTGATTAATGCGATTATTACGTTTCTCTCAAAGAATGGAAAGACAGTTCTTGACAAGAGCGTATAACTCAAGTCCGCTTGGCTTCCCGCCAAAACTACATTCGTTTGCCCGCGTTGGGCCTTGGGAGGTAGCTTGGGTAGCAGATGTTATATCTCGCCTCTGCCGGGATTCTGCGCGTCTATCACAAACCGCGCAAACTTGTGAGGTACTTGCGACTTAAATGGTTTCCCGCCAAAAAGGACTGTATGCCCGAGGCGAACTCTTTAATTCATAGTAAGCAGCCTGCGCAGCTGGCGGAATTTCCCGCGGGAGTAATTTTTTTTTTGGTAGCGAAGCCGTTTACAAAAGCGGTGAATTCGAAGCCGCGAGGAAGTCCCTGCCTCTCGCGAATTTTATGTCCTCGCGAGGACATTAAATGCCGGCTCCGCCGCAAAAAGTCACTCTCTCACAAGTCCCGCCTTTAGGTGAAAACATTTGGGTAAATAGAAACTCTGTGTCAAAACATGATTATTCATATATATATATATATTTTTTTTTTCACATGGGCCGATTTAATTTCAAATCGTGATTCCACTAAGTCCATTCTAATTCCAAAGGTCACAAAAATAACCCAGCCTTTTTCATTTTCAATTTCCAAAAAAACTGAAAGAAAATCCACACTTTATTCAGATTACAGACATTGATAAATGAACTTGATGGTGTTGATGAACTTGAGGGTGGTGGCCCGTACTCACAATCGCCGGAACACGAGCCTAACGACGTTCTGATAGGAAGGGAAAAAACTCTCATATAACCAGTGCACAATTTTATCGTTGCGAAGATACTCTGAGAGAGCTATTAAAAACAATACGAAGTGCGGAATGCGCGCAGTCGAATTTTTCCGTGATCTGAGAGAGAACACCGAAACAGACAAGACTAATGGTTTCCGCAGGGCTGGCATTCATAATTACGTCTTCAGGCTGTCTGGATCACAGCACTGTTCGGCACTGTAAAGACTTCCCATGCTTGTTTCCCGTTGGCACAATCCACTTTTTTTTAATTTTTGAAAAAAATCAGACAAAGCCTCCGCGAATGTTACGAGAGGAGTCTGAGGAAGTCTAGTAGCCCTTTCTTGGCACTTGTCTTGGCCATATTTAAACTACAGCAGGAACGTCACGTACAGACAAATCTTCAGATTATTGGAAGTACTCTTTTTGCTCTCATGAAGGAAAAAAAAAATTTTCGTTCCGAAAATTGAGATTCCACTGGATTATGTCGGCTGTAGTTTTAAGTATGACTCCAAACAAATAAAAAACAAAATGGTTTTAGAACACCAAGGGACTATGACGGACTCGAAGGCAACATCCATTTTTTTTGTCTGCCATTACAAAGGGTTTCATTGATTCTCGAGCTAAAGTATTAATGTGACCATGCAACATTTCTAAGCATGGCTCGCCTGTACCTGTTTATTTTCCCCCACTTGTGTTTTCGATCGTCTTGGGCAGCTTGCTGATGACAAGGAAGCTTTGAGCTTTTCGGGCGGATCAACAGTTACCAGGCTCTGCGAGCCATTCAACTGTTTGACCTAGAACCACGAATAACCACACCACCACCAGTCAACGTTGTATGCAATTTGGTATTTCAAAAATAGAACTGTATTTGAGGTTCATTTGCATCGTCCATACATGTTAAAACAGTAACATTTCTGACCTACAGCTGCATGTCACCAAATATTCTCATAATATACAAAATAATAAATGTCTCAGCTGATTATAGAAACTTTTGCTTCGTAATTTTCATATTATATTACACAATGCCACGAAATAAATAAGTAAATTGGATAAAAAGATTTTGAAGAGCTAAACAGTACAAGAATTTTGGACAAGAAGTACTGGATTACGAGGACTGGAGTGGATTATTGTTCATCCAATTTGACTTTGCGACAAAAATCAAGAAATCAAAATTGTCACTATGGTGCAATTTCGATGCATTTTAGTCATCGTCGCTTTCTTTTGCGGCTAATAAGCTCCCGGCCTCGCTTATGAAAACATGATATACCAGCTGGGGGATTGCCCTTTCAATAAAGAGACACTCAAATTATTTAAAAGGTGAAACCTCGAGGAGGTCACGTAAAATCTGATGCAATAACGATGTGAACAACAATAGTGCAGATGAAGACGGATTAGGCACGGCGAACTTGAAAAGTTCAAGCTAAATGTTATAAGATGTCTGAGCTATCAGTGAGTCAGATCATTAGCCTAGAGCTGCAAGATATCCAGCTCAAGGCTTTTGGCTGCCTGTACTTCTGGCTTGTGAAGGTGAGAAACCTTACAATTCTCGCTTTTTTTTTCTGCCACTCTTTTGTACAATGTTAGTTCTGATTGTTTCTTGCTAATTCAAGACTTCAAAACGTAGTTGATGATTTTGTCACCTCAGCTTTGGTAAGTGAGAGAGGACCTCGGTGTCTGTTAAGAAAAAACAATTAAGGAGCTTAAGCAAACCACGACGGCAACGGAACGGCGACAACAACGTCATCAAAATGAGCAGAACAGTGGCTGTGCACGTACGTTGTAAGTCTTTGTACATTTCATAGCCGTCCTCTGCACAACATCGTAAAATGACCAAGTTCTGAGCATTTTGGAGAACGTGGGCCACGATGGCTAATTTTTCGTATTTGCTTCTGAAATTTATCCCTGGCATTCCATATTTAGTTTTAGCAGGTTTTTAGACCGATCGGCCTATTAAACTGATCTAGATAACTATAGCCAGTTCCCGGCTCTCGGTCAGTGGGGACGATCGAAAAAGCGGGCCAGCGACGAGCTGGGTACGGGAGAGAAAAGGAGTGTATAAACCAAATTTTTCCAGACGTCGTCATTGCTTAAGGTCCCTATTATTTAATTTTATATACGACCCGCCTGCAGCAAAGAGTAAAGTCCGACAAATTCCTCCGTAAATTCCCCGTTAAGAGACTTGGTTGCCCGCCAATACAGCTCTCCAGCGGTGTCTAGTTTACCACAAGGATGCTGAAGTTCAAGGCGAATATAGTCCAGCCACAGATCTGGGAGAAATAAGAAACACACAGCGTGTTACAGTAATCATGATTCGCTTCTCTATGGACACGGGACATAATGTCTCTTGGACATTGGTCGGGTGTCATCAGGGCAGGTAAAAAAGCGGGTCCGATCGCCCGGGGCAAGTAGATTTTGCTGTTGGGCAAGTGAAAATAGAAGTTCAGTGGCCCGGTGGGCACATGAAAAATGATAATATTATTAGCCTCAATAGTCTTGCAAGTCTGAATGAAAGTGTCAGCTCGATAAATGAAACTACTTCAAAGCTTAAGACTGTAAGATTAGTTAACCATTAGGTTGAAACCATGGATTAGCTAGGAATCCAAGCATACTTTGTTCACGTTTGTCCTCTGATTTCCATACTGGCCGGCACGTTGGCAAGTAGTATTTAAGTAGGGGCAAGTGAAAACTGAAATTTACTGGCCCACTGGGCAAGTGGATTTCAATTTTTTTTCCTGCCCTGGGTGTCATTCATGTCCTTCCCGAGAGTCTACAAACAGAATCTGCTTCAAATACGGGGTAATGTGGGTACTTTTCACCGCAATTGGATTCACCCGACAATCCCCTGCTTCCATAGGTAGAGCAGACTGGAGAATCCCCGAACGGATTAAACGCTTTCAACATATTAGTCAGACTGTTTACTTCATTATCAAGTAGGAGAAAAAAAAACACCAAAACACATTCCATTGAAATCAGTTGCACATCGTTTCTTAGGTTTCGTATTCGTACAGCAGAGTTACCTCAAATTTTGGAACTGAATTCAAAACAGGGAGCTGATGAACAAGAGTTTAACAGAGCTTTGCATTTCGAACCTGGAACATTAGAACACCGAATAACCTTTTTTGATTCTCTACAGTTTTATTCTTCGTTATCCAATTTTTGCAAAGAACATTCGGAATCCCTTTTTGTTTTACCAAAGAAGCTTAGTTGCGCTTTTTGCAATTCGAATAAAATCTCTTAATACGTGTCAACCATACAAAAATACTAAACCGTCAAAGAAAGAGAATAAATTGTCAAAAAATGGGCGGGGTGACAATGAACTGCATTGAGCTGACCTTGGGGAAAACAAATTGCTAAATTGGACGAAGTCATAGACCAGAAAAAAGAAACTGAAGAAAATTCGCTGAAAGCAGCGCGTCAAAGCGATAGCAGACAACAATACTGTAGATGCACACCTAGGAAAACACGATGAAAGGGGAAAAATAATCATTTCTTACACAAATAACAAAATACTGTCAATGCCTACCAGATTTTTTTCCAGAAAACGCCGGCAAAAACCCCTTTTTTTCCTTACGTAATCGACAACAGGCTCATTCACAAGGATTACACCACAAATCAAAAAAAAAATTCACCGATATCCACAATCGTGTGTAATGATGGCGATTAGAGCCACGCTATTATTTTTGCGTATTAAAAAAAGACGGACAAAGTCTTGAAAGTGTTTGAAGGTAATAGGCTTAACAAAGGCTAAGAAAACAACGGCTCAAACCTGAAACCGCTGAAACGGCAAGACTTGTAAACAAAAACCAGAATGGAGAAAATACTGACTTAAAAAATAAAATGGCGCATATTTTAATCGTTAAATTTACCTCGGGGGCAGTGTGCTAAATTAGCCATTTAAATATGCTCTGACTTCATCGAACGTCTAATGTAATAAAAAAATATATTTGCTGTTTCAAACCTCGATTTGCTCTGTTTCTGGAAATACACTAATAGTTGCTCTAAATGTTTTGAAAGAATGACGTTGTGGAGTATTACTAAAAGCTACGTCGTGAAAGCCATCCAGCCGTTTACGGTGAGCCGATTACAAAATAGGAAAAAAAGAAGCAAAAGGACATAAAAAAAAAAAAAAGACATATTAACTAAATACCTAGAGCAAAAAAGAAAGCGCACTTCTCAGTCACTAAAGTTAAAGGCTAAATGGACAGTTTAACCCCGTGCCAAGCTCCTTTAAATAATTATATCGTTTGCAAATGATTGTTCTAGTTTTTCTAAACCAAATGTGTAACCCATTAGATATTAATTGTTGTTAACCAGAGTTCTACTCGCTTTTAGATTGCGAGCCGTACAAAACACAAGCTAACAGTTCTGTCGCACCGACTCTCTCGTACTCAAAAATCCATACAGCCGCCTTAACTTACGGAAACAGCCAACAAAATGGGTCTAGCAACCATTATTGAACGGCTTAGTACCCCAGATAATCAGTCCTTCTTGAATTCTACGTTTTTGTTTTAGTCCACAACGAAACTAGTCTCGGCATAAAATTCACTCATAGACATAAACAATTTCATGGTTCTAACTCTGATCTTGTTGTGAGCACAAAGGTGATAATTACAGCTGAACTGTTGGACACGGCCGATCCGTGACCTCCTGAAAACTTCCCTTGAATCCATCGAAATCACTTTAATTTACCTCATAGCAATTAACTAAGACCCCTACCGAAAATCCATCTGCTTAACATCCAACATAAAGATCCTTTACATAATAAAACTCCTCCGAATGTTCACCCACTGAGGAGCTTAAATCTAAATTTAGTTCTAAACAAAAATATCCTTTTCATGCGATTGCAAAATCCTTGGTACTTTTGTGTTTTCCCAGGGGGGACTGCTCTACAAAGTTCTATGCGAGAAAGCTCCGCCGCGAAGTCCAACCCCTTACCCTTTTGTATACCGTTTTGAAAGAAAAGGTAACTCTTTCGTATACCTTTAATTGAAAAAAGTACTCCCTTCAGATGCTTTCATAACTGACCCGTATTAAAAATAAATCGCCAAAAAAGGAAGTCGTCTTGTCATTTTTATGTAGTGCCTAATATCTAAAAATGATAAAAGGCGCCGGTTCGAAATATTATAATTAAAGGTCCTTTTAAATAACTAAATGACAGATTTCCCTACCAATTCATATACTTCAACTTGTGAAACCCCTGCCCCGCTTTAATATACCTGAGGCCTGAATACGGCATCCCTTTCGGGCGGAGCCTCCCGTATGGGCCACTATAGGGAATACCGCCCCCAGCCCCTCTGGGTTTCGGGGTATTTTACAGCAACAATGTTTGAGAATTGCTCTGTTAATTCAACGACTGAACAACTGGTTCTGTGTTTCATATCGTTTGATTTGTTTAATAAGTTTTGGCTTTCTTTTCACGAATAATTACTACGAGGAATTCTTGGTGCCACTAAGTTCTTTAGGACGCACAATCCCCGGGCATAATCCTCAGTTTACGTGACGTTATCACAAATCAACCCATCACCTTAAGCTTATCGCATTAGAAATTAAGTTTGTTTTGACTGTGGTATATTTTTGCGGATTTAATTTTTTTCCGATCTGATCTTTCACGATCCGTCATGAAGAAAGAATTCCCAAGTTAAAAAATTGACTGACTGTTGGGTTTTTTCAGTCAAGATTTTTCCACCTAAGCTAACAAGATTAACTCTATGAATACACATTAAATACCATTAAATCTCCTATTGACACTAACAGCGATCCAAAAAAAATGAAACCGTAGAGAAATACGTCAAATGACTGGTGTTTTCACGTGATGATTCATTAAACTTGTTTTCGTCAAAATTACTTTCTCTTCCATGAGATAATGGAATGACTTTAAACAACTTTTCAAAATGCATACATGCACTTTTCGTGCAATTTCGAATGTTTTTCGTTTACTACCATTATTACGGTTAACAATAATATATTTATTCTTGCTTATTCGCGTTCTCCGCGTTACGAGACGAGACAGGAAGCGAGCTCTCGGAGTTGGCGCCTAATCCCGGTTTCCATAAAAAAAAAGTACCACAAAAAATCATATCAAGTCTCTCCTCCTTAATATACACGTAATGCCAAAACGCTGTTACAGTGTACATCTCCCAGCTTTTGTTCTTTTTCAGGTTGACCCAACAACACGCCAGAGCCCTTTTTAACACCTAGGTTTCGTGGGAAGCTATATGAATTGCGTGCCGGTCGTGCCCAAGAACACAACACTTCTGTGTAATGATCAATTCAGTCTGACTTCATAGCCCGAGGCACAAATCGTTTGACCACCGTGCCCTCCTCCGACGAGACAGGAACCCAAAAATGACACATGTACGAAGTCCCACAGTGATTCACGAGACAGCCGGCACAAGCTGTGTATACACCGCACAATACATGCACGTGCAAGACACAAACAAACACCGAGCCAGACAAAAATAAGGTGATGTAAAATATACACGACAAGGACGGAAATTATACAAATGTTTTGACAGAAATATACTGCTGCCATGCTGAGTAAGTTTCACCACAGAAATACCGGGAAAAAACTAGCCTTTAAAGGACAAAACGAAGCGAAAACACGAAGTATTGATGTCATTGGTCACAGCAAATCACTGGGGAAAAAACTAACAAGAAGAAGAACGTTCAAATCCGAGTTTTTTTTTTGGCCTGCGTTTCATTCAGTCAGACAAATTGTGTTACCAACAGTAGACCTCATAAAATGGCACCTGTCAATCACTTTGTTAACCCAGCATGCAGCATTGTGCTGTTAACATCTATTTTTTCACTTACGAACAACACGCATGTGTTATTCTGTATCAGCGATCAAAAGTACAGCGCAAGCGCAGTTCCCGCTAAAACTATCGCTTACAAATACAAGAGTTCTCTCCTTTCAACACATTTATTAGCGCAAGCCTACACAAATGTATTGCACCGAACTTATAACTTTTACAAAGACGTTGTAATAACGGAGGCTTTGGATAAACAATTAAGAAGAAAAATTAGCGACAATAATTTCGAAAGGCGTTTCGATGACTCATTCGGCATCATTTTCAAATTCGTAAAACTACAAGTCAGATTCTTATGAGTTCTTTATATACTGACAATGCGTGTGAAGGTCTCGTTGCATGTGATTAGAAAAACATTACAGCGAAAACAGGCAAGTGGAGAGTAGGTTTCTCTAAGTTGCGACAGAAGACTTGCATCTGACTGAATACATTATTTGTCAGTGGACCATTTTACATTTGTCTGTTCAGTGACCAGGGGCCCGTTTCTCGAAAGCCCCGGAAACTTTTCGGGCCCGGAAAGCCATAACAAAATCTCGAACTTAACGATTACAGAGCTGTTTTGCCCACATAATCTTAATATGAACAGAGGTTCCCTTGATACAAGAAGTTTCAGGCGTATACACTTCTCCGTTTTTAGATACAGATGAACTAAAACTGGCTTTATGGGCCCGAAAAGTTCCCGGGGCTTTCGAGAAACGGGCCCCTGGCCTTTGAATGGCAGCGAGGCTGCAGGTGACCTTGCTTTGTTAAAGACCTCGCTGCTTTTGTTGTGTAAATAAAGTTGTTCTTATGTTAACTACTTGGCATTTAAATGAGAAAAGCAGAGAGGTCTGTATCAAAGCAAGGTCACCTGCAGCCTCGCTTGCATTCATAGGCAAGGTAACTATACACACAACTGTAAAATAGTCTATTTACGTAAGTTTCTAAGCTCTCTCTGTACCCTCCACCCACCCCTCCCCTGCAAACAAAACACTCACCAGGATGAGAAGTCCCAAAATGATCTACAGCTGCCTCGTACAGATCGCGGGCGCGCTTAACACTGGGCTTAACCTGAGTAACCATATAAGGGACAATAGGATTAAAAGTGGTATAAATCATAGCTCCAAATTAGAATGTCCTGTAAAGCGTAACGCTACAAGAATCACATTGCGATGATTTCATTTTACGTTAAAAACAGTTGTGTGTTCACCCACCAAAAAAAATGCCTAAATTAACATGTTTTGTTTCATGGGAAAACATGCTTTATTCTGACTTATTTCGGCAGCTGCATTTGAACGAAAATCAGTTTACTAATGTCCAATCTTTGTTTTGCTTACTACCAGAAGGTTAAAAGCTTCTGTTATTCGGTTTTGTAGTGCGCTCTCTTGTTGGTTACTCCAATTTGCTGTCAATTCAAATTGTAGAGAGACGTATAAGACAGGTTCCACACCAGTCTACTCTTCGCGGTCAACTAAACTCATTCTTTCGGAGTAAGTTAAAGTCCTGGGAACAAGCAGGTTGTATTCATTAGGAAAAATGGGTGTCATTACTAGCTGTATTTTTAGTTTTTTGACCCGCTTACCTGTGTTAGTTCTAAATCAATGCATTTTCGAAAGAAAGAAATGGCAAAAGGTCGTGCTTGAATCAGCCTAAAAGGGAGAAAACGAAAGTCGAAACAAAATCAAGTCAACATTGACATAACCCTTAAGGGCATCAAAACAACCTTTACTACTGAGAGCTACATGTCAGAGTGTTTTCAACACTAGGCGGAAGGCAGTAAAATTTACGGCTTGTACACACTACGTACACAAAGACACAAACCGATATCTTACCTTAGTATTTCGCGTAACTTAATGTAAGTATTGTAAGTAAATATATGTTCTGCAAGTAATACAAGTACTTATTGTAAGTAGAGTCTTGTATTGCTGGTAGTGTAAGTAGCCGGTATTGTAAGTTATTATATTTTCTGCAATGCCAGTATTCAATTGTAATAGAGTATTGTGTTGCCAGCGTAAGTAACACTATTGCTAGTAACGTAAGTATTGTGAAGGTGAATTAATCAACATGACACGAGTGTGGGACAAAGAAAAATTCTGAGTCCCCGACAGGAATCGAACCCATGACCTCCCGAACACCGGGCGGGCGTTCTATCCACTGAGCTACGAGAACTCATGGAGAGCAAGGTCATTTAACTGAGTTCATGTATGATAGGTGTCCTGCATACTGCTAGGATCAACGCTATCGAATTCATCGTGAGTAGTGATAAGTTAATAAAGATGGTGAATTTTAAGCTCGGTAATGAAATGTGAAGGTGAATTAATCAACATGACACGAGCGTGGGACAAAGAAAAATTTTGAGTCCCCGACAGGAATCGAACCCATGACCTCCCGAACACCGGGCGGGCGCTCTATCCACTGAGCTACGAGAACTCATGGAGAGCAAGGTCATGGGTTCGATTCCTGTCGGGGGACTCAGAATTTTTCTTTGTCTCACGCTCGTGTCATGTTGATTAATTCACCTTCACATTTCATTACCGAGCTTAAAATTCACCATCTTTATTAACTTATCACTATTCACGATGAATTCGATAGCGTCGATCCTAGCAGTATGCAGGACACCTATCATACATGAACTCAGTTAAATGACCTTGCTCTCCATGAGTTCTTGTAGCTCAGTGGATAGAGCGCCCGCCCGGTGTTCGGGAGGTCATGGGTTCGATTCCTGTCGGGGACTCAGAATTTTTCTTTGTCCCACGCTCGTGTCATGTTGATTAATTCACCTTCACATTTCATTACCGAGCTTAAAATTCACCATCTTTATTAACTTATAACGTAAGTATTGTTCTGTAAGTCGAGTGTCGTAATAAGACCTGCAATATAACCAATGCAAGTAACTGTATGTTTTGTAAATTAAAATTATTATTAAAAAAATTCTTACCTTTTGTAAAGTTTTCTAGCCTTTTTAATCCCTTTTGTCGTGACTGCCCATTCGACATACTTCTCCTTCAGTGGAGTCCTGATGTCGAGACACGATTCTAACGAAAGCTGAAACAAGACACAAGTATATGAACTATCAGCAAAAGTATGGCCGTCTCTCGACTCTTTATTTTGTGCAAAACGACTACATATGGTAATGGAGAAGCCAGGCAACACAAATCCAAACTACGATAATGATAGACTAGCCAATATCTAATTTCCTACAAGTTAAACGGTAGCCTGCGAAAACTTCCGTCCTCAAGGCTATAGCAAGTTGAGTTCTCTTAGTTCCGTTTACTAAGTTCCAATTGATTTATTCATAAGACTAGTACAAAATGCTTTAGCCAAGCCATAGTTAACTGAGGGAAATGGTTAGGAAACTTAGCAAAGTTCTTTGCTGTATGTTTTTGTTTGTTATTTTGGGGGTGACCCTGCACAAAGCCTGGCAAAATGCAAAAGGTGGTTAGGTATGCTCTTACAACTAACCAAAAGAAGCATTGCGATTATGTAATGCATGCATACTCGACGAGCATAAAACAAAAGATGTGTAGGGTCAAGGACCTCCATAAATCTAGGCCTGTTTGTTAGCTTTTCCCTCTATTAACTATGGCCAAGCAAAACAATTTCACAAAGGGTTTCTTCAAGGGCCGGATTTTACCGGCCTGGTTTAAATCATCTAGAAGAGAGTTTAGTTCAAAGCAATTTGCCCGCCTGTGAAAACCAATTGCCCTCCTATGAAAACGTTAATAAAACTTTGTTACAAAGTACGTTCATTTCGAACAATCACAGAAAAAAGAACCGTGACCTGTTCTGTCGCCCATCTTCTCGATTTAACAGCACCGATCGTACGGTAGCATGTTATTACCTGGACTAACCATATGGTACAACCCTGATACTGTAACAGACAACAAAGCACTGCTCTAGCAATTTATGAACAAGTAGGTCATGTTCGTCTGGAACCAAAACTTTGTCTGCCATTCTTCTGCATGCCCTCGTTCCCAGGCCTCCAAGAGGGAATATGAGAGTGCCTGGGAACGAGGCTGCATCTAATTATATCACGTCAGCCCTAGCCGCAGTACAAACGAACCAAATGACACAACAACAAGTAAACTTACTTCAAAGACCTCTCCTACTTGTCCTGGATTGCTGGCGACACACCAGTCTATCCACTGAGTCCACAGTGACAGTGAGTCCTACAAAACAAGTAGGAAGTAACATCTATAAACTTACCATGTTCACAGGTACATGTAGCAATTTATGCGCAATTTTTTGAACATCACAATATATGACTCTTTTTAATTTCCTAGTAAACAGTAGTCATTCTTGTATTTGGAGTAGTGAAACTGAAGCCCTTGGATGGAATATTTGTCTATTTCAGTTCTCGGGTACCCATATATACACCTGCGTAAAGAGAGGCACTGTGAAAGTAAAGTGTCGCCTCAATTTCAACTCTAAAACGCAATGACCCCAAGTGGCTTTGACTCTGGACGATTCAACTCCGCATCCAGATTCTTCCACGCTTATACATGTGTATGTACCACAAGACTTTTGTCTGTCTTTGTTTATCCTACGTAGCTCGGAGGTTTGAGCAATTTTTTGAGCAATTTTTTAAGCAATTTGAGCGCGAGAGCATAAACCGCCAAGCTACACAAGCTAGTCTTTGTTGGAAGGACCTTTATTACTTTGTAGGCCAAACGATTATTCCAGGCTTGAGTTTTCTTACCTTGGAATCCACGCATTTTAAGGCGTTTGAAAATTCATTATGAATCTTCTCTGGTTTACCTGTGAACGAAAATCAAAGGCAGATCAGCCTTCCAGAAACTTCAGAGAACAGAAGAAGCAGAACAAATAAGGTTGCAAGATGACTAGAGCTGAGGTGTATGTATTACATGTACACATACATTTTTCTGGCTATTAAATTCCTCTCATGGTAAAAATGTATAAATTTAACACGGTTTCAAATGCAGACGTTTGTCATTCTTACCTTGATTAAGGACTTGTAATCTCATATATTCACTCCACAAACTCACTGAGGTTTTAAATGACTGGGTCCCTCTTTTACACACTGACAAGGCCTGTTTCGGCCGTGCAGCTTGAAGCAGAACGCTGACCTACATGTACACCATATGAATGTAAAACACTTGAAAAGTAATAAAGGTATAACGTTCTTATAATTTGTTAAAGTAAGCGAAGTATTCATACCAAGTGTTGCAAACTTTCCTCTCCTTGCGGGAGTGTTCCAGTGAAAATTACTCAAAGGTTAACTCAGTAACCTGGCAGATTATTGCAAAACCTTCAACAATCAATATTTGGTGAGGACCCTTAGAAGTATTTTTTGACCTGCTGCAATTCATTATTATTGACACCTTGTCCTCATAACGTACATGTAACTGTCAGAAAGAGCTAGATTCTAGATATTTATCTAATTTGTACTGCAAGTACATCATTCAGAAATACATACATGTGCAAGTAAACTGGACTAAAAAAATTGAAATGATATGGCTGATTGGTCATTTTGCCACTCACCCATGTTTTATAAAGATCTTCATTAAGAAGTTTGGCTTTTTCTGCTTCTGAAAATAACTGAAAAACATTCTGCACTCTCTGTGGAGCAAAATCATCAAAAAGATATATGTATTAATGAACAGGTCGGAAAAATACATAATAACAAATACATTTAGCATCAACAACTTTATCAGCCGCAGATCCAGGAAGTTCAGAAACAGAAGCAATGTTGGTTGCGACAAGGATGCAAAACCATGACAAAGTGGAAAAAATAAAAGTTTACTGAGGTCTTTGGAGAGACTTGAGCACCAACCCTAAATTTGTCTACATGTATAATACAAAGTTTTTGCAGCAATGGTGCAAAACCATGATGAAGAAAAGTTAAATGTGGCTAAATGTAATTTAGGTTAAGTTAAACACGAAACAAGATTGCTGGCCAGCAGTCTCCCTCAGAGTGAATTTGGGGTGGTCAGGGGATTTGTGCAAGGGCGCCGCAATTTTACAGCTTGGCTTATCCCGCATCCTGCGTTTCCACTGTTTTTTTCAGGGTGACGGCACCATTCCCCGAGCTCATCGATTGTTGATGAGTTTAAAAGGTCTTTGGAGGCACTTGAGCACCAACCCTAAATTTGCCTACACGTACAATACAAAGTTTATTGTTTTAATCCTAAACCAAAAACCACAACATGTAGTTATAGTGTATGTATGAACATACCGTTTTTGCTTGCCCATGGGAGCCGTCAGCCATCAATTCCATACAAGTACTGATATAAAATTGCCACATTTTATCTGTTGGAAGCAACATCAAACGATCGGTTAACCTAATATAATGGCAGCAGTTTCTTTTACGTTCAGTAAGCTTGCTTTATTTCATTAAAACTTTCCCTGCAAGCTGTTAACATGTACTACATGTATGATCGCTGTCGAGAATCTCTAGATAGTACATTTTACACCACATACAGTCAACCCCCCAAACCTGACACCTTAGAAACTACAATTATTTGGTGTTTTTCACTGGCACAAAAGAAACATACACAGCATACAACTGTACCCAGCATACGCGACATTCGCAGATGCAGTAAAATGTTGATAATTCGCACCTTTTGTTATACGATTCCCAACAAAATGTGTTACTTAACAGCACCTCACTCCATCCTGTGTATGTTGCTTTTGCCTATGCTTGTGCACTAGTGAAAGCCAGCCTTAACTGGCGAAGTCTCTAAGTACCAAGATTTTTTTTTCAGTAGTTTGTCTTTGCCAGAACTTCAACTCCTGCAGCAGTGTCTGTAATGGTGAGGTGTCTACTATGCGGGAGTTGACTGCTAGTGACTTACAATCTGCACAGCATAATTATTCTTGCTAGCAAGCCAATCAGCTGCGAACAGGCACTTGGTAATGAAGCTACATGCAATCCGCAGGTGAGGAGAAAACATTAACTGGTCTATAAACCCCTGAGTACCAGACCTGGTTGCCATAGCAAGAGGGTTAAGACATATCAAGGGTAAAGGTGTAACAATCACCTGTTGGGACTTGCTCCACTGCCTGGTGATACAACTTGTTCATTTCTGTCTCAAGCTCACACCACTGATTATCTGCAATGATTTTCAATTTAAAGGAGCAAGGTCAGCTGATTACTAATGAGTATCCATGGTAACATTGATGAAACCCTAGAGGAAGTTGTGCAATGATAGGACGTAATACAACTTTCCGTTATTGGTGGTAACAAATATTTGAGATGAGAATCACAAACCTGTAATTACAGCTGTTCCTTTTTTTACTTGACGGTTGGCTTCATCAATGGCTCGACGAGCCACTAAATTCCAGACCTCCTCAGAGGTAGGAAAGTCTTTTAACAAGCTGTTTAGCATAAAAAGACAATCATACAATGTAAAAGCTACCACTTTTTAAAGACAACCTGTGTAAAGTGAAGTAAACATCTCCCTGATGGAGCTACTGTTGATTTAACTGTTTTATGCCTCTGCAGATGTTGATTTTCAAAGTCCACCTGTGTGAGGTGAATTAAAAATCAGTTCTTCCCGATGGGGCTGTTTTGTGCCCCTTTCACATTCTCATTTTCACAATTTAAATTTTAGATCCCACCACAAAATGATCTGCTCTTTTTTCCTTGTTTCTGACTTGTGGGCTGATTTAGACCAAGTTTACAGTTATACAAAGCTGTAATGTACACATGTACATATATAAAGGTTACTATCCCCTGACAGTAATGAAAAGTTCTCAATCTCACAATCTGCCATCTTGTGGCTGCAAGGGGCAGAATTGTCTCACCAGGGGCAGAATTGTCTCTCTGTAGGGCTAAATTGTCTCACAATCATTATAGCTCCCAACTGTTATTGTACAGTTGCATGTCACACAAATAAACTGGCTAAAATCGGCAGACATTAAACCCACAGAACTCAGACTGAAACAGATATCAGAGAAAAGAAAATCTAAATGCAGTACTGACCGCAGCTGCCAATGAGTACATGCACTGTAATTTTAACATTCTGCAATATTTTGGGCAAGCATTATGTTCCCACACAAACCCTTATTATTTTGAATTTTAAGGAATCATTACATGTATGCTAATTTATATGTACATCGTGAGGTAGCTACACTTGTGATTTGAACATTGATAATAATAAATCATATAAAATAAACTACAATATTTAGACAGGAAGCCGCATCAGCCTTAGCTGATTTTCATGAAGTTCCTTGATCCAGGTCAAATTGAAATAAAAGTCTTGACTTACTAACTCCATGTAGTCAACTAAATGACATTTTTAATTATTAAGATTAGTACAGCTCATTAGTACAGCTCATTTTGGCGAATTGTACAGCACCTAGAGCAGGCATGGATAGCCGCTATATAAATATTTATTATTATTATTATTATTATTATTATTATTAATGGTTATTATAGAAAAGTAATACTGATGAAATAGTCAAGGTGTTAGAGTAGCGATAACAGTGAAAAAAAAGAAGCAGAAACCACGTAGACAGTACCTGTCATACACCATATCAATGCCATCTTTTGTATTTTCAAACAAGCGATAAACTTCAATGAAGGATACTCTAAATTTGATGTCGTCTGGAAAAGTACAATACAGAAAGGTTGCATTTACTTAGATATATTACTTATATTTCGAGAAAATTACATTTTGCCATACCCTTACAGTCAGCCAGGCAAGTGTGAATGGGTAACCATGGACGTACACTGTACACGTATTATTTATTTTTTATTATTATTATTATTTTTTTTTTTTTTACAACTATATATAATTTCTCAAGTTGTGATTTGACATACGGTAGCTGTGTTACAGATGTAGAACATTCAAGACTAATGGCTGACTTAAGATTACTGAAAACAAATACATATATGTTATATGCCAGGTGGGAGGTCCGTATAGTGAAAAACTGTGACCGAGGGCTTGAAAATGCTGCCCGAGGCCGCAGGTCAAAGGCAGCATTTTCAAGCCTGAAGCCTATCCATAACATGTTAATTTTTTTTCCTGCGGTACATTGGTTTTACAGATTACAAATGGGTTTGTTTAAACAGCTCGTATCATTGAATCAGCTTGCACACCGTCTACTAACGATTTGTAAAAAATCTTGGCAGCGAGCAACTCGGATAGTAGACAAAGAAAGATGTATTGAAGAACATATTTTTTTCGAACTACTTTATGTTAGTTGCATTTATTTCACCAATTAAGTTCTCCAAAATTGTTTTCGTGGCATGAAATTTCATGCGAAGTCTTACTACAAAAACAGTTTCTGTCAGTCGTTGCTTTTAATTTCACTTGACATCAGACTTTTCTACCATAAATTGAATAGCAGAAAGTGAAGAAATTTGTTAAGTGTATTCCACAGAAATTCTCCTAAATACAGCAACGATCAGAGAGGCAAACTCAACTGAAATTGACTCAAATTTTATGGCGAGAGAAGCACAGGATTATGCACCATTACAGCGCCAAGCTACAAACAACCAAGCAACTCTCGCAACTTCAAAACACTCAATTGAATTTACTTACAGTAACTTTCCTTTCTATTTTAAATTGAACAGAGATAAACTTACGCTGACTAATCGTCGATGGATGTGTAAAAAAAGGCAAAAGATTGAAAATTGCCACTAACTTTTAGGAGCAAAGTTTAGGCAGCAGGGAAAAAATGTGGCCCGTGGGCCATATCATAAAAGGCTGGACCGGTCACGTGTGTATGATTAGGCAATCAAATTCAAGGATTTAGGATTCCGGCCCGCTCAGATGCTTGAGAAAAAAATAAATGTAAGTATCATCATGACATTACTCATTGACTATTCATTGTAACAATTCTTGACATTTCCATTCAAACAGTTTTGACTAACTATAGAAAGACATTAGCTGTTTGTTTTTCCATCAATTCTAAAATGTTGCAGTGAAGCTGTAAAAAATAATTAATAGTCAATAGATGGATTCAAAGGCTACAACTGTACAATATGCAATTTGCCACACGCAACTGATTGTATTCGAGTATGTACAAACAGGTCAATAATTATTATTGTAACTTCCCAAATGAATCATCATGTGATCTGAATTGGGTAGCAACGAGTATGTAGACACGTGAGACGAATCTGTCTATGGCACCTAGCAACTACATTTGTACATGTAACATTGCTAACAACTTACGGACCAATAAATAGAGGATATTACACGATGGCGAGAAGATATGAATTTTATGTTTTCATGGCAAGAGCAACATCTCACTCGTTTGCTGCTCTCATTCATGAGATATTGTTCTTGCCATGACAACATAAAATTCATATCTTCGAGCTAATGTGTATTGTTCTTTTTATTATATAGACATACTGATGACGGCGTTCTTGACGATTTTCCGAAGATTTCTGACCACTTTCTGAAGATCTCCGAAGATTCTCCAAAACTCATCCAAAGGTCACATGAACATTGCCGAACATTTTCTGGAAGTTTCCAAAGATTGCCGAAGATTACCGAAGATTGCCAAAGACTTTTGAGGAAGACCCGAAGATGTTTCGATGATACACGAACAAATTTAAGAACAATTTAAGAGACAAACTTGATATCAGTGAAATCATTGATATCCTTACTAATGAGGATATGGAAAATATGCCACTCGAGTCCCGGATGTGGTTTTGTATGAATTCTACGAGTGGTGTATTTTCCAGTAAAACACTCATGTCTATATAATAATACTGTGTATGTAACAGCACCTGGTATACTCTGTATTGCCTTTTTGTAAACAATTTCAGGAACTTTTCCTGCCAGAAATTCAGCAGTGACTTGTTCTTCTCCCTGGAAAATTAATGAAAAGAGTACATGTTGACCAGTCAAAAGTTAAGACCACACAATTTGACTCTCGATGCAGTAATCATTTAGTCAGTATGCCCATGGGTGGTTACATGAACACGAGTGTAAGAAAATTAATATGTCTATAGATCATACATAATTAAATTTTAATGGTATTCAAATATTTTTTTACTGCAGTTTAACAAAGATTACAAAACTTTGGCCTCAGGCCCACAATGCTGTACCTGAAAGGATAAACCTACATGTACCTCCTCTGCCCTCCCCCATGATGACTGTTGCTGCATGTACATGTGAAGGTAGATATCACCTAAAGCCTCGAAAAATTATTACAGTCGAACCCCTATTAAGCGGCCACCTATTAACAGCAATCCCTATCAGGGGCCAGTAATCAAAGTTCCAGTGAGGGTTTTTCTATTGTTTTTACCTCTTTTAAGGGCCAACCCCTTTTAAGCAGCCACTATCCATTTCCCTGAGGGTGGCTGTTTAATAGAGGTTGAACTGTAATAAGAATTTTGCCAAAATGCCCAGGAAATGCCTAATTTCAAGCTCAGCACCATTTGATAACCAATACAAATTATCTCTTAATAGAATAAATATACATGTACTGTAGCAGCATGGTTCCCTCTCTCTGGCTTCAATTTGCCAGCTGACAAATATTGATTTCCAAACTACCATTCCCAGTTATGGTAATAAAATCATAACAAGTTTTATGTGTCTCAAGAAACTCTGACATAATTATATAAGTTACATCTGACACTCTCTCAACTTCCAATAATTCTCTTATGAGTGTACTGCTACACATACATACATGCATACATAACTTAATATTTACCCTCAGATTTCAGAGTAGCTTATGCAGCTAATATCTCTGAGCATTTAACCATCAGATAAGAGATAGAGTCCACAACACCGGGAACTACATCCCGTTCTCTTTTTGATCAGTGTGAGGTTTTTTTTACGTTCCACAGAATTAATTATGAAGGGTTGTGAGACGGGGCCTATGGTTTATCGTCCTTATCCGAGAAGACTAGAAAGTCTAACCATTTGCAGATGTCATTACAGAGACAACACTTTCTCCTCAATTATTTAAAGACCCTGAGTGTTGGTCCGGCCGGGGTTTAAACCCACGACCTCCCGTACACTTCCAGTGCTCTACCACTGAGCTAACCGGTCGGCGTTTTGCTGTCAGCCGGTCGGCAGACTGCTGTCTATGAGATGGATAGCAATGGTACATACCTGTTCCTCATCTGTTGCACTCAATCCAAGAATTTTCCTTCTATTATGAATCTAACAAAGAAAAAAAAAATAACAGCAAAGTGCATGAGCCAGGGACAGCCACATTTAAGATCTCCTTACTGTATGACTGGATGTGCATTAACTGCTTACAATGTACATTGTATTACAAGTAAACAGCTTAAAGATTAAAGCTATTAAATAAATCATAATGTCAGACTTACTTTTTCAACATGAAGGAGTTCCATTCTGAAATACTGCAGAAAACAAGCACGTAATAAAAAAAGAGACCACTGGCATGCATCATACAATGTAAAACATGTACATGTACATGTACATGTACTGTAGTCACTTTACTGTAATATGGCACTTTGAGTTTTATTTGCCATTTGTTCTGATTATATTATGAATATGGGACAAGTCACAATAACACATCCACTAAACTGACTTAAAAAATTCAGAAGAAAAACAAGTAAACATGTGAATGCACGAACCCTATGAAGTCAAATTTTGGGGGGTTGCAACTCCCTCAACCCCTTCCCCGGATCTCCCTCTGGTACATTAATTATGGCATAACTATTTAAATCAATCTGTTCCTCAGGACAGACAAAAGACAACTGTAAAATATTTTGAGTCAAAATTGCTCTACATGACTGTACAGCTGTGTCTCAATTAAACTATTTACCTGTTTTAAAAAACAGATGTCTAACTTGACAGCCCACCTTTACATTACAGGTGCATGTTGTACAGGTACTGTACTCTGACATTTTTTTTTTTTTTGCACATAAATATTGTACTTGTGTTCAATGTAGTATTACCTCCAACCAAAGCTTCTGTGAAGAAGGATTAACCCTCAGTCCTTTCTGTAATAACGATCTACTGTTAGGAATGTTCTTGTTTTCTTCAAACTCCCATTTTGCTGCCATAATCCAGAGGTCTGAAATCAGGACAAACAAAACTCTCATGTGATGTGAAGTTTATATGAGATAATTCATATATGAACTGTGGTTGTAGATGAAAGTGAAGAATGATCATCGCAGTAAATTTTCCAATTTAAGCATATAAACTTCACATCATTTCACTACTCACGGAAGATATGAACTCAATAAATTGACCTCGCTCCCAATGTGTGGCTTCATAGCTTGGTTGGTAGAGCATCACACTGGTATCGCAGAGGTCACGGGTTCAAGTCCCGTTGAAGCCCTGATTTTTTCAGGCTTCTTCTTTCCAATTGCTTAAATTGGAAAATTTACTGCGATGATCATTCTTCACTTTCATCTACAACCGCAGTTCATATATGAATTATTTCATATAAACTTTACATCATTTCACTACTCACGGGAAGATATGAACCCAATAAATTGACCTCGCTCCCAATGTGTGGCTTCATAGCTCAGTTGGTAGAGCATCGCACCGGTATCGCGGAGGTCACGGGTTCGAATCCCGTAGAAGCCCTGATTTTTTCAGGCTTCTCCTTTCCAATTGCTTAAATTGGAAAATTTACTCCAATGATCATTCTTCACTTTCAAAACTCTCATGTCATACTCAGGAAATTTGAAATACTGTGCACTGGTCTTCCAAAGTGTTTGGTAACCATGAGAAATTTTCAAACAAAAGGTTTGCACAAATTTCAAAAACTTCAATCTGATTTTCAGGCAGTACAGGTCATGGCCAGAAGCATTTAGCAATAGAAAAAATCAGTGACCCTTGGACACCTTGTGAAATTGAAAATCTTCCCAGTGATTTTATAGTAAAGCTAGCCATACATGTATAATATACTGCCCTAAAATACAGCAAGATATTAGAGAAGAAAAGAGAAATTATACACCAAAAAGTACGCCATCTGTGTTTTTATCCCCATTCTCATTACAAGTGTTATCAAAATGATACGTTTAGAAAAAAAAAATGGCTGTCTTTTATTTGCCAGTATCCACTAATAAAGAACAGTCTTATACATGTAACTAGTGAATACAGTGCACATATATCAAATGTTGTATAGCACTATAAGCAATGTCATACTTGGTTTGTTTGGATGATACTGCAAAACTCTGGCAAAAACTTTTCCAAGAATCCTTACACTCCCCTAAGAACAAGAGACAGTAAATATTTGTATAATTGTCAATTTGAATAACAGTAAGTAGCTGAAATTAAAGTACAAGTACTTGACTGTTCGATTGTATATCTGACACAGATGTGCATGCAATGCGACTCAAAAGACTGATTAAATTTATTTATAACAACTGAAAGTTATTTGCATCGAAAATATCTACATATAGGGTGCCAGCAAGGGAGAACTTAATCCTCATGAACGTATGAACAAAGCCTGAAATCAAAATTAAATTAGAAACAGCCCTAAGAAAATAGGGAGGCGCGGTGGCCTCATGGTTAGTGCGCTCGTTCCCGGAGCGAGCGGTCCGGGTTCGAGCCCTGGCTGGGGACACTGTGTTGTGTTCTTAGGCAAGACACTTAACTCTCACAGTGCCTCTCTCCACTCAGGAGTATAAATGGGTACTGGCGAATTGTTGGGGACACCTAACAAATTGCGGGGGAGTGACCTGCGATGGACTAGCATCCCGTCCAGGGGGAGTAGAAATACTCCTAGCCGCTTCATGCTACAGAAACCGGGATAAGCTCTGGTATCTATGAGCCATTCGGCTCCAAGGCTTCACTTCACTTCTAAGAAAATATGCACGCTGACTGGTTAAAAATCGTGTTTCTATAACACGATGGAAACACAGAACTAGCACGAGCTGTTGACATGATGATGGCGCAAGCAAAGAGAATTTACATTTTGATGATCAAAGTAAACAAGCTGTTTTTCTTTTTTTGTCGCGGTGTTTTCTAGAAGAAATATAAAACATGTTCTCCACGTTTCTATTGAGTTATAGAAACACTCATGAAAGTTTGGGAGAACTCAAAAAAGCTGTGGAAACACTTGCCTGCGGCTCATGCTCCCACAGCATTTCTCGTTCTCCCAAACTTCCACTCACCCTACATGTATAACTCGATAGAAACATGGTACATGTTTTCTATTTCTTTAATAATATAATATTATCTAGATTACAAAACAAACAAAATAACACATACTACATGTAATTAAATTCCTACCATGTGTTTACAGAACTCAATGTACTGAATCCAGAGTTTGATGTCCCCCTAGGATCAAAAAGAAAAACAATACAATTTCATATAATTATGTACATTTTTGTATGATCTGTGAAAATCTACATGTACTTTATGTAACAATTTAAGTTCCCACTAACCATTTGTTAGGCTACTTAGATAGAGGAATTAAAACATATTAAAGTAAGTTAAGCTCTCAGGAGCCAACAAGTTATCAGTTAAGTTACTAGACCAGTCAGTATCAGTGAATAAGTCAGTTGTAGACCTGCGAAGAAATGTAGATGGAACATTGGAAGCATGATTGTCAAAATGTGGCACTTTTTTTTTTAATTTATTTACTCTGTCATATTACAATACAATTACAGAATATTTACGTTACAAAACTTACAGTTTACAACACAATACTAAAATCGACTTATACTTTGCTAAATTCCGAGTTTACAATTATCACTTACAAAATGTTATTTTACATAAATGTAACCTACTTACAGTACTCTACTTACTACATACGACATTACCTACAGTACTTCCAAAACCTTGCATAAAATTACTGAGTTACACAAAATATGCTTTATTACTAACATATATCACTTACAACACATTACATCACCTCGTGTAAGTAAGAAATATAATGTATTGTAAGTAAGTAAATATGGCACTTACCAAAAATTTCTTCAAGGCATTCTGCAAGGAAAAACAGTAAAGTGAATTATAGAACACATAATAACATATACAATGTATATAGCAATGAAAACAAGCATTAGCCATGAGGCAAATTCATCTCCCTTGATTTACCGGTAAACTTAAACTTACCTGAAAAAGACTGTGCATTCTTCTCAATACCGCATGCTCTCCATGTAAATTCCGTTTAATACCAAGTCTCTGAAATATAACATTTAAAATGAAATACACCATGCACATGTATTATCTGATAGAAACATACTGACACTAAACAGGAATACAGCACTTGTACATAATCATAATTCCTTGTGTGTAGACTATGAGTAGTCCCTCTTTCGCTTAGTCCATTGTGCGTAACGCAAAAGAAAACCGCGAGAAAAAAATGGCCACACAAAATCCTGGGGGCGAGGAGCGTGCGAAAGGAGGGACTACCGCCTAAGCCCTAGAGTTTGAATTATGCATTGCTCTCACAACGCAAAAATATGATTGGCTTATGTTAGGAGCGTTGACAACGTGTTGTACTTCTCGCGGTTTTCTTTCGCATTACGCACGACGGACTAAGCGAAAGAGGGATTACTCGTAGTCTACCCTGTGTGACACAACTTCTACATTGTACTTTAGCACCCATACCCAAAAAAGAACATAAAAAGCTTATACATGTCGGTAGAAATGATCCATGGAAGAGAGCTGTATTATATACACGTGTGCTACAAAACATTACCATCAACTGGGGAATATTTGCAAGAAAACAAGTATATATAATATGCAACTACAAGTATATAAAAACAAATTCAGTCCTCTATCCTCAAACCTTGAATGCAGCCACACATGTATACATATGTTTGCAACAAACTGCAAATAAAAGTGTAATTCATATGTTATGCAACTTAGGTTCTCACCAACTTTCTTTTCTTCTTCAGCAAATCCAGGTTAATCTCATACTATAATGAACAGAAAACAAAACCAGCAAAAGAATACTTAATAACTAAGACACTTTGTCAGAAATTACAACTCTAACTTGAAAGTAAGGGACGCTGAGGCTATATTCATTTATTATGTTTCTAGTTTCATCATCAGTAGCATGGCAACATAGCTGCTTAATATATTCTAAAGATCTGAAGATTTTTGAAGTTATTACTGGTAGTACTTATTGTGTATGCACACTACAGTAACCTTGATACACTTTAGTTTGATTATTTTAATATTTGCATTATGTACTGCAGATAGAAGAATCTCTAGCCACTTCATGCTATGACTGTAGAAACTAAGATACATGTTAGAGCCAGTTCTAAGACTGTCATCAAAGGCCCTAACCGGTAACTCCTTATTATGGCTGAGTATACGTGATGGGCCCTTGATGTTACAGTTGAACTTGACTGTTGGTGATGCAATATTCACCACTAAAGTAACAGGGTAGTTACAGTATACATGTATGAGTATGAAGATCAAGGCAAGGGGTGACTCAAAACATAACGACAGTCCTTGGGCTGTGGACCAACTTGGCCCAGGTACAGACATGCATTTAAATCAGAGTAAATGAAATCTATTGGTTTACAGCAAAAGAAATATCAGTCAGACCACCACATAAAATGTCTATACAACATGGAATCTACATAATACCTGCATGTATCTTAGAAAATCTGTCTTCTGGACAATCCTCTTCTGCAAGCGGTATTCAAACTCTCTTCTCTTTCGAATGATAGTCCTGTATAGTGATATTATCGTAGCAAAATGGTTTACCTAAGTCCTCAGTGTTTTTATAAAGATTTAAATTTTACAGTATAGCCAGGTTGGGAATCTGTAGCTCTATCTCGTCTTATCTGCAGCATAAGACGATCATATTGTCTATGCAAGTGCTTGTTACACTGTTTAATTAAGTTGAACCATGATATATTGACTCGCTGATTTCAACCGATGAAGATGCTGAAACCCAAAGGGTGACTGAAATCATGCAAGTCATACTAAAGCAGACTAAAAGACAACAACAGTAGCCTTACAATGTAATAATTATTTATAAGCTTTATAAGCTTATAAAAAGCTAATATATTAAGCTTAGTAAACAACGACACAAACTTCAAACCCTCGCTTACTTTGTCTCTACTTTTGGGAAAGACAAACTTTACTTGTATTGCAAAAACAACGCTTTCAAATTATGCAGTAATGGCGTTATTCGATTCAAATAAACATGTTAAATTCCTCACCTGATTTCATCGCTTGAAAACACTCCCATCCGCTCCAATTCCTCCAGTTCAGGCAACATGCCCTCCAGATTTTGATGAACATATTCTGCCATCGTGAAACTCTCGTGCAACAAGAAGCACAACTCTAAATTCTAGGAGTAAAGATCTGAACCAAACTTCTCACTTCGTCCACCATGTGTAATTCCTACACTTTTCTTTGAGACACCGCTGACAAGCATATGATTTTTGTTATCATCTTATATGAAGCGGTAGGCGCCGACTAGGAAAATCAAGGCACTAACTGACTGCTGGCGCATCCTTGATGGACACAGCGTGCCGCAACAATTTTGCGTTTTTTTGCGGTTTTTTCCACGTTCCGCAAATAAAAGTTCCCGCATAAATTTTCTTCAAAAACTTTTACTCCACAGTCGAACCTCCCGTAAGCGCTTACGAGAACTTAGACTATATTGGGTCAAAATTTTACCTCATTAGCTTATAGTAACTGCAGAGGCTTATTCATAAAAAAAAAAAGTCAATTTCGAGAAAAAAGGTATTTCCTATTGAGAAATTTCCGTCTCTTGAACTATCCGAAAGCGATAATAACAACACATTATTACAACACATTATTATCCAATTTCTGCTCTATTATCTGTCAGATCTGTAAAGTGGTCGCTTACGTGAGGTTAAAAATTTCAAACTATTAGCTCTGAAAGTGGTCGCGGTCGCTTACGAGAGGTGGTCACTTACAAGAGGTTCCAAATATAGCGATTTGACTTGGAAACTTTTGGTACTTTGGAAAACTGGTCGCTGAGGAGAGGTGGTGAAAACTTTTGGTATTTTAGAAAACTGGTCGCTGAAGAGAGGTGGTCGCTTACGAGAGGTGGTCGCAACCGGAAGTTCGACTGTACACACATCACATGTAAGAAATTTTTTCGGGAGAACATTTTTGAGGGAACTTTTTCTTTTGCGGAAACTTTTTGCGGATGGTGGAAAAAAACCGCAAAAATTATATCCCACCAAAATTACAAACAAAACGTTCAAAATAAAACGATGAAATTTCCCTTGGTAAAGTTAAGGTGAAGCTGCTAAAAAGAAATCGTTTGCGCACGGTAACCTGAAATTGAAGAAAACAACAAAAAAACTAATATTGTAGCTGAAAAGAGCAGGTCAGGTTGTTTCGAAGTTTTCCTGGTTGCCAAGAATTCTTTTTTGTGAAGTTTCCGGTCTCGTTCAATTGTACTTGTGGCCTGAACTGACAATTTACATAAGAAAAAATTAGAGAACTGCGAGGCTACAAGCCGAGTCTAATTTAGTAGTCAGAGCAATGAAGGCGTATTAATTACCTGTTTTGTTAATTAGTCTATCTTGCGCATGAAACTGTCTAAATTGCTTGTTCATATGCACAATATCGAAATTAAATATTGATTTGGACAGTTTGCAAAATCAGCAGATCGCGATAATTGTGCTCGGTTGTATTATTTATTTGTGCAGAAATTTTAAAAAAAACATCCTACGCTTATTGGAGAGCCATAACTTTCGTATGTGGTATTTTATCATTATTTGGTGTGGTTTCGTCATTATGTGTTGTAGTTACTTCATCATGTTGTGTGGTCTCCTCATTATGTGTTGTAGTTACTCCATTATGTTTTGTGGTTTCTTCATTATGTCTTGTAATGTAGTCCTGACGTGGTGCGTTTTTATCATGATGTGGTGTAATAACTTCATTACGTGGTGTGGTTTTATCGTGATGTATCGAGGTTGTTAAGTTATGTTTTGTGTTCTTGTCATGATGTAATGTGGTTACGCTGTTATGTTGTCTGTTATCTTCGCTTTGTAGTTTGATCATTACGTGATGTGGATCCGTCTTTATGTCTTTGTTATGGCTTCACTCGCTATCACGAACTGGTGAAACCGGTTTTTAGACAGGTCCCAGTTCCTTCTCTTCCCCGGCGTTAAAGACAACAAAATGGCGGGAACAAGCAACGACATATTGTCAACTATACTTGATAAGATGCACCTTGGTCATCTTATTGAGGACTTCCAGCGTGAAAAGGTAACTGTGGATCAAATACGTAAGCTATCTTCTGAAGAAATGGGACTTTTAGGTGTGAACGATCGCAACGCAGGGATGAATTTAAGGTTAGAGTGTTTAAGCTACGGTAGCAATCCACCGTCGAGGAAACCAGGAAAACAAGTTTGTGGCGCTCCTGAAAACTTAATTTCTAAGTCAGTTTTAGAGGGGTACCTGGAGGATGGCTTTAATATTAAAGACATTGCGTCGTTACTTTCTGTTTCAGAAAGTACTGTTTATCGAAGAATGGGTTGTTACGGCCTCAGTCAGTTGCAGCTCACAGAAAAAAACAGAGGGTCAGCTTGATGAAGTTGTAGAGGAAATAACTAGGGAATATCCATCTTGTGGAGAGGGACTGCTAAATACTGGCAGATCGGAAAATAAAGGTTCAGAGGATGAGGCTCAGTGACAGCATTCATTCATAGGGTCGATCATGAAGGAGTCGAAAACAGGAAGAAAGGCCGTCTACGTCGAAGGACCTAGATGTTCAGGGTCCATTTCTTCAGAAGATAGCTTACATATTTGATCCACAGTTAGCTTTTCAAGCTGGAAGTTCTCAATATTAAAGAAGCCCAAGGTGCATCTTGTCAAGTATAGTTGACAAATTGTCGTTGCTTGTTCTCGCCATTTTGTTGTCTTTAACACCGGGGAAGAGAAGGAACTGGGACCCATCTTAAAACCGGTTCAACTAGTTCGTGATAGCAAGAAGCCTGGGTACTAGAGCTTGGTATCGGAAGTGAGGTCAAGAAGACATAAAGACGAAACCACAACACGTAATGATCAAACCACATATTGAAGATACCAGACAACATAACAGCGTAACCACATTACATCATGACGAGAGCACAAGACAACTTAACAACGTCAATACATCACGATAAAGCCACACCACGTAATGAAGTTATTACACCACATCATGATAAAAACGCACCACGTCAGGACTACATTACAAGACATAATGAAGAAACCACAAAACATAATGGAGTAACTACGACACATAATGAAGAAACCACACAACGTAATGAAGTAACTACAACACATTATGAAGAAACCACACCAAATAATGACAAACAACCACATAAGAAAGTTATGGCTTTCCATATACGTTCTTCGTTGAGTACAAAGCGCTAAGCGCTTGACAATAAATTGGAGGCGCATGAAAATGGTGACATAAGAACGCTTGTGTCGGTCTGCAAAATGATTTCGAAGCAATAAGGACATATTCCTAGTACAGCACGTTATGTATTACACCCGTGTAGTTCATTCTACCTTTTCGGCCCCTGAGATGTGCTGTCGTCACGGAGTTAATTTAAGTAAAAGCGAGAAACTATGTCACAGCCAGTATAAGAGTAGAAACGTAAACTTGATTCTCAATTAACGCTGTTTTAGAAGTATATTTTGAGGTAATTTGAGCTATAGTTTGGAATTTTCGTATTTCGTTCGTTTGAGAATTTTGATGTATCAGTTTTTGGATAATTTATTAAAGTAGCCAAAAATCTACAAAAACAAATATTGAAATTTTGATTGCTGTATTTGTTCTTTGCAGTTTTTGTTTCAAAAAATCCGATGCATTAAGTGAACGTTGGTTGAATACGTTGGTTAAAAATGATAAAGAAACACACTTTAAGGGTAGAAGAACTGTAACCCCTATCCCCAGGGAAACTTATGCTTTTAAAGAGGACAAAAAAGTTGAGCATAATTATACTCTTTGTTAGGATATTAAATACAGTCTTAAAAGGTGTTTCGCAGCTGTAGGATAGGAAATTAGCGTAATTTCTTTCCTTAGGAACTATTTGCTCAAGTATCACCTTTTACGCTCAATATTTTAACCCAAACTCGAATAACTATCGATCAGTTTCACCTGCCTCATTAAACATCTCATTTGTTGGCTTCTCCTAACACCATCGGAATACAGCTCTTGAGTTGCATATAAATTATTTCTAATTTTCTCATTTTTGCACGAACGAACAAAGAAATCGTACTTATTTTATATTCTTTTAGTTTACCGATACGCGGGCAGCTGGAAACAACTTAGCTTTCGCGTATAAGAATAGAATTTATCTTTGAGAAATCCCGATTACGTAATCGTTTCTATTATGAACTTTCAGTAGATAGAGCTGCCGTTTTCAAGAGCTCAGTGAGAAATCTTTTAACTGCGAGCTGAGTTGAATCAAACGAAACCAGAAATAATAAACTGCTGTCAATCATATCAAGACTTGGCTAGTAACAGGCAAACCGAGGCACTTGTCTCAGTCAGTTTTTTTGTCGTCTGCGTTGTTTATAGTCATCGTAAACACCCAATGTGCCTAGGAAGAGTATTTAACCATGATTATTACCTCAGTCATATTTTTTTTTCGCTATGGCCCTATATATCTGCGGATGGTAGCACCGTTTTAGGATTTTTACTAATTTAAATGGTTCAGTCAACAGGCCTCTTCATTGTGGACTTTTCTCTAATCCACATGCATGTGAAGCCTTTTCTCGGCCGTTTGTCGGGAGTTTGTCGTATGTTTGTCGAGCTTTCGCATTTTTCTTAAAGGGTTGCAATTTTCAATTTTCTATAGAAATAGAAATTATTTCATATTACGCTTTTAGTCTACTGCATTGCGGATTGCGGAGTTCCTCCATCATTCAACTCTTGAGTTGCATATAAACTATTTCCAATTTTCTGCTTTTTGCATGAACAAAGAAATCCTACTTATTTTATATTCTTTTAGTTTACCGACACGTGGCCAGCTGGAAACAACTTCGTTTTCGCATAAGAATAGTGTTTATCTTTGGGGAAACCCATTACGTAATCCAATTTGGAATAGAGCTGCCTTTGGAAAACAGGCAGTGGAAGACCTAACAAAAACAATCTCTGATATCAATTATACCCACTCCCTATTGGTGCTCTAAAATCTGTCTTGTAACACCGTTTTCGGATTTTTACAGTCATTAGCCCTTTCTTTAGTTGACTTTTCTCATTTGCATTACAATATAATCCACATGTATGTGAGTCCTTTGTTAGGCGTTTGTCGTCCGTTTTCCGAGCTTTCATATCTTTTTTGTTTGGTTGTTTGGTTTTAAAAAAAGGGGTTGCAATCAGCCCAAGTTACAAATCCTCAGGCCGCGGCTTCGGGAAGAGTGCAAATGCCCGCCGACCCATAGGACAAGATCAAAATTGTGCTTCAATGGCTAACAATGGAACTGAGCAATACGAATTCACAAATAAATGGATCTTTATTTTCACGATTAACACTAGCAATTATTGTTATGGGTTTTGGAAACAATGTGCCTGCGAAAAGTAACAAAACTTTGCTGTTGAGGGAAATCAGGAGCCATAATCGGGGAGGAAATAAGATACCAATGGGACAGAGCTGAA
Organism: Orbicella faveolata; assembly: GCF_042242905.1. Taxonomy (NCBI): domain Eukaryota; kingdom Metazoa; phylum Cnidaria; class Anthozoa; order Scleractinia; family Merulinidae; genus Orbicella; species Orbicella faveolata. The sequence continues at coordinate 28,175,040 of NW_028301547.1, read as the reverse complement.
ACTATGCAAAACGACATATGATGACATCGATATGCATCGAGTTTTTATTCAATGATTTTAGATGGGCTTAAAAACGGAGGGGCTTACATCCGATCGAAATTGGATGGGTGTTTTTTGTTGTTGTTTTACAGGTAGATAGGCCTATAGCCGGGGGGAGGTTTATAAGCGACATTTTATGGTATTTCCTAGCTGGGCAGTCGGGTCCATGTGGTTATTCACCTTATTCCGAAATGGCCGTCATTTAAGTCTTCTTTTGTTGACTTACAAATTAGCCCTTGTTGCCTCAATTAAGGGAAAATATTCTTTTGAATTTCGAGTTTAAGAACGTGGCAACAAGGGCTAATTTGCAAGTAAACAAAAGAACACCAAAAAGGCGGCCATTTTGGAATAAGGTGTATGCAGCTGCTATGTAACGGGTGTCGGCAAACTGGGTTCTAATAACGTCATGCACGGTATTGTTGGATCTGAGTTTGTACATAAGCATTTCACGGTTACGTGATGTCAAGCTTATCATAGAGAAAGACAACCGACAGGCATCCAGTGTGAAAGAACTAGAGATTGTTAGTGGTAGCCCGTCAGACTTAACGATTCAGTAAGTACACAATGAAACATGTTGTCAATTATTACTCTAAATGTATCGCAGATATAAAACGACACTTTTGAATTTAACAGACATTTTTCGGCAGAAACTTCTGCCTTCTTCAGTGCAAGTCTTATAAGAGATGCAAATTTGAGGTATAAATAACTAATAAATGCTGATGAGTGCATAAACAAAAAGTCCAGAGGAAAGTACGCGGATTACAAAGATAAGTAGGAAACTAAACCAGAGCTTGGACAAACAGAGGACTGATCAAGCTAGAATGGAAAGCATTTCTCATGATAATAATCTAGTTTTGTATTGCGCCGTCCGCATAGGGACCTTCAGATTGGAATATAATTTGATTTGATCATCACTTTTCACAGAGACTGTTCACAGCCCTCTATTTTCTTGTATTTTTATTCTACCGTTGAACACGCTGATAGAATCGCAAAACGGGCTGACTTGACGGGATAGGGAGTATCTGTTCTTCGTTTGGCTGGCCTTGGTTGCCTTTCGCGAGCGTTGAGAAACAGATAGACTGTTTACAGTAAACTTTCCCCATTTGTCTCTTAATGGTAGACAACTATTCAATTGGTGAACCATAGGAAGGAGCAAAGTATTCTCGGAAAGCAGCTAGATTGAAATTCCAAAGTCGTTCTTATCTGGCGCCGATGTAGTGCCCTGGCTTTTTGCCCGGGATTCGACCGGGATTTTTTCAAGGAGCCTTGAGTGGTAACGTCACTGAATGGCTCTGTATCAGCTGAAATAGAAAACATGCCCCGTCTTTCCATCGAGGTTTAGTATAATTCTACAAACGTTCTATCACGAATGGAGTTCCCTGATTGGCTACGCTACTCACTATCTATTGTGTTGTAGATAGTGAGTAGCGTAGCAGTGTGCCCTTGTTAACAAATTGACGGCCGCTTCTTTGCGTTTTCGATGTGTCTGTGAAGAGGATTTAGGGAAAATTTTGAACGACTAGTAGATTTATACTAAAACAATTAGATTATCCGCTCTCGATTTCTATCACGTGATAGTTGGCTCGGGCTGCACCATCGTCAACTATCACACGATAGAAATCTCGAGCTCATGATCTAATTGTTAAATAGAGACACGAGTGGAAGTTTGGGAGAACGAGAAATGCTGTGGGAACACGAGCCAATAGGCGAGTGTTTCCACAGGTTTTTCGAGTTTTCTACTTCTTTTCGAAAGTCCCGCGACGGAAAAAAAAAATAACCTTTTTACTTTGATCATCCAAATGTTCATTCTCTTTGCTCGCGCTATCATTACGTCAACACCTTGTGCTAGTCCTGTGTTTCTATCGAGTTATAGGAACACGATTTTAAACCAATCAGAGTGCGTATTGTTTTGGGCTATTTTCTACACGATTTAATAAAAAAAAAACTGGATCGTCGGATAATGCAATTCAAGATTTTTCATTGGTTTAGCCATCACGTTAAATGAGCATATACCATACGCTACAAATTGGTAAGCGTGAGGGTAATTTTTTTGGGCGTTTTATTCTCTGTTTTTTTTTTTTTTTTTTTTTTTTAGTTTTCTATATATACTGGGTCGTTTTTAGTGCAACAATTGTTTCACTCGCCGTTGTTGTATATGAGATAATTATAGCCAACTCGGCGTCACCTCCCTCGTAATTGGCTAGCTATCATTTCATTTCCAACGCGCGATCGTGGAATATTTGTTAACTGATGACAAGTACACTCTTTCTTTTTTTTATAAGAATATATTTCATAAGAATATCGAGGCTGAAATTTACGAAATTTTAAGAATATTTTACGAATAAACCCGAGGCTGAGAGTTTGAAAATTAAGAATATAATTTTGTGTGTTGAAAATTTATAAATACAATACAATTATATGATTTTTAATTAAACTGTATGAGATTATTCATTTCTCTAAACGGCAAAACTAGCCAAAAAGGAACAAAAACAGCACTTGCATGCCGTATGTTTGATGCTAATACCATTTTTGCAAGAAATTACGTGCGTGATATCAAGTTTTGATACCTGCAGGCTGGCTCCAAAATTAATTTAACACCATACAGACACCAAATACATTCGAAAACATAAATGCCATGCACTATAATCTAAGAATATCGACAAGAATATTTTCAACCTAAAATCAGCAGAAAAATAAGAATATTCAGCCTCGGCCGGAAAACAATATTCTTATAAAAAAAAAAAAAGAGTGTAGGAAAATCTATCTCCCGACGACTGTATCCGAGCGCAAAGAGATATTAGTTTCGATTTGAAGTCGTCATTTTCAGCCATATTCCTAACTGTAAAACCAGTGTACCAGTATTACCTGAACTATACAATATTCTGAGCTGTATTTCAATCATGAGTGCGAAATAAGCTCTCCAAAGATGAAGAACGTAAATACGATATCAGCATCAAGAAGGAAGTGTAAATGAATAAATAATCAACAATATTAATGTTAATATTACTAATGACCGTAAAAAGGCGCCTGTTTGACAAACGAACAATTTAAAACTACTTTTAACATTGCATAGCTGTTTTTGCATAATTACTACCTTCGTTAATGATTTACTTTTCTTTTTTCCCAGAGAAGAAGTCTGAAACCAGCGACCTCATACCGTCTATGAATCAGCAATGGAAAAGGCAACGGAAAAGGTTACAACAGTTTACTTTTGACTTTTTTTCAGAACATGCCATGGTTAATTTTGAGTCATTCGCAAAACAAAACGTGACAGCCTTCGCATCATGATCAATGTACCTTCCTTCTACTGATAAAATTGACTAATGATTGCATATATCAAATGTGTATATACGTGTATAGTCGTCCCTTGAAAATTGCCTACAAAATCATAACTTGGAAACTTCGCATACAGCGGGCAAATGTTACAATGACAGTTACTTATTAGTAAACGAACCGTAGTTATGTGCAACAAAGCCTGAAGTTTTACAGATCCATTTCCAATTTGGTGCCGATGTTTTGTGCGTTAATTTGTCTCAGATGGCATTAATATTAATCACAGCAGGTGCTTTTCCAGTCACCCTTGTGCACTACAAACACATTCACTGTTCTGTCAATGCTAAAAGGAAAAAGAGCTTGTTTAATCATTCACACGACACGTTTAAGTGTCTCCACCAAATTCTCTTGCATTAATTTTGTGTCACGGTGACACAGGATTTTAAAACTTGATTAGCACCAGTGGACTCAGTGTTTTGGTGCCCGCTCAGCCCACATTTGTGAAATTTGGACCTCATCCGCGGTTGTATTTCAGTGCAACGAACCTTTGAAAGGTGGGTCAGAGGAAACTGATATTTTTCCTAGTTACCTGTTAGTTTAGCAGAGCGAAAAAATTTTAGAAAGCGATTTTAGGTTTAAAAACCTAATAGGACGTTAATGTCGATGATCAGTACCCTTACGTTTATATCGATCTAACATGAAGCAATGACAACTGTGTTGAACACTTTCCCAACATATAATTTAGTCCACTGAATGAAAACGACCTCACTACAAATTTACAGTTGTTAATGTTCCGCTGTGATAAAGAGTTATGGCTCTGCCAGATCACACAAACATATCTTGAGCAGCTGAGCAGCTCTTTCCAAGAAATCAATAACGTTCTTCTCAGTTCTCCACGGAGCAGAGTATACTGAAGGGTCGTTCCATCTTCGTTTCTGAGTTAACAACTGAGTTTACATGCCCTCAAACTACTTAGAAGCTATTTACACCCTAATGTATTTACTATCTGTTTCGCGCTGCGATTGCATGTGGTTCTAGTTTTTAGCGTGCACCAGGAAATTCACTGGCTTCGATAAGGAACGATTGTAATGTTAGGCCATAGAAACTTTCTGAATGTGATAGATTTGTAAAATTTTCACAATCGTCATAAAGTTTTCTTTCTTCTTAAAAACACTGAAAAGTGTTCGCGAGATGATTTTGAAGGTTGACTGAATATCCGAGGCCTGTATTTTACAAAATGAATTAGTAACCAAGTCAGTTTACCGCAAATTTTTTTTCAATATTCAACGTTTACCTTTATTTTCAATTCACATCTAACACCTACATGCACGAACGTGGTCGGTACGCAGGAACAATGAAAAATTTTATCGAAGGAAGGAGTTAACTTAGGTTCAAGTTATTCTATCAACTGCTGAAAATTTTGCAATGCCACTTTTATTAAGGAAGCTGAATATGCACCAAAAACATTTAGGTACTTTCAATATGTATGTATGCTAATGTATGTATTTACGCTAGCATTACTGAATTTTAATTCACAAGCTACTGGTGTCAGAAAAATGCGTCGATTCTTTTTTAATCTCAGTGATATTGCATATGTTATACACCTGACACACATGCTGTACCGGAGAATATTAGCCCCAAGCACCATTATGCACCCAGAGATATTTTCCGGAACTTCTTCATTCGATATGGTTGCAAGCATCTTTGCTTTTGTCAAAGGCCTGGTCAACGCACGCAAAATAACAAACTCGTTGCTGGATCGTGCTCGGGATTAAAAAGAAAAACGTGTACCACAAAAACTTTGCAACAGGTATTATCGAAATTTCACAGCACGATATTGAGGAATATTGATTTCGTTTTTTTTTTCTGTTCTGTTTGTTTCATGCATAAAAATACTTGATATATTTTTGACGGTCTCGATGTGGTGAACAGTGAACCGTCAAATGTTGCTAAAATCAGCTGTCAAAAAAGAAAACGAGTTTAGTGTCAGCTGTCAAGAAAGCCAGTCAAAACTGTAGTCGTCAAATTGCTCGCATCTGCTCAAATGTCTAAAATCTACTTTCTCAAAGGCTAACATAGAAATAATACACCTTTTTACCTTGGGTAGTTTGTTGCCCAATTTCAGACCATTTGATGATACTCGTGAGAATTCCCTCTTTCGAATTTTCAAATGGTCGCGTATATATGAATAAATAATCGAATAATTATCATAATTAGGCCAAAAATATGTAAAATAAAATTTCAAAAAATAAAATCAAACAAAAATAAACTGGTATCAGCTCGGAAAATAGAAACAAAACAAAAACATAAAAAAAAGAAAAATGAAAGAAAAATGAAAGTGACTGCAATGAGTGAAGGCTAGCAACTGAGAAGGCTAAGCCATTCCTTCCAGCCGTTCATCGTCAGTTTAATCACGTGACTGTCCTTTATTTCCCAGATTTCGTTTTTCACAGAAAACTAAGGTGGTAGCGTTCGAACTCATTAATCAGACCTAACAGTATGGGTACACGAGTGTGATTCCTGTATTCAATTCATTACGTCAATACAAAGATATGCGTATACACGATTTCTTATGAAGAAATAGTTTCTCCGTGAGATAGAAATAGAAACTCTTCGGCATCGAGTTTCTTGTCTAAACTAGTTCGGACTGCTCGACCTCTGATGACAGTGTAAACAAATACAAACACAAAATTTAAAAACATTTGGCGACGCGCCCTCTGTCTTGCGGGGTCGCTGGTCAAAAGTTTATTGTCTCTAGAAATATTTGTTACAAGTGTTGGCGATCTGAAATTGAATTCTTAGTGTCGCCAACAGTTCAGATGCATCTCCTGGAAAATGTTGTCCCGTACAAGTTAATACTTAATTAATTAAAAATACTTTTACCGCAGGCTATAATCGATTCATCGCTAGTTCAACTTCACGTGCAGATCGTTATCTGACATTCGATCAAACTTAGTTTTCTATCGAGTCATTCGAACACCACCAAAGTAAACCAGACATGCGAAAACCGCGCGTGAACGCGCTGCTCTATAAATCTTTGATTACCACTAGTTTATTAATGACAACTTGCTTGTTACTCGGGCTTCCGGAAAGGCCCGAATCTGTACTTAGTGGGCCATAGTGCCAGGCGTTCCTAGCGGAGCGGTGCGAAAACTGGGGATGATAAATAGCAACATAAAGATGGAATAGGGACCAAACTATGAATAATGACTTAATAAGCAACTGTATGATGCTTAGACAAACACCTCAGATGTTGAAGAAATTAGGGGTCAAAAAAGGAGACGCAATGAATTACCTGTCATTCGTCGTCAGAATCGTCCATGTTTGTGTTGAAAAACAGAGTGCCGAAAAGCGACGTGACGCAATTGGCGGGAAAGAGGAGAGGAGCCTGCACTCATTGTGGTCAGTTGAATGAATACCCAACGCTCCCTACCCCTCTGCTACCGACTCCCCTATCCCCAATAATATCTTTTCATATTTCAAGCTGATACCAGTTTGTTTTTGTTTATGTTAGTTTTAAAAATTTAATTTTACATATTTTTCGCGTAATTATGATAATTATTCGATGTTCTGGGATGTTCCGGAATGTTCCATGTTCCGGATTTTATCGACGGCCAGATAAAAGAACAATTCCCTAGAGAATATGACGTACTTGATCTGTAATGGGAAAACAAACCGCGCAAGCTATAGAGGTCTATTATAGCGGAGCACCATACCCATATAGGAAAGAACAGGAAACCCGTAAATAGATTTTCTCATGGGTATCATGGCTAACGGCATTGCTCGTGGGCGCGTACGCACGACGGCGACGACGACGGCGGAGTCACGCAAGATGGCGGCCATTCTTCAGCTAATAGGTTGACAACGACATGTCGTCTTGGCAGGAGCCATAATCGGGGACGGAGACCGTAAGTCTTGGGATCCGAACGCACCTATGATATGGGACGATTTTTCTATTTTTAGAACAAATTGCGCCATCCTGACGTCATATATCCGCGCAGATCCTCGCACATGTTGGGGGCTCTCGCGTGGATGTTGTCACGCTGCGTGATCAAATGGTGAGGGTTGCAAGATTCTCTTGCAGATTTTTCACAGCGATGGCAGGGTATAAGGCAGGGAATAAGAACCAGGGCTCTTTTATGTAGTTTTATACTCTGAGCTAGTGTAAAAGGTGAGTTTCTCAGGGTCGAAAACAAGACTTCAATTTCGCGCTGTGGGTGAATAATATCTGCTTGCGCTAGTTGAACGAGTAATTAGATTTTGTGTTTGTTCTGTAAAGAAAAGTTATGTAAGAAAACTCTTTACTCTGGTATCGAGTTAATTTGTGAGTTGGCCAAACAATGCTTAATCATAACCAAACCCTGTTTTTGATAGTTTCTTATTGTTTCTGTTTGTTTGGCGGGTTTGCAAAAGTTTTTGAAGGAAAAGTCTGACGCGTACAAATAGCTCATTTGTATGGTGCAGCGCGTGCAGTTTCAAATCCGAGTCGGTGTTTTCAATTGTCAACAAATCTTGAGAAAGATTTCTTTCGTTGTCTTTTGTGCTGAGATGCTGCAACAATTTTCACCAAGGCCAAAAGGCTACTAATATCATGTGTGTATCTTTAATATAGTGAAATTTTACGTAGCGAAAATAAAATAGCCGAGGAGTTTTGATAACCCAACCAACAAAATGAATCGAAATCGTTTGTATTCGAGTTGATTAAAGAAAGCGTCATCGTAACTTTGCTGATTATCTCTGCTGTATTCACATATTTTCAGCTAAGCTTTTACTCTGTTCTCAAACATTTATCAACCTTAAACATATTTAAAAACTAGAGATATTATAAGAGTGCGATGTACGTTTTCACACGAAAGTGCGGAAGTCCAATTTGTCATGTTTTACTGACTGTACAAACACGCATCGGCGGACGCTCTCATTCTTATTCTTCGACAACAGACAATTTATTGGATTTTTACACAAACAAAACTGAGCAACATCTACAGACATAAACTTCATCTTCACTCATTGGACCTTGATAAAACATCCAGCGTTGCTTACAATTCAGGCGAAACTTAAACTTGCAATTATTTTTTTTTACTTTTCGGTCGAGATATACACTGACGAAATCCTCGCAAGCGTGTGGCAAGAGGAGGCAAACTTTGAAGTCCTGAAACGCTGCTATATCCAAACATATCCAACTAGTTTTTTGCTGTGTTACGGAAAAGCTGTTAATCTTCAACATATGTGAAACTTAGAGTTGAGTAATGTGGAGCTCTTGTAAAAGAAGCAACAGAAGACAACTTGGTCAGTGATATAAAGGGGGACATAACTAAATTCGACACTGTCTTACTACACTCAAACTGGAGCAGCTTACGACGATAATACTGAGGTAAAATTCCAACAGACATGAGTGTATTGAGTTGTTTGGTCAAAAGCATCAAACATTTCGGGAATTTCGGACGCCATTCCCCCGCGCTACTTCCGCAAAAATCCTCGCAGCATATACACGCGTGTGCCGTACGGGATGGCGCAATTTGTTCTAAAAATAGAAAAAATGTCCCATATCATAGGGACAGCCACGATACTAGAAATGGCGCGCGCTTACGGTCTCCGTTCCCGATTTTGGCTCCTGATATCAGTTTAAATATGTAAAACCCAAAAGCGCCGAGGACAACTGATGCTTAAAATTCGTCCAGTTAGCAATCCTAAAATCCATTTGTTTCTTTTAGGTAAATATTTGGACACGCAGCATTAAAAGCCCGAAAGAAGCATGTAAATTATATGTTCTTCCATAAGCCCTTAGCATCTCTCTCAAGATGCTTGTTTTTCTTTTGCATAAGAGAAGATATTTCATCTCCGCAGCATGAAAGTTTGCTCGTATTTCAGTTCTTCGGCCGCAACAATAAAAACGCCTCTAAATGATGTATTTTGTCCCTTACATTCAAAAACTCAATTTCCCAACATTACAGTTCAGGGACGGATCTAGGCGGAGGGTGCAGGGGAGAAGAACTCTAGCTTCTCGAGTGCTCTCCATACCTCCCAGGCGCATCCATAACTCGATATACGCACAGAACCGCATGAACCAATTCTTTTATAACCTGACGACAACAACTTGGGCGCTAAAACATGTTTTATTCGTGATTGGTTAGTACAAAGTTCTCATTTCTCTCTTACTTATCAAATTGTTATTAGGTCTTTCTTTTATTTTATATGCGACCCCACAAGCTTTTAGCTTTACTAGTAAAACTCATCGTGTTTAAATAAAGGCTTCCTATCCCATCCCATCTCATCCCATCCCTCCCCATCCCATCCCATCCCATCCCATCCCATCCCATCCCATCCCATCCTATCCCATCCTATCCTATGTACGGAGAAGGAAAACAAAGATCACTAAGATCCTAACAAGCCACAATCAGTTGAGCAACAGTTGCCGAACGAAAACGGTTAATCTGATTTCCAAAATTTTCAATGGAAAATTCGCTTCTTCGAATTAATTATAATGAAAATGTAGGTAAACAAAGTCAAAAATACTCAATGAAAATGTAGACAAACAAAGTCAAAATACTCAAGTTTAAGTAAGCATCTTAGCTTGGCAAAAGTCAAAGGCTCGAAGTAGGGTTTGGATTGTTTAGAATAATCTTCACACTGCCGAAACAACAAAAGGAACTTGCACAAAACTAGATGGAAATTTTCAAGCTAAATTGAAACTGCACATGTCATGTTATATACGCACGGCCGTGCGTACATAGAGATTTCGTCCATGATGGCTCAATAGGAATTAGGTAGGACTAGCGCGAGCGCTATGTTATAAAAACATATAATTGCAGTGTTTCTAACTTTTCAACACACAAATTTATATTCTTTTCAAAATTCCGATCTCAGGTTTATTCTTAAAATATTCTTAAAATTTCGCAAATTTCAGCCTCTGTATTCTTATAAAATAACAGTATTCTTATATAAAAAAGAGTGTAGTTCCATAGCATTCACATACTTACACCCGTTTTGTGTAAATTATCTCTGTTTTTGGACACATCAATTCCTTAGAGTCCAAAAAAAATACATGTATATAGGAAATATAATATAATTTTCAACACGTTAAACTGTAAGACAAAGATACACAGCACGAAAGATCGTCGAGGCTATAAACACAGCTTAGCCAGTTGTAAAAATAAGTCATGGATAGAAAATGATGCTTAAATGAAATTTGAACCGATGAACTTCTGTGATATCCGATGGGGTGTCATGAAAAAAATTTCTGGAGGCTTAATGTGTTACCGGGGTAATATTTTTTGAAGACAGTGTCATTATTATTATGATTTCAATCTACAAGTTAAATTTTGACCTAACCACAATTTCTTTGTTATTGAAATTTGTGGCTGTAAAGTGTCATCATCTAGTTTGTGTTCTCCAAAAATTCCAAGTCGTTTTACAGGACCATGAATCTTTGAAAAAAAAAATCTTTATAGACCGAAACAAGGTGAGAAGTACATGTTAACTAAAAGTTGTTGATACTGTTAATCAGTAGCTGGGCAAACGTAGCGTTAAAGCTCAATATTTTTCGCAGTTCTGCTGTTTGACATTGCTTAGTCAGATTATTTTAGAACGTACAATGAAGAATTCCGCATTTAATCGTTAATTCTTGCTTCCAGACATTTCGCTCCGGCTGAATGTTAGCCCTTCAAATAGGTCAATTCGCTTTTTGCTATAAGTTGCAAGTCCTCCCTATTTACTTCCTAACTGAACATAATATAGTGGATTGAAATTCGACGAATTTCCAAACAATATTGTAAAATTATCTAAAGAAACCTTAAAAGTAGATAAAACATGCTTAGTCAAAGAATGCTCCCTTGAAAAGTTTATTTTCTAAATAGTTAGGCGTCCGCTCTGTATTCTTAGTGCCTTTCTTCAGACGTTAATTCAGTCATTGTAAGTTGCCGGTTTTCAGTTTCATTTTGAAGCACCTTTAGGACCTTTAGGTGTTTACAGTCAAGCAATTAACTATTCATGATCTTGCATCTGTTATACATATTCACCTAAATGAAACCGTTTTGTTTCCACAACGCATGATAAAGAAAATATATATATATGTCTGCTGTAAGCAATTTCAAGCGGTTATTAATTTTTTTCTTCCACACTAAAGAAATGTAACAGTTGATTTGATGTAGTGGGCAGGTTAATTATCAAAGAAGTATTTAAATCGAGCTTTTATAATTTAGAATACATAAAGGCATACTTCATGAAAAACCTTAGCAGCCAAGGGGCAATTACTCGCATGAACTAATTAACTCAAACAGTGTTCCCGACCCGCAAATATTTCTCCACTTCCAAACTGCTTCGCCATTTACTTCCAGGCGTTTTCTCCTTCCCCGTTCGATGCGTGTTCTGGGCTAATGACTCGGCTGGGAGATCGATTTTGAAATTCGCCGCAATTATCAAAAATCTTACAACCCAGAGGTTTTCTTGAATAGGTATTGTTAGTCTTAACAGCCATTGTTATTCAGTCCTGAGAATAAATTAATTTGACCAAGCAGTTTTCAAACCAAAAAACGCAAAAAGACGCAAAAAGAAAAAAATGACGTCAGTTTGTTAATCACACCTCATCAAAGATATACAACCCTTACTGATGGAGCGTCAGAACCCCCCGTGGGGTTTACTCCCATATGTAAGTTATATGGGTATGCTCCGCTGTGAAGAGTATGGTTTTCAGGCAGTTAAGTCTAGGATAGGGTATAGAAATCAGACAGTTTTGGTCTAGAATGGGGTGTAATTTACCAGAAAACGCGGGCAATGTCTAAATACTTTAGTCTAGAACAGAGTTCTTTACCCGGGGTTCTATACTACAAACTGAAGCTCGGACGTCACCCTGTAAGATAATTGGTTTAGTTATCGTATGTTGGGCCACAAGAGTGATAAATTTTCTGCATTTGAAATAGCTAGTCTGGTATAGGGTGGGGGTTTCTAGTGCCTAGTCTAGAATAGGGTTGCAAAACAAGCTGATCGTGTTCTAGTATAGGGTAAGCGTTTCAGGGTCCCGTCAGCACACCCCTACCCAAAGATTTACGGAGTACCTGCTCCCCCTCTTCCGGGTTAGAACTCTCTTGTGTCGCAAGAAACAATGATTAAGCTAAACCGAAGAAGAAGAGGCCATCAGAAAGTAAATGCAAAGTGAGGAAAATAAATGATATTGGCATCAAAAAAGGGACCAAAACACAAAGGCAGAAACTGAGAAACCCACAATACAGGAGTATAATCACTTAGCGCCGCCATCAAAATAGCCACTGTTTATACACACATTCTATTTTCTAAGTTCAGTGGCTTTAAAAAGCCAATTTGATTTGAATTTGACATGGTTAAAATCATTTCAAGTTCATTTTACATTTACGGAATAAAATTTAAAGTGCTCTAATCTTTCGAACGCAGTCTTTTACGCGATCAGACAAGATATGTTGACTGTGATACCGGGAGATAAAGACTCAGTTTGTGCATTCTGCCTAATAAAGCAATTTGCAATCGTATTTTTCTGTTGTTGTTTGTTTATACAAGTACATGTATGTTTGATTTAAACTGGCCATCATCCGACGCCTGACTCCGGCCCGTTGCAATTGTTAATTAACGACTATTTTTTGTTTTCGTGAATACTTGATGATTTCTGTCTAAAATAAACATGAAGCAGGGAATAGTTTCAATGTATATTAAAATACGTCCTTCTTTACACCCAGCTGTTGAGCTAAAAGGAAAAACCGACAAAAAAATTAATGGCTTCAATTAAGACCTATGCTTGGAAAAAAAGTACATTTGCGCACACAGTTTAAATAATGACATAGTGCAGCCAATCAAGGAAGCTTTAATGCACTAATTGAGATTTGCCTTCAATTGATTATGCCATTGCCGTCATTCAGCATAATTTAAAGACGGAAAAGTAATCAACTGATAAATGGCAGGTTTTTAATCTACACCTTCTAACAATAAGGAGCAGTGTTTATAACGGAGTACATTAATATTTCTCAAGAAGTCTATCTGGCTGATTAAATGACCTGGGTTCCTTCAGGAAAGGCAAAGACAACGTTCGTTGCTCGTTTACCTTTTGGCTTTTAAAACATACGGCTCTCTTGTCAGAAATAAGGATATTAGAATATTGCCTAGTTAAAGCAACGTTTTGCCGATGAAGCAATTTTTCATTTTCTGTCTTCAGCCGCTAACGAAGAAAGAAGACCAGTCCGCACCATGGAAAAAATGAATCACTGATCATGACGCGATTATAACGTGAGTATAGTTCAGTACATTTTGAGGTGCTAGCTAGCTGATAGGTGATTAATATTGGGAATAGCTTGAATTGCTTCGGGTTTCTTGTTAACATTAGCCAGCAAACATATTGCAAAGGGTACAACAAAACTGAGAAAAACAGAGACAACGCTATTATTAGCTATTGAGTAAGTCACAATACCGATTGACGCGGCAAACTTTATCTAGCCCGAGCTGTCGAGTGGTAAAGATGGTTGCCTGGAGGCGTTAATCTTATAATAGACGCAGACACATCGTTATCGGATTGATTAATGTGTTTCTATCTCTATATATGAATCCTCGTTGTCTTGATTTAGAAGTAATATTGCACCCTCTCTCGGGAAAGCCACGCACAAGAGGCTTTTGGTTCCATGGCAACTGTAGCCAAAGAAGGCTAAGCCATTCTAGTTGGAAGCGACTGAATCGAACGAAACTATTACCCTAAATTTCACTGAATTGAAATTTACATTTTCATGCCGGATTAGTACTTTGCTAGCTGTCCTTTTCATGGGTGCTATTTTGACTGAATTGCAGATTTTTGACTCAGATTTTCTCATCTTTAATCAGTTGTTAAAGTCGACTGTCTGTCACTCACGTACGCCAACTGAACAAGCTGCTGCTTCAGTCACAGAAAGATAATTTATTTAACTCAGCTCCGCTTTACCGTGGACGCAGATTAGAAATTTAACAGAGGCAATATATATAATAACGTTGAGGCTGCTGAGGGTAATCTAGTGGATGATTCCAATGAAATACAATTTCACGCGGCATTAATAAGAAGTTCGCTATGATAGAAAAGGATTTCTTTGTCCGCTGGGCTAACCAAGTATCAATCGAGCATAGAGTTCTTAAAGGGCTTTATGAAATAGTGAGTGAGAATGGTAGGAAAGGAATTCCAAAGTTGAGAAGCAGTAAATTATAGGGAGTGCAAACCACATTACGTGATATTAATTTATGGTTTCCATGGAGCTCTAGTGAAGGTAGAAGCTGACTGTTAGCATAGCAGATCGGAAGTCTCAAATCATTTGAGGATGGCTAAGGTAAATGTCTTACCGAAACTCAAATAGAAACACCTTTCCTCGAGGCCCTGTTTGGATAAATACCGAGGCCGACAAGGCGTTGAACTGAATTGAAATAGAGACGTAGAGGAAGTGAAATGAAGACGAATGAAATCGCGAAAGCGAAGGAAAGAAAAGAGAAAATAACAGTGAATTCACTGTTCCTAATTGTACGTAGTTGCCTAATGTATTCACAAATCCCCTGCGTCGTCTACCAGGGTCTCTCGTTCATACAGCAATCCCTCTAGAGCGCCAACAACTCGTTATTTTCGTGCCCACGGAAACAGGCAGCAGGATTTAAAACAGGCAAGATCTACGTAGAAAAACAGAGAAGTAAAATCATTTAACAACAATGTTATGTTTTATAGCAGTAACACGTAGGGGCCAAACCACCCCCCTAATGTTTCATGAAGGCTATATTTGCTTGGTTTATATATTTCTGAACCAAGTTTGGCAGATGAGCTTTCTTTGTTCTCCAGTTTATTTTAATTTGGAAGTTGTGACAAAGTGTCAGATTATGACGTCATAATTGATGACGTCACCAAAACGTGCTATAATTTTTTGTGAAATCTGATAAAAAGATTATGCCATTGGAAAGGCCTTGACTTGAGGAGTAAAATGCCGGAAACCGTTTTTTGCTATGATGATTATTTTTTGAGATATGGTAAAGTAAATATTTTTTTGTTGTCCCCCCGGAATTTGCTTAATCATACTGTCCTTCTTAATTCAGTCTCTCTGGTTTATTTTTTTTCAGTTTTATTCTAGGAAGGTTAATAATCTAGAAAAATAGAAAGCTTGATGTTGTCAAAAATCGTATGGTTTTGGAAATTTGATTTTCGGCTTTGTTAGGATGGTATTAACAGTAAAAAAACGGGTGACGTCACAGGTTAGACGTAACAAAACTAATTTTAACGCAATAACACTAGAGGGATAATTTTTCATTCCGATTTTCTTTTTTATTTTGGCTTTAGTCATCTGGCACATCACATGTGCAACAAAGCTGCATTTGCTAGAACAAAATTACGGCTCCAATTTGGGGATTTTTCTCAAGGGGGGGACCCCATATTTTGCAGAGTTATTTTTCATATTTAAAAATGCCATATTTCATTCAATTTTTGTGATATGGACAAAATTTTTTCAGGTTTCAACTCCCCTTGGTGTGCTCTTTCGAACACATTGTAAAAAATAGGCATATTAAAAACTTCAAAAGTGGCAAAAACATGACGTCATTACTGTGACGTCACAACTTTGACATTTAGTGACATTTTTCACGTAAATATAATTGGCAATAGGTCTCCTGCTCATCTGCCAAGTTTGGTGTAGAAAGAGTCAATACTTTTTAAGTAATGCGAAATAGTGTGAAATACCCAAGAACTGACGAAACATTTGGGGGGTGGTTTGGCCCCTACGTGAAATTTTACTTTATTTCGTCAACAAAGTCATCACTTCAATATACAAAATTAATCAATTGTCAAGAAAAATATTAGCTCACAAATTTCCACTTTGTTTCATGCGTTAATCGCTCGAGAATCATCATCCGAGAGTTGACAATGTCTAAAACAGTTTAGCTGTCTTAAAAAGTACATATACGTTCTCTTGCTTTTTTGCAGAAGCTTGTTATCAATGTATTTGCTTCCATTCAGAGCAATGGGGCGCTTCAGATCAAGGCCAGCACAGTTTGTCAGTGTGGTAATTTTCCTGTTAGCACGGTTTCAGCAGTTCTCAACACAAACAACAGAAGGCCCGACAACCTTGGGTGGAGCTCAAGTGAATTCAACAGGACAGCCGACAACTTTAGCTTCACAAAATCTAGAATCCAGTCTACAGCCAAATGCAACTGAGCAACCCACAACTTCGGCGCTACAAAACAGTTCCACTGTACAGCCAAACGCAACTGTACAGCCCACAACTTTGGCACCACAAAGCAGTTCCACTGCACAGACAAATGCAAGTGAACAACCCACAACATCGGCACTACAAAACAGTTCCAGTGTACAGCCAAATACAACTGAACAACCCACAACTTTGGCACCACAAAGCAGTTCCAATGTACAGCCAAATGCAACTGTACAACCCACAACATTGGCACCAGAAAGTACATTCAATGTACAGCCAAATGCAACTGTAGCACCAACAACTTTGGCACTACAAAACAGTTCCACTGTACAGCCAAATGCAACTGAACAACCCACAACTTTGGCACCAAAAATTACTTCCAATTTACAGCCAAATGCAACCTTAGCACCGACAACTTTGGCACCACAAAACACTTCCACTGTACAGCCAAATGCAACTGTAGAAACCACAACTTCGGCACCCGAAAGCAGTTCCAATGTACAGCCAAATGCAACAGAACAACCCACAACTTTGGCACCACAAGGCACATCCAATGTACAGCCCAATGCAACTGTAGCACCTACAACTTTGACACCGCAAAATACTTCCTCGGTACAGCCAAATACAACTGAACAACCCACAACTTTGGCACCGGAAAGTACTTCCAATGTACAGCCAAATGCAACTTTAGCACCGACAACTTCGGCACCGGAAACTACTTCCAGTGTACAGCCAAATGCAACTTTAGCACCGACAACTTTGGCACCACAAAACAGTTCCAATGTACAGCAAAATGCAACTGAACAACCCACAACTTTGGCACCACAAGGCACATCCAATGTACAGCCAAATGCAACTTTGGCACCTACAACTTTGACACCGCAAAATACTTCCTCTGTACAGCCAAATACAACTGAACAACCCACAACTTTGGCACCGGAAAGTACTTCCAATGTACAGCCAAATGCAACTTTAACACTGACAACTTTGGCACCGGAAGCTACTTCCAATGTACAGCCAAATGCAACTTTAGCACCGACAACTTTGGCACCACAAAACAGTTCCAATGTACAGCAAAATGCAACTGAACAACCCACAACTTTGGCACCACAAGGCACATCCAATGTACAGCCAAATGCAACTTTGGCACCTACAACTTTGACACCGCAAAATACTTCCTCTGTACAGCCAAATACAACTGAACAACCCACAACTTTGGCACCGGAAAGTACTTCCAATGTACAGCCAAATGCAACTTTAGCACCGACACCTTTGGCACCACAAAACAGTTCCAATGTACAGCCAAATGCAACGTTAGCACCTACAACTTTGGCACCGCAAAACAGTTCTACGGTACAGCCAAATGCAACTGAACAACCCACAACTTTGGCACCACAAAGCAGTTCCAATGTACAGCCAAATGCAACGTTAGCACCTACAACTTTGGCACCGCAAAACAGTTCTACGGTACAGCCAAATGCAACTGAACAACCCACAACTTTGGTACCACAAAGCAGTTCCAACGTACAGCCGAATACAACTTTAGCACCTACAACTTTGGCACCGCAAAACAGTTCCTCTGTACAGCCAAATACAACTGAACAACCCACAACTTTGGCACCACAAAACAGTTCCAATGTACAGCCAAATGCAACTGTACAACCCACAACATTGGCACCAGAAAGTACATTCAATGTACAGCCAAATGCAACTTTAGCACCAACAACTTTGGCACTACAAAACAGTTCCACTGTACAGCCAAATGCAACTGAACAACCCACAACTTTGGCACCAAAAATTACTTCCAATTTACAGCCAAATGCAACCTTAGCACCGACAACTTTGGCACCACAAAACACTTCCACTGTACAGCCAAATGCAACTGTAGAAACCACAACTTCGGCACCCGAAAGCAGTTCCAATGTACAGCCAAATGCAACAGAACAACCCACAACTTTGGCACCACAAGGCACATCCAATGTACAGCCCAATGCAACTGTAGCACCTACAACTTTGACACCGCAAAATACTTCCTCGGTACAGCCAAATACAACTGAACAACCCACAACTTTGGCACCGGAAAGTACTTCCAATGTACAGCCAAATGCAACTTTAGCACCGACAACTTTGGCACCGGAAACTACTTCCAGTGTACAGCCAAATGCAACTTTAGCACCGACAACTTTGGCACCACAAAACAGTTCCAATGTACAGCAAAATGCAACTGAACAACCCACAACTTTGGCACCACAAGGCACATCCAATGTACAGCCAAATGCAACTTTGGCACCTACAACTTTGACACCGCAAAATACTTCCTCTGTACAGCCAAATACAACTGAACAACCCACAACCTTGGCACCGGAAAGTACTTCCAATGTACAGCCAAATGCAACTTTAGCACTGACATCTTTGGCACCACAAAACAGTTCCAATGTACAGCCAAATGCAACTTTAGCACCGACACCTTTGGCACCACAAAACAGTTCCAATGTACAGCCAAATGCAACGTTAGCACCTACAACTTTGGCACCGCAAAACAGTTCCACGGTACAGCCAAATGCAACTGAACAACCCACAACTTTGGCACCACAAAGCAGTTCCAATGTACAGCCAAATGCAACGTTAGCACCTACAACTTTGGCACCGCAAAACAGTTCTACGGTACAGCCAAATGCAACTGAACAACCCACAACTTTGGCACCACAAAACAGTTCCAATGTACAGCCGAATACAACTTTAGCACCTACAACTTTGGCACCGCAAAACAGTTCCTCTGTACAGCCAAATGCAACTGAACAACCCACAACTTTGGCACCGGAAAGCAGTTCCAACGTACAGCCGAATACAACTTTAGCACCTACAACTTTGGCACCACAAAACAGTTCCTCTGTACAGCCAAATACAACTGAACAACCCACAACTTTGGCACCACAAAGCAGTTCCAATGTACAGCCAAATGCAACTTTAGCACCGACAACTTTGGCACCACAAAACAGTTCCACGGTACAGCCAAATTCAACTGAACGACCCACAACTTTGGCACCAGAAAGTACTTCCAATTTACAGCCAAATGCAACTTTAGCACCGACAACCTTGGCACCACAAAATAGGTCCTCTGTACAACCAAATGCAACTGTGGCACCAGCAACTCTGGCACCACAAAACAGCTCTACTCCACAACCAATAACAAATGCACCTCCAAATATTTCAACTCAACAGCCAACAGTTATTACATTGGCACCCTCAAATACAGGTATCATTTTCCCGTTTTTCTATTCAAAAGTATCATAATATACGAAAACTCTGTCCGTAGGCGAATATTTCCACATTATCTACTTGTAGCTAATTGAGGTTGTCCTAAACTCTCTAACAAATGTTTCCGTAACGATAAAAGCAAATCATTGAGTCAATGTGCAAGTGATAAGTAAGATTATCATTCCACAGGAAAGGTCCGCCGATATCCACCGGTTTCACTGAGTAAAGCACACCGCGAGCTGACATGAATAGGACCAGAGGAGGTGATGTGAAGGGCCCTGTCTGGTCCCGCACTCATCACTAAGTCATTTCGTGCGCAGACAGAACATTAAGCAAAACAATATATTTTCAAAACTATCCAGCAAAGTGAAGTTCAATGAAGACGATTCAGACCGCTCTCTGTCCGTACACATCTCCTTGAGCAAATATATTTTTGTACTGCCCGTCATATCATGTGTTATGTGTCGGAGTGCTACTTGACTAATGAATGTGTTTATTTTGTTTTCACAGCAACTATACGAGTTGTCTTTTTGAGAAAAAACCTTCAGTTTGACTTTAATCTTCTAAACAGCTCCTCTGCAGCTTATCAAAGTTTTGAGACTTTCATCAAGTCTCAGGTAAATATATCCTTTAATTGTCTTCCAAACTGGTGCAGAGAGTACATTATTGATATATAGCTAGATTGGCTCACACAGTTCACTTAAGATTGTTAATGACTGCCACTTAGTGAGAATACTCTGTTTATAAAATACTCTCAACTGTGATACAGGAAAGTAATTGATAACTTTGATTTAAACTATTTGCCGGTGGTTGAGGGTTTTTTATGTGCGGATTTGTTCTTCGGGGGAGGGGGGAAGGCATTAGGAAGGAGGTGTTGATTCCTTTCCCCTCTTGTTAAATTATCATTTGACCTATTGCGTCATCCAGATCTTGTGCTCATTCTTTACAGCTCGATCGAATTCAAGTTTGTTTGTAACTTAATGATCTCAATGTATGGTGTGTTATTCATTGCATGTGGCCCAATAAACGGAGCTCAGGCAAAGCAGATTCGCCCGCAATGCCGAGGGAGGAAAAGAGAAATACTATGGTTAGTCATGAAATAACCGCATTTGTTACCTTTTTTGTAGTTTCTGTCCCATCTTAGCTCAAAGGGTGTCACAGAAGTGAAAGTTCTATTCATGAGGTAAGTGCATATATGTGAATCGGTATATCAGATCAATGAAATAACTGAACAGTTTAGAGTATACACCCACTTACGGTTTTCCTACATATTTCTTACTTTACTGACGGCAAATACAATATAAGCATGATTCTCGTAATAAATGTACGTTACTTCGAATATGGTCGAATTTTCGAATTTGAACAATTGACTGTTACATGATATATAACCAAACATCGTGGGACTTACAGGCTAGCTTGGGTGTCAGTTCGCTAGGTGAAAATGGAGATCGGCACTTATCAAAGTGACAAAAACACTGCTTAAACAATTTCGTAGAAGCTACAGGATTTTAAAACACTGCCGTTTTAGCTTCACCCAGCCAATATGGTGTTAAAGGGCCTAGGGCCCCAATAGCCCCATTGAACTCATTTCTACTTCTGTGTCAGACATAAGGCCGCGTTTCTCCGCCGTCAAAGGCTATATCAACCAAAATGATGAATAATAATTAATAAATGTCATGCTTTCCCTATGCAGACCAGGAAGTGTGGAAGTAACTTCGGCCTTAACTGTACCCAATCAAAATGACATAGCGGGCGTTCAACAAGCATTGGGCATCTATAACAAATCGGGAATTATAGGGAACATGTCTTGGATTGGTCGTTACTGGGGACCTGAAGGTAAGTTACCTTGTTCCGTCTTTTTATACAAGGCAAATTTTCTTCGTTGACAATTTCATTGCCTCTCACAGAAGCCTTAAAAGTTATTGTCAAATCGTTACTGAGTCACAATGTCGATCTCATCGTCTTTGTCGTCGTCAAACTTGGTATTATTATTGTTGTTGTTTGCTGTTAAAGCATTATAAAAATTCTTTCCTGTAATTTTCAGACGAGTCCTGTCAGCCTCCAGTTATCAGTATACTGAATCTCGCCGAATGGGGTGAAAAGCAGTCCAGTATTTCCATCTTTCGTTCAAAAGATTTCATTGTACAAACTCTCGTGTCAAAACCCAACTGTAACTCTTCACAGACGCTTTTGTTTAAATGGTATTTGGTCAAATATAGCGAGAATGCGGGCGGCAACACTATCATAGAAAGAAGAACCCTACTGGACACAAAGAGCAACGAATGGAATTTGCCGAAACGACAGCTTGATTACGGCCGATATTTTGTGGATTTCAGAGTGGCTATTGCAAGTAGCCCCCTGGTAACGAGTAGCACTCTTGGATTTTTCACGATCACGAAATCTCCACTAATAGCCGACATATTGGGAGGTAACAAAGTAACACGAGGAAAAGGCAGTGTGATTACCTTAGACGGTTCGGCCTCTAGTGATCCTGATGTGGGGCCCGGTAACCACTCTTCGATGCAGTTTACGTGGTTGTGCAAGAAACAGCAAGAGCACTTTCCTGGTGGCTCTTTATCTTCACTTCCGGTTGTTACCCTGTTGCCGGGTCCAGGAAGAGGCGGTTGTTTTGGGACAGGTGTTGGAAAACTAAACTCTAGTGCAAAAGTAGTGCAATTAGACACAAGCCAAATGGTTGTGGGTGAATCTTATGACGTTAAACTTGTTGTGAAAAAGGACGACAGAGAAGACGACTTCGTGCAAGAAATTGAGATTGTCAGCGGTAATCCACCAGAAGTGACCATGAGGTAAATAACAATCTGAATGGGCTTTCACTTTCACTTTGTTAATATGATCGTTGCGCATGCGTTAAAGAAATGAAGGATGGCACGCCTTCACCTTATCTCATTACTTTAAGAAAGTCAGAATAAAAAGCGCAAAGGCCCAGTTCGCTGTATAAGACATGCCTGCAGGGAATCATGGCAGCTGTATTCATCTTCCTGGACTGGATATTTCTTTTGAGCAATACAACTACCATGATTCCCCGCAGGCCTGTCTCATAGAGGGAATTGGCCATTATGAGCAACTTTTAATGATTATTTTTCTCTTCGAGATGTCTTATCAACTGTGACAAGATCGCGAGTGTCTCAACACGGATCAGTGTCACAACCACCTGCACCGGGCTGGCATGTAAAGCGGCAAAATATCAATGGCAGCTTTTAACTGTTAACTCGATCGGCGACGAGCTCAGCGAAATATCTCTGACTCGAGACATGACAGAAACGGCCCTGGACCTTCCTGGTATAATCATCAAAGGAAACCAGCTCGCTCCACTTGACCCAAATTTGTTTTATCGATTGAAAGTTAGCGTCTCACAAGATGTCGGACCATCAGGAAATGCAGCTTACCAATTCAGAATGAACGCTTCACCCAGGCATGGACGCTGCACTGTGACACCCACTAATGGAGAGGCTTTGAAAACAGAGTTCGTCTTCATATGTGAAGATTGGAAAGTAAGAATGATTTTAAACTCTTCATAATTAATTGGCTTCCCACGTGACCTGATCCCCTCTTAGACTGCTGAGTTGGGTGTGTTACCTCGAAGGAATGGCTTAAGCTGAGAAAACAGTCTGATGAAAATGGGCGTCGTTGGGTTTCTGTCTCATCGAGCAAGACCTACGAGCCAACCTCGTTCCCAGGGCCTCTCATCTTCCCTCTCATCTTCCCAGACCCTGGGAACGAGGTTGCCTACAAGCCTGCCTAAATAGTAGACATCTGCATACAGGCTGCTAGACCAAGCGCTAATGAATTACATTTGTATCATACCTCGCCTCATTTCTCTCTACAGGACTCAGACACACCGCTGACTTATGAGTTTCATTACAAAACTGACAATGGCTTGTACACCGTGGTTTCGTACGGATCTGAGGATCACGTGACCACAGTACTTCCCCCAGGAAAGAAAGAGGACGACTATGAAATCGCCTTCGAGATAACGGTGTCTGACAGCTTGTCGGCAGCCAATAACAGTTGCCTCAAAATAAAGGTGGGTACAAGAGCTTGTCGTGGGGGCGTGGTGGCCTCATGGTTAGTGTACTCGATTCCGGATCGAGAGGTCCGAGTTCGAGCCCTGGCCGGGGGATGTGTTCTTGGGTAAGACACTTAACTCTCACAGTGCCTCTCTCCGCCCGGGTATACAAATGGGTATCATGGAATTTAATGCTGGGGGTAACCCTGCGATGGACTAGCATCCCATCCAGCTGGGAGTAGAAATACTCCTATTCGCTTCATGCGACTGAAAGATAAACGCCGGGCTGATGGTCCACTTGGCTCATATGCAGTTTCACCTTAAAAGAGCTTGTCACAGCTGGGTATGATGATGGCTTTTGACTGAACGTGGTCACCGAGGGAAACGACCCTCGCCTGTGGCTCGTGTTCACATTTTAGGTTTTTTCTCATGGCCATGCAAATACGGTCGCCACCGTTTTCAACCAGTTCTTTTAACTCTCCAGCTGATCTTTCAGTTCAAATCATGGCACAGTCATGAGCCAGCATCATAGCTTAGAGGTCTGTATGTTTGATATGGCGAGATGTGTTTAGTCTGTCCACAGACTCACTATTTAATCTTGAGTTCGTCGAGATTGCACTCCAAATATTAACCGCGGAGGATATGACCGAGCCAAAATACAAAGGGGTGGGACTGGGGACACTTTCGCGCTCTGCACTCCCTCGCGCTCTCGAAGAAAAATAATTCCAAAAAAACTGTTTGTGGACAGACTGAGATGTGTAATATCATTACGTTCTCAGGTCACTCCTACCCCTAACGAGGATACCAGCGACTTGACAGAACTCACAGTCGGTAACAACAGTCAGTTTAACCAACTCGTGCAATCTGGGGATGTCAGAGGTGCGACACAGCTCGCGAATGCAGTGCTTCAGACCGCAAACCAGTTAAATTCAACTGCTACTCGGGATAAGATAGAGGTACGTGACAACATAACTCCAAAACATTCGTAAAAGCACCTGACACTAATATGATAAGCAGAATAGGACTGAAACCCATTCCACCTACCTTCGTCTCTGGCGAAAAGCGCGAACACGTTTTAACTGTCTCTTGATTGATAATATTAGAAAAGGAATTAATGCGCAGAATGGTATGGCCACCAAAAAGTGCTTTTTGGAGAATCAGTTAAATATTCTCTTATCCTCTACATCCTTTAAAATGTTCTTTAAAAAAAACTGAGCCAGTTATTTCATTTTTACAGATCAAAGATTCCGTTGTAAAGAGTGTTTCCGATATAGAAGTACGTAATTTACAATCCTTAACTCAAGTGACGTCAGTGATAGCACGAGCAACACTGGAACCCAGTGAAGTGACATTTGACACACAGGTAAGCATGACTCCGCACATGACGGTCACGTGTTCAACGCCAATAGTTTCGTGCTCTGCCTATCACACATTATTACCTGTTGTAATAATAATAATAATAATAATAATATAACACTTTTGTGGCACACAACACTTGTTCGTGGCGCTTTACAAAAATTTCTTTAAAAAAAACTTTCTAACCCTAAGGATGATTTGGCATTTAGCACATCAATTCTGTTAATTAGACCGCCATTAACAATGCAAACCTTTTAGAAAAGATAAGTTGTATTATTACACGCACAGACGTTTAATAAAGGGCTGTAGGTGTTATACCAGTTCTTGATTGCAGTACCGAGCAGTGACTTTTGAATCTGATGTTTCCTTACAATATCTATAGAAGCAGACAGGCAAAGCGAAGAATAGAAAAAAACAACCCTCTGGGGAAACTGTCCTGATCTATCACTAAATTTCCAACATGAACATGACACGATATATATTGCAATTAGCAAGGAGAAATTATCTGTTCGAAGATTGGGATTGTTGGGATTGGGATTGTTGGGATTTATATCAGCAGGTATCAAATCTGTATCTGGTCCATGTCAACTCGATTTAAATTAACTGTATTCTTTTATTAGAACCTTGCTCTTCAAACTCTTACATCTATGACGTCACTTCTACAAAGCAAGACGAAAGAAGATTATGCTTCTGAATCCGTCCTAGTTGAGCAAGGCGGAGAGAACCTGGTACTGAGTCTCGGTAACCTCCTGAACTCTGCCGCGGAGAAAGCGAGTGTGATTAGTAAGACAAAGGAAACTGTGGAAAAACGAACTAAGGTAAATACCTCATGTAGTAACCAACTATATTTCTCTCGAATGTAAATGTTTTGCAAGTGTTTTTCTCTAGCATCGAGAAGGAAAATTTGCGTAGTAGGAATAACAGATCTAACGTTGAAATCAAATTGTAAAGTTTGATGGTTGTGGGGTTTCGGGTCTTTTCTTCGGAGTCCAGTGTAGTCTCCGGAAGAGATAGAAATATCCCGATATCTTTAGAAAAATAAATTCTGTTTCTACAGGTTTATGCAGAACAATTCAAATAAATGTAAATAAAAATTTTCAAGGTTGTCCATATCGTAATCCTCTTTTTGTTCTCGCCCTCAGTAGTCATCTGAGCTAGGTGATCCTCACTTCCTTAGTGGTCGGGTCATTTCTTGAACACTGCATTACATTTGTGGTTAAAATAGAATAGATTGCCCGTCTAAGCTTTGGCAGAAGTCAGAAGTGCACAGCTACTGATTTGCTCGTAAAACGTTCCCTAATATCTCATGATGTGACAACTTGCAGAATTACAAAACAACTGACATTTCGCCTTGCAGAGCGAGAACATATCCAGAGATACTGAAAAACTCATCGACGACGTTGGTACAGCTCTATTATCCAAAATGATGGTGGATCAAGACCCTCGTCTTGTTCATACAAAGTCTATGAACATGGAGCTTAACAGACTGAGCCGCCGCTCTCTGGACTCCAACACCAACTTCACAAAAGATGATTTAGCAGGTTTTAGATTCCCCTTTAGCGCCATAACTGATGACAAAGCAGAAAATGCGAAGTTCATTGACAGTGTGGTAAGTTTCCATTCCTGCTGTACAATAGTGTTACAGTATTTCTACGCTGTCTAAATAGGCTATGAGGTCCTCTAACGTATTCGCTCCCCAATACTGGGTATCTTTGTAATCAATGCTTATATAAACGCATGAGCTTTGCAGAATTGTTCAAATGTGAACGGCAATTGAAGTGCTGTAAAATTTTAAGTTGCATTTTATGTTTTCTATCAGATGACTACGAACAGCTTCAATCCTTTCACATGGGACAGCAGCTCCGCCCTTGTGAAGTCTCATGTCCTGAGCTTGAACATCAAAGATCATGAAGGAAAACCGTTAACAGTCAAAGATAGCAAGGAGAATATAGAGATTAAGATTCCACGTGAAGTAAAAATACCGCCAGAGGAGAGCGTGTCTTACTTTGTTAAACCCAGCACTGAAGGAAAGATGCAATACCACGAAATGGACTTGCCGCGCACGGAGGGTAACGCTGTAAGACTTAGAGTGAGTATGATGGCCTTAACATAGGGATCGTTCAGTGGGGTGGAGGTAGAAGGCGCGGAGCATGAGCTCTAATGATTAGTTGCCTGAACACAGAATCGAGACGCCCAGGGTCAAGCACTGATCAGAGGCAGGAGTCTTTACTCTCGCAGAACCTCTTTCTACCTTGGAGTATAAACGGGTGTCAACAAATAGTTGAGAAGCTGGATAACACGTATATGTTCCTAGCATCTCCTAGTCACTCAATGAGTTTTCGATGCTAAAAAATGGTGAATCACCAGTCTTTGAGAAAAGGAAAATAAATTCGAAAAAACTTTCCGCCTTTTACATTCTTGAACCCGGCGAAACACTGTTTCCTCTTCGTCTTCTTTGGGGCACCACGTCTCAACGCTATAAAATTTATCACAAGATATGTTTATTGATAAATGTTCACAGTCCTTTTGAATTCCAGTTACCGATATTGTTTTAAGTTGTTATTTCATTTGTTTTGAGGATATTTTGCGACACAATCGCGTCCCTCTGGATAAGTCACTAACCTTGTCACAAATCTCTTTATCAGATCAAGCCAAATGGAACCACCGTGTTAAGAGTATTTGTGCGATATGGTCAGCGGCCAACTGTCACAGAATATGACGCAACTAAGAAAATCCCGGATGAGTCGTGCTCTCTGACGTCCCAGAATTCCCATGGTAATTGCAACGGAGAAGCTTACGATATGGTCCTGTTACACGAGGTGATAAGCAGACCGGGTCCCTACTTTATTGGAATCCTTTACGAAGAAAATAACGAAGGACCCCAGAGGCGCAAGAAACGATCTTGTTTCGGACAGGGTCGACAGAAGAGATCATGTGTGCGGTTCAAGGATCCTCCAAAACCAGAGAACATAACGGTGAAGCCAGTGTTTAACTCAAGGACAGACAGGAATTACACGATGAGCATCCAAGAAGAAGCATGCCTGTTTTGGGACAGCAGTGAAGAGCGCTGGCTATCGAGAGGATGTAGAGTAAGCCATTCATTGGAGAAAAAGTTCTTCTTTTCTGTTCCATGTTATGTCAAGAAAACGCGCAAATTATGAGCCCGTATTGTGCCAGGCGGTGTTTGAGACGGTTCACGTGATTTGCACGGTAGAGTCGTATTTTAGTTTCGTCATTCGCACGCGCCTTATGCGATTAGTATGATATTTCCGGATGATGCAGGATGTATCACAAAAGCTAGAAGTCCCCCCAAAAATGACATAATAGTAGAATAAAACATCCCGTATGTCCTTATGCGTATGTGTAACATACATTACGCGCGGACATTTCATTCACTGCTCCTATTTTAACGAGGCCCTTCGGCGCTCGGAAAAATAGTACGCAACTAGTGAAATATCCACGCGTTTTATAAGTTAAACCATCAAATAAGGTGTATGTACATTTAAATATTCAAAATCTTGATACAAATTATAAATTTCTTCCTTTCAAAAGGTTGGACAAAGATCTGATTTAGCTTCCCTGCATTGCCTGTGTAACCACCTGACATCATTTGGCGGAGGAGTCCTGGTGATGCCGAACACGCTGGACTTCGATGTCGTGTTCAAGGAGTTTAAGCGACTGGGCGAAACTGGCAATGTGGCCGTCCTTAGCGCTATAATAGTTGCGCTGTTGTTGTATTTACTGGTGGTGATATTTGGAAGGAGAGCAGACAAACGAGATAAAGCGAAGGTAAAAAGCAGGGATTTCTTCTTTTCCGTGGAAACTAGTCGTTTAATTGTTAAGAAAGGTCGCAAAGTCGCGGGGAATGATGGAACTTCTAAATTGTTTTAAAATGAAAAAAAAAAAACAAAGTATAATAATACACCAAAAAGACGTTTAACCATAATTAGGAGGATTGAGAACAACGGACGTCTAGCGAGAAGAATATGAAAAGTTTGGGCTAAAAATAACTTTACGTTTTTTTTTCGTCGCGCTATCTAACGTTACGTTATGTTATGTTACTTTACTCTATCTTACATCCAGTTACAGTACCTCACGGTGACCAAACTACAATCAGCAATGTTTTACTTTATAGTTTTTCCTGATTCAGGCTGCTTGTCTTTTTTGTTGCTATTTATCTAGCCGGTAATAGATACAAAATTACATCAAAGTTAAGACGCATGGCCACAAACAACTAATCCTTTCAAGGGTGGAATATTTGTCGAGGCTTGACTTAATGAAGTACCCCATGCCCATAAACCCAACCTAGTTTATGTAGTTTCAGCTTCAACTGAAAACTGAAACTAAGCATATTAGAGAAAATATCATTTAAGTAGCAGCGATTATGTTTCCCAACAGTTTGCCTCGTAATATGTTTTGTTCCGTTTCTTTAGACCGGTCCAGCTTTTCATATACCGCTATCTGAAGAGACAAGTTTCGAGTACGAACTGACAGTGGTGACAGGGGTGTGGAGGGGCTCTGGGACGGATGCCAATGTCGTCATCGTCATTCACGGAAGCGAGGCAGAAAGTCAACCCATAATACTCAACAAGAACATGATCACCTCAAGAACAGTCCTGGCACGTGGAAACGAAGATGCGTTCGTGATTCATCTGCCCATGTCATTGGGCGAAGTCCAGTACATACATGTCAGACACGATAATTCAGGGAAAAATCCTTCGTGGTATTTCAGCCATGCAACCATTAGCGATCGTCAAATTGGGAAAACATGGACATTTCTGAGTAATACTTGGTTTGCATTGGAAAAAGGCGACGGGAAAATAGACAGACTTGTATTTCCTATTTCATCTCTGGAAACGAAAACGTTGAAATATTCGCTGAATTCTAAAGGCTCTAAGAGCTTTTCCGAAGGCCACCTGTGGCTCTCTGTTGTTACTAAACCGCCTTGGAGTAAATTCACCCGAGTACAAAGAGCCACTTGTTGCCTTAGTTTATTGATATCCGCCATGTTGGCTAATGCCCTGTTTTACAGGACAGACAAGGTAGCCGATCCTACCATTCAGATTGGCCCGTTGAAGTTCAGTTGGAGGCAAATCGTGGTTGGAATCGAGAGTGCCTTGATAGTGACTCCAATAAACTTGCTGATCATGGCCTTATTCAAGAATAGTTCTGAAAAACCTTCAAGTAAAGTCGACGCGAGAGAGAGAGAAAATAATCCTGCTTGTTTGCAACGTAAAAGCACGCATTCTCGTTTAAGCTGCGCGGAGAATGATAACGAAGTTGTTGAAGCATCAAACGAAAAGAGCTTGATCTGGACGAGAACGCTTCGACGACTGCGCGCCGGAACCAAAAAGGACGTCATGTTACCCCACTATTGTGTATACATTGCCTGGTTTCTAAGCTTTGCTACGGTTTCTGTTTCTGGAACATTTACATTTTTCTTCAGTTTGCAGTGGGGAAAAGAAATCTCCAACCAATGGCTATCCTCCATGCTGGTGTCCTTTACAGAGGACCTGTTTGTTCTACAACCGATCAAGATAGTCCTTTTAATTGTTCTAACGGCGTGTTTCTTTAGCAAAAATGATTCTAAAGTCGTTAATCATCACTTGAAGACTGAACAACAAATACCTTTCGAAAACAAAGAAGGTAACCACGCTGCGAGTGTCGAAGTTGAGATCCTAAATGAAGACGAATTAAACAACGCAAGGGAATACCGCGTGAAAGAGGCAAAGATGTACTCCTTTGGCAGAGAGCTGGTTGGCTATCTTCTGTTTCTCACATTATTGACGATTGTATGCTACGGTAATAGAAGTTATCATGGATATCTCATGACCAAGAATATTAAAGATACCTTCAGCAACTTTTCTTTGGTAAGAATCAGGTTTTAGTTAAGCGTATATATTGTTACCCCAAGGTCTACGTACAAAAATGATGCGAAAAGAATATTCTTTTTCTCGATGAATCAGGTTTTTTGCAGGAATATTCTTCTCTGTTACACGGCAAAGTATTTTTCAGACAAATTCCAAGCTTTCTGATTGGGTCTTTCTTGGTCGGGCAAAAACATATCGTGCGAAACCCCGTCCTCTCTGGCTAGCCTGACACATTTCAGTTCCTCTGAAACAAAGAAATCCCGCGTACTTTACAAAGTGTTTAATTCACGTTTGTGCTACACGCATTCGCTCTCCACTCGTAAAGAAACTAGTACATGCTGGCACTTCCGATTCCATCCAATATTTCTTACAATTTTTGGCGCCTTTCACGCGAAAATCCAAGTAAGGTATCATATAAATGTCGGACACGAATACCTTAGGAAATGTTCCCCTTTCGTAAATAGGCTATTCCGAGTTGCGTTTTGCCTCTGTGTCAAAACGAGTCTTCGGGTGAATCCGTTCATTTGGAAATGTATACCCCTACAGGTTTATTTTCATGCAAATCAAACTCATTTTCAAATGAAAGGTTTTGCATGAGTACTCGTTTTGAAACAGAGGCTTAAGGTAATTCAGAAATGGCTCATAAACGTCGTGAAACAAAACTTTTCTTACTATCAAGATCCACTTGTGTTATGTCAAGACATTTTTATGCGTATATGATATATAATCTATGGCTATTGTTCCTTTCCAGGCAAAAGATCCAAGGTATTTTTGGAAGTGGCTGGATGGTCAGTTTGTGAATGGTATTTACGCTACGGAGTGGTATAACAAAGAGAAAGTAAAAGAACAAGAATACATCGATAACAAAATGTCCATTCTCCTCGGAATGCCTCGCTTGAGACAACTAAGAATTCAGAAAAGTAAGTTTAAAATTTGACAGAGAGTATATTTCTACAGATCTTGAAACAAGCAAATTAGACTCGCTGAGAGAGAGATGTGGAAGCTATCACCGAGTCTTTCACATCTCCACTTCTAATGTCATGTCAGACCTCAAAGACTGGAAATGTAGGAACACTTTCGACTGACAGCTAAATATGGTGACACTGAGAAAAAAGAAACCCTTCCAAATTACGGAAAGTCTTCCCAAACGTATGCGAAATAAATAATATTCTTGCTTATTCTTTCTGTTTTAGATTCTTGTATTGTCCCAGAAGAGGCTCAAAACGTAATAAAGCACTGTAATGACTTCTACAGCTTCGATGAAGAGGACAGAACACATTTAAACCTTCCAGGCTGGCAGCCATTCACGGGCTCCGATGAATGGGCCAATGTTTCTGACCTATGCCCGGCACCATGGCGATACGCGCCAAGTGAGAGTCTCCAGGAGTCACCGAGCTGGGGTCTCTTCCATGTTTATGCTGGAGGTGGCTATGTTGCAAATTTAGGATACACAAACGACACTGCCAGAGCAGTTATTTCCAATTTGCACAAATTCGGTTGGATCGACCGCGAAACCCGCGCAATCTTGCTTCAATTCAGTATTTATAATCCCAACACAGGCTACCTCAGTATTGCAACGTACCATTTTGAGATCTTGCCGACTGGTTATGGCAATCCTTTCCCGACGATCGACACGTTGCTGCTTACAAGCACTCAAACTGGTTTTTACCAGTTTTACCTCATTTGTCAGTTGCTGTTTATCATCATGGTATTTCTCTTTGTTCTGAAAGAGGTCTACAATATCTATCGAAAGAGATGCGCCTATTTTCGAGACGTCTGGAACTGGGTTGAAATTTTACAAATAATTTTTTCCTTTCTAGTGGTGGTCTTCTATGTCATAAAATCGAAAATGGTTCTCAACAGCGCTATAAAGGTGAAAGAAAACCCATTTGTTTCTGTGAGCTTTGGAGAGGCCATCTCTTGGCACCACGCAGAGACTGCTGTTTTAGCCATAGCAGTTTTCATTGTAACTGTGAAGCTACTGCGCATGATCCGTTTCAACCCTCATATCAGTATAATGATGTCATCATTTCGTGTGTCTAGAAGTTTACTTTTCTCCTATTCGATTATTTTTATCATCATTTTCCTATCGTACGCTCAGTTTGGTTTACTGGCGTTTGGTAGTGACATTCAACGCTATTCCACATTTCAGCGCATGCTGTACTCAGAGTTTCTCATGTGTCTTGGCGGGAAAATGGGTTTGGTCGAATTGAAAAGAGCAAACCGCGTTCTTGGGCCTCTGTTTGGGTTTTCGTTTAATATGCTGATGGCCTTTATATTTCTTAACTTTTTTGTCGCAATTTTGAATGATTCTTACGAGGACGTAAAAGACAACACAGACAAACAATCAAAAGAATTTGAGATGGCCGATTTTATTCTCGATAGACTAACTGAACTTCTGGGATTCAAAAACAGAAGCCAACGTGAAAGAAATGATAATGTAAGTGACATTCATTCGGGTGAAGCCAGTGGTGAAGATCCGGGTTTGCTTGAACAGAGAGGATCTAACACAAGGGACAAAGTTAGCTTTCCAACTTTAGCGATCTATTCTAACAGACTTCGCCGTATAGCAAGACGAAGACAACTACAAAACTCAAAATTACGGCGGAAAAACAAAACCGAAAGGAACACGCAGAAAGTTGGGTTTGACGAGGAGAAACTTGCTGGCGCAGAATCGTCTAATGAAAATCTCCAAAAAGAGAACTTGGTCGTACCAAGTATGGTTGATTTATACTTTTTAGTCCAAGAGCAAGCGTTTGACAGAATAGAAGACTTGACTAGAAAAATTGTAACGGACGACGTACGTCAAGATGTTGAACTTCTGTCGTTGATTCGGTTTTTACAGCGCAGAAAAGACAGCCAGGCTTTAGATCTTAGTCCAGAAACAAGTTTCACCTTGGACGATTCAGAAACAATTTCCACCTTGGACGAAATCGAAATAGCTTCTTCCATGTCAGCCTCCCCATGCTTATCAATTAGACTCATCGACTTGGAGAGAAGCAGTGTTGAACTGGGAGATTATTCTGACAGTGAAACACCCAAACTTCTTCGAAGTAGGACGTCATCGCATCCGTTACCGCCGCACTTAAGAGGTAAAGAGCTTCGGGAACAGCTTCGGTCAACTTTAACAAGGAAAAAGACTCAATCTGCTAAACGACCGGCTCCTGACCAACCTCTCTTCAAGTACTACTCGTTCTTATAATTTCATAGCGACAGATTCTTGGACAACACGTGACATCTTATCAGAAGTGACACACGCTAGCTTCTATAGCTATGGAGTCGTCTATTACCCAGGGTCTGCGGGTTCCTCAGACAAAGTCCAGCTGTGGCCCTGGGAACGAGATTGTCGATTGAGCTTGTCGTCACCAGGATACCTCACTTGCTTGGCAACACCTATGCCTGCGGGCTCAGTCAACTTAACATGTGACTTGTTCTCCACAGTGTAAAGTTGAATCTTTCCATACTACCTAACCTTACAATACAATCTTAATAAGGAACTATTCCATCAACTAAAATCCTGGTTAATTAATTTTATATCCTCAAATATAATGACAGCCATTGGGTCATGCCTTCGTGCGAAACCATTCATACGAAAATGTGCCCCCCTACAGGTTTATTTGTATGCAAACCAAACTCATTTTCGTATGAAAGGTTAAATTTTGCACAAGGACTCGCTTTGAAACAGAAATGGCCCATTCCCACAGGTTTTCATATAGATTGCAGTTTTTCACTCATTTCGAGTGAGTTTCAAATTTAGTTACTGTGGAAGAACCGTCGTTTGAGTGTTGTATGAAGCATGTATCAGGTGTCCTGAGCAGCGCCAAGAACTGCCAACGGAAAAAAAACGCAACTGGTCTCAATGAAACACTCGCCTATTTTCACTACCAATAAATTATCAAGCATTCCGGTTATAAGAACTCAGAAATGTCTCTCTTAACGAAACGAGCGTGGATACTAGTAACAGACAACTTGTGATAACCTCGTGATAGAATTTCATGGCATAACCACTAGGTTTAAAATCTGTTCTTTTTCGGATCATCTCACCACTTTATTCTAAGAATATTTTAAATTTAATCTTCTCGTAATTAGCTAACTAATCAAACAAATAAAATACACAAATGGAATTACTTCTCCGCGAACAGCAATAAAACGTCATTCTTTTCGTAATAAAAAGCTTGTCCCGCAGCCCTACATCACAACTCCCTCGTTCCCAATTCACTTGAGGACGATATGTTCAAATCCGCGACTTGTATCACGCGACCGTGTCAGGATTGTGGCATGCGAGAATTATCCCGTTCCTGGATCTACCCCCGCCCCCACACAAGAGATCTTGGAACCAGATTACATCACGACTTCAACTGTGTGGTAAGAAGAATGTTTGTCGGCAGAACTGAATCGAAAGACCATGGTACAGATTTCACTAGTATTGAGAATCCGTCACCGCGACCAAGGTAATTGCATTCTGAGGTCGCCGGGCTTAGAAGTGGACAAAAGCATCAAGTTTGTACATTCGACTCCCAAACTCATCCAAGTTCTATCCCTCGTCTGTCGTCTGTCAACTCGGTAACTGTTCAGTTTCCACCGTTTTGTTAAGCTCTTTTTCAACAAGGTGATTATTAATTTCTTTCGGGGTTGAATCGTCTGCTTTTAAACGAGCTGCTTTGATTCGATGTCCTGAAAGAAAAATGTACATCAGGCAAACGGAGCAATGTATTATGTAGCTATTATGTACTAAGTAATGCTAGCGTAAAGTCCCGAAATTGACTGATAACTCCGAAATTGACATTTAAATGACTCTCTCATTACAAAGGCAATGTATAACTCCGTTTTGTGTATTCTTTTCAACAAGACTTGTGCCTTACTTCTCTAATATATTGAGAGAATTTTGATTCTAATCGCTTCACGTGGTTCACGTTCTATCTACATGTACCCTGAGGTACAGACCGCTCCCCCATCCCTCCCCGCCCCTCCCCCACCCCCCCCCCCCCCACTTAACGTAGGTATAGGCCAAGGCTGCTAAATCCTCACGTGACCAGGGTCGCCGGGTACTGTCTGAACTTCACACTCTATATACTCTGTTAAAGTAAATGTAGTTTTTGAAAGTAATTCTGTGTGTAGAAAAAGAGATACCTTGCCAGCAGCTGGTTTCATCTACGCAGATAGCAAGAAAGTAATAGAAAGTCACAAACTTTGTTGACCGATGGAAAAACCGTGTATGAACGAACACATCTCAAACATCGCTTTACCTTATCTTAAAATTGAACTTGATAATCCACAAGCATGAAATTATGATTAGTTTAATTAGCAATAACTTTTTAGGTCCGTTCTAATTATGTCAATAATTACCTCGACAGTCCAAGGCCTCGTCAATTGCCTTGATGCGACAACAAATACGACACAGATCGAATGAACATTTCATGCCCTGAAAGGAAAAGAGATAAAAATATTATATGAGTGTATTCTTGGTTTTCACTAACGCGACGTGATCGACGCCATGTTGCATGAAAATAACAAAAGATTTGCGATTGCATATCCAACATGTCCGCCACGCCACGCGATTGCCGGAAACACGAGACTCTTCCTCATTTTCTCTTGCTGAAAACCATCATCATTAGGCACGAGAACTATAGCAAGAGAAACTTCGAAATTCCAGAAAAAACATCAGCCATATTCTACATTATTCTGGCGCAAAATTCATTGAAAACTCGCGCTAAATTTATCTGAACAAAAAATTCATCGCGCTAAATTTATCTGAATTTACTGACTAAGATTCGCTTACACAGCTTAGCTCTTCGAGCCTTCACGGCTCTATTGCGAGCAGTGACGTCACCAACCAGCCAGCAAGGACTAGGTTCATGTAAGAGAGTATTTTAAACATGGTAGCACTGCGGTATCTACCTTAGGATTGACTGCACACTTTGCACAGATCGACCAAGTCCTTTCTGTGGAATAAAGGCACAGACACGTCATCAAATTATGCTCAAAATCATGTAAGGCCGCAGTGTGAGAGTAAATTGTTACATCCGCAAAACATAACAGGAATACAATGACCAAGCGTTAACAAAGCGAGTAGATAACCTAGACGAAGTTAAACCCACTGTTCAGAAAGGCCACGCCTAAACCAGCGTTCAACCAATGGCCATTTTACAGTTGTTTGCTCAGTGACCTGGCCTTCGAACGGCAGCGAGGCTGGAGGACATTGTTTTGATACAGACTTCACTGCTTTTGTTGTGTAAATGAAGTTGTTCTAATGCTAGCAAGTTGTATTTACATGACAAAAGCAGAGAGGTTTGAATCAAAGCAAGGTCACCTCCAGCCTCGCTGCCATTTAAAGGCCAGGACACCGAGCAGACAACTGTGAAATGGTCTCTTGCTATACTGCAGCGGCGTTCAGTCCTGATTGATAATCATCGAACATCACTCTGCTCAATCACAAAAAGCAAAGACAATCCGTTGAACCAATCAAAACCGCAGGCAAATACACGCAGCTGATGCAAAGCGTGGGAAAGCGCGTGAAAGCATGTGCAAGCGACTGCTTTCGGTTTCACTACACGAATTAAATTCGATAAACCACTCTATATGTAAACGCAGTCTACTTGAGCCAGAACTCGTCTACGCTAAAACCTATATACAATTTAACGTCCACCACAGAAGTGTGGATACAGTAAGTAGTGATCATGATCCTTCAGTCTCTTGATCTTGAGCACTACACTAAACATTAGCCACTGTACTGTGACTTCTACAAATACAACAGCTTGGTTACAACAAAACAGTTAAACTACCATTTCGCGCTTTCACTTTCTTTTTCTTCATGGCTTTCTTCATTTCTCTGGCTTTTGTAACCTCTTTGATTCTCTCTTCGTCTTCCTTCATCTGTTCCAGCGTTCTCTTTACTCCTGGATTCGATCTAAAGCAAACACACAAAAATGAGCGAAGGAGTCCCTGAAGAAACAATATACTGTCTTCCTGTCTCTCTGTTTCGAGTCTGATAATCCAGTTATTTGAAGCGGTCTGTAGAGACACCCCCTAAATTAAATTTCGAGTTAACGCTGATTCAGCTTCGAACATTATTCCCCAGACGTAGACTCATAACGATGAAAATACACAAGCAGACTCCTCCTAAAACGGACCAGATATAATTCGTGACAGAGGGAGTCACGCACTACGTTACATTCCTCTGTATCCGTTATATTTTAACTGTCATGCAACGCTTTAGGCGTAAGACGACTAATTGCAAAGAAGAACCCTGCTAAGCAATTTGACGAGCTTTAATGGTCGATTAACGATCATGGCTTTCTTGGAAAGTTTTAGTTAACACATGTTCTGTTCTTATCTCTGTTTTCGATTGAGTGAGGCTATGTAAACAAGGTTTCGTTGGCTTTATTGTGCGAAAGAAATATAAAATGGCCGGTTCTTGCTTTCGTGACATGATGTAAACAGCTTCAAAATACTTATGCCAATCCTAGCCGCTAGTGAGCAGAAGTCTTTTTTAAAATTTCCTGTGTTGTGTTTGCATTATGTAAACTGACGTAACGCTTACTCTCCTGGTACTGTGCATACAATAATCCCACGCACACCTGCCCGAAATTTAACATTCTTACCTTATGTATGGCTGACATCTCCAATAAGGAATAACTGTGGAGTCCGGTTCAACGTTTTCTTCGATATCTTTCTACAAGGAATACATACATACATAGCAAGAACTGTTAATTCTACACCTTTCGAATCGACTCTTTTGACTTATGAAATGATATATTAAATGTTTAGTCAAAGAACAGTAAATAAAGAAAAATAAGACGACACTAACACAAAAATCATTCCATGAAACGACTAAGTAACATTATCCTCTTATTTCTCTGCTTCGTTGAAAACGTGACAATCGAGCATTCTGTCTCTACAGTTTAGACGACAAGCAGTCTAAGGAACAGAGAACTACACGAGAAAAAAATACCTGCGGGAAACTGAAGACGAGACTCGCGTGTCTTGCATCTTCTGATCGCGCGGCTATTTTTTGCTCTCTCTCTTTTTTTTTTTCCACTTCTAGCACAATGATTTAAGGAAAAAGAGGGATGACATGTGGTACAATAGAGCGTCAAACTCATGTACCACCTTCGTTCTTTTCTACCTCTCTGTATCGACTGTTTTGCAATAAGATTGCTCCATTGCCCGTAAAGTATTTATTTACTGGGCATTACTTTTTAATAGAAGTTTTTTTTTTTGCCCTTTCTTCGCGCAGCACTTCAACTAACTGAACACATGTAGGAAGCTACCCATGCAAACAAACCTGAATTCTCTCTTTCAACGTCTGACATACTTCTTTCATTTTCTCGATTGACTTGGCTGTTCCCAGGATATCTCTCAGGTCTTTGTTTTTATCCAGACTACAAAAACAAAACAAACTTCGTGTTCATGCTGAAATATCTAACCCCCACCCCCCTCAACTTCCCCACCGTTTTTACAGCTTTTACAGCTTTTACAGCTTTTACACAGTACAATCATCACTGGTGATTAAGCCCTTTGGGGACTTCCTGTCAAGACCTTTTAGTGCGGAAATGCGGAAGCTTACAGGAACCAATTAGAGAAGGTTCTGAATGTACTTATCAAAGAAACCGAACGGACGTGTTGTTTGGAATGTTAAGAACCAGCAAAAAGCACGCAACATTTTAACTTCAAACACCGCAAACCTTTTACATGTGGCACACTAGACCCTTTTCAGGAATGGCTTCCAATTGAAAATTCCTTTGTATTCATTTAAATTAGCATCACTAAACTCGTCTGGAAGTAAAACTTCTCTTGAATTATCTACTCAAAAACGACGTTAAAGAGGCTAATTTTAATACTCACAAAAGAATTTATAATTGGCGGCTATTTACGAAAAGGGTCTATTCTTATTGTAATCTCCAAGACAGCAACATATTGAGCTAAAATATTAATGTCGCGTGTGGTAGACCAGACCTTTACACGAGCTGTGGCAAAGTTCAATTACCCTCTTTTTTGACAATGTTGTTTTTCCGGCCTAGGCTGAATATTCTTATTTTTCTGCCGATTTTAGGCTGAAAGTATTCTTGTAAATATTCTTAGATAATTTATAGCGTATGACATTTTCAGTAAATAAATGTATTGGAGTATTGTTTACACTCTTTTTTTAATAAGAATATTGTTTTTCCGGCCCAGGCTGAAAATATTCTTCTGAATACTCTTGGATTATAGGAACAAAAAGTGGACTATGTCGACAAAACTTCAAATTATCTGTTCTATCATCAGAAGTAATTTTCGAGCCGGACTGCAGTTAGTAAAGCCTACATAATAAAGGCATACATAATTTCTTGCAGTGATGTTATTCGATCGAACGTACAGCTAGCGTTGTTTTTGTTGTTTTTAGGCTGCTTTTGCCGTTTAGGGAAGGAATAATTTTTAAATATTTTAGCTAAAAACATATAACTGTATTGTATTTACTAATTTCAACACAAAAAATTATATTCTTTTCAAAATCTCAGGCTCGGGTTTATTCTTAGAATATTCTTAAAATTTCGCAAATTTCAGCCTCGATGTTCTTATAAAATATATTCTCATCGAAAAAAGAAGTTTACAGTTGTTTCACTCTATGGATGGCGTTGACGTAATTTTGGAACCGGAATACAGGCAATAAAGCCTGATGTAACACACATAACTTCTTGCAGAAATTTTATTAGCACCGAACATACGGCTGGTGCTTCTTTTGTTGCTTTTTGGCCAGTTTTGCCGTTTAGAGAAAGGAAGAATTTTATACGGTTTGGTTAAAAACACACAATTGTGTTATATATTCAAATTTTCAACCTACAAAATGGTGTTCTTTCAAGTTACAAAATGTCAGCCTCGATTTTATTCTCAACATTTCACACATTTCCTCCACGATATTCTTATAAAATATATTCATCTAAAAAAAGAGAGAATAATATAATATACAAAGGTTTCGAAAAGTTTTCAAATGTCTGTGACGCCATAATTCAGATATACTCCCATTCCATGCAACAATATTGCGTTAAGAAATGGTCTCGTGAAACCTACCATTGAGTTAAATTAACGTGCATCCAAATTCGTCGTTAAAATGGTTTGGTGTAATTAGTTCAAGGAATTGAAGCTGTCACATCTCAGCTGGAATAGAAAGTAGTTTCCTAATCATTTTTCAAAATGATTAATTCTAAATTCACCGACACTTTCAATACATGTCGGAGTGACAAGTGTAGTCAGTGTACACAGTCAACGTCAAAAACAGTTTACATTGATGTTTATTCAGCTTCTTCGTTGGAATAAACACGTGCAGATTTGAAACGGGTGCTTGAAAATTACCAGATTTAAACATTTTTTTTTTTAAACTCAAAACCCGGGGGGATCAAAAGGAACATGAAGTATTAATGCCATGGCTAATTAGAACATCTGCGTGAAATTAAATGCAACATCATGGCGAAAGTAAATCATCATCAATCGAATGTCAGCTCTTCATTCGAGTCATGGCTACTGTCTGGGGAACGGTTAAAAACCAAATGTTTTGTCAGCCCAAAGTAAACTAGCAAATTCAAAACAAAGTCTCAGTCTACAGTCGGTTAGCTGTCATCTTATCCAAACTGAAATACAAAAAGAGGACAAGCAGCGAAAATCAGAACTGAATTTAACATCAAAAAAAGAAACAGTATGTATGAAATGGCCAATGGCGCAGAAACAAACAGTGCAAAGTACCTGAATTATTACATGTACTGAGCATCGATGTCAGCAAGAGTCGTAAGACGATGCTATTTAAAAACACAGCATATATTTTAGTGGTGTCACCCGACAGTGCCCAATATGCATTCATGTTCACATTTCTGTTTGTTATCCTTTTACTTTAACTGTCAAGGTTGAATATCAAATCAATGAGCCCGGGCAGACCCACAAAACGTACTCGCTCTTTCAAAACATCTTTGAATAAAAATCTAAACGAAATTCGTTATTCCAGTCGAATTATCCGTTTAACTTGCCAGCGCTCGATCCTGCTGCTTCTGCCCCCACTCACACGCTTGATGACTGCAGTCAACAGTGCGGAATAACACAGACAGCAGTTTTAATTTCACGAAAAAGAAATATTAAAAGGCACTGAGGAAGAAACTAATCTTCAGACAGTTAATTTCTTTTACTCTATTTATCAAACTGAACGACTTAGGCCGGCCAAGCGATGGCAAAGAAAATGAAATGAAAGGTTTATTTGTTGTATTCATTATTTTCACTGACTGGCTGAACACGCCCACTGTCAACGTTAGACGTACATGTAAATGAGCTTAAATGGCCTCTGCAATTTTAAAATCGTTTGACTGGAACAACCGAAGCGAGCGCACGACAAAGTCACGCGAAACGGTCAACGTCACGAAAATTTTCGCTGCGGCCAAGGTAAGGCCAAGCGACAGAAGGCAAGGTCCAAATCTCGAAGATCAGGGTGCTGTTTCTAAAAACCGAAGGAAGAAGCAGTAGCCCACGAAGCTATTAAACCTGAAGAATACGCTACTATGAGGTCAAATTGTATTCCGGGCCTGTCGCTTGTCATTTTGGTGATTAATGGTGAGTTGTCTGAGAGATATTTTTTGTTGTTAAAAACACGGGTATCTGAAGCGAGACAACTGCAATTTATACGCTACAAACCCAAAGTTGTATGGAACTCCGAAGATGCCACCATCTCAGGCGAAACACGCGCTTCGTAATTTTCATTCAAGGACTGTGTTGCATCACTGATCTCACCCATGGGGCGAATGGGTAAATTTCACCCTTGGTCAAATTGCTCTGCTCCCGCTCTCTTCAAAACCTCTTACAAGTGTCAATGAACACAAAGTCCTCTCTGTTCTATTAGTGACGGTGGAAAAAATATAAACATTGAGAAATAGCCAAATTCTTAGTTTGCATATTGTGGTGTTTTATAGCGCGAAGAGTCAATATTATGTATCATGAGGGGTTTAATAACACAGGTCTGGATTGAAAACCACAGCTATCGTTTCCAAGCTATTACAAAACACCAAACAATAGAAAATCGAGCTTGCAAAAGGATTTAAAAAGTACGTCCGCCAATTTATAAATATTTAAGATGAGATAACAATTGCTCTCGGTAAAAGCTTATGGCAGCGTGTTAAAATGTACGTGCATAAACATTAATTAATTAACGGTATGGTTTACAACTGAGTCACGCAGACACGAGTAACGCAGTAAAAGAAATAGCAAAGCAAAAAGTAACAAAAATAAACTTATAAGAGTTAAAACTAAACAAAGTAATGAGAAATTTAATCTCGGCAAAAAGTTCTTGAACTGCTGTTTGACCATTTTAGTGGGGTTTTTTTTTTTTTACTTTCTATTCTAATTCATATTGGCCAATGCGTCTATGCGATTTAAAAGTCTGCTACGATACATTATATATATTAAGAGTGCTGATAAAATTCTTAAAATATCGCAAATCAATAAAATAACGTGGTAATTTCGTCCTTGAGTTTCAGTTTGCATGGTTAATCTCTCACTAGATGCGAATTTCAGGCCGATTTCTCTGCGATCTCAGAAAAACTGCTGCGAGTTCTTTTACAGTGGATAAAATCAACAGCTGGCAACCAGGTTCGGTTATCAGTTTCGGCGAGGGCG
This sequence comes from Orbicella faveolata, assembly GCF_042242905.1. NCBI lineage: Eukaryota > Metazoa > Cnidaria > Anthozoa > Scleractinia > Merulinidae > Orbicella > Orbicella faveolata. The sequence continues at coordinate 28,131,433 of NW_028301547.1, read as the reverse complement.
TACAATATTTTGGACTGTACTTTTTTTGTGAAAACACCTTGTCTAACTCGGCGTGAAACTGAGCGAATAACCTCCTGAATCACCATGTAGGTAACATTTAAATCTGAACGAGTTTTGCTAGCCCGAGGGATAAGAATGCTCTCTCACCTATATTGGCTTTATGAGAATCTACCTGAGACATTGAATGAGGTATTTCGAGAGTTTGATTGGCTTAGCAGCCATCATGCCATGTCTAACAAACATAACCGACCACAACCGGTTTCTAGGCTTCTTTTATAAAATGAAATATTACCAAGATTGACTGATATCGCGGGCTTGCAAATGGTCGTATCTACTGATAGAAACGATTATTCCAACAGCGCTTGTTGAATATGATATGATTATAGCCCACTCAGTACTACACTCGTTGGACATTAAAAAAATGTAAATATAAATCTCCGTTGAGATATGTACTAAGATAAATGTTTTAAATGAGGTTTTTTTGACAAACAAACCTCTCTCCAGTCTAAATGAGGTAATGATGAATTAAAAATAGCTTTGGGCCCTTCAGTCTACTTAGTGGCATAGCAAACAGCATTACCGTTAATTCTGATCATAAGCCCTCTATAAAAGAACGGTCTCGAAATAGACCAATTTCGATATATTAAAATTCAGCCTAAAACAATAGACCTCAGTACGAGGCTCTAGGGAATAACTACAGAGTTTGTGGGGTTTATTCCCCAGGGCCTCGTGCTGAGTTCTATTGCGTTAGGCTGAATTTTAATATATCGAAATTGGTCCATTAGCTGGTGAAACAAAGAGCAGTATTAAAGCACGTTTTATCTTCTTGGGAACAAGAAAAACGCGAAGCACTTTGGCCATTGTATGGAGCTTTCTCATAATCAACAAATATAACATGCTGGCTAAGCCAATAAAAAGTCTTGAATTGCATTATCCAATGATCCGTAATAAACCAATAATGGCGAATACCGGAGGTTTCCAAATAAAGCCCTTTGACCTTTGATGAACGTGAAGCCTTTCCTTTGGTTTTTAATAACCGTTGTACACTTAAAACACTAATCAGTTTCTTTAATGGTATCTAACGAGGTAGTAAGAAATATTGTACCACACTCCACTGGTTATATTAACGAAACAAGAAAAATGCTTATATCCGGGGGGCTTATAACCGGATTAAGGTTTTCGGCTTATAAATAGATGGGATGATATAATCGGGGGGCTTATAACCGGAAATCTTTTTGGTTTACATATAAATGGGCTTATATAACCGGGGCGGGGGGACTGATAACCGGAAATTTTTTTGGTTTACATATAGAGATGGGACTATGTAACCGGTGGGGGGTTATAACCGGAATTTATTTTGGTTTACATATAAATGGGCTTATATTACTGGATATTTTTTTGGTTTACATATAAATGGGCTTAATAACCGGGGGGCTTCTAACCGGAATAGGTTTTTGGTTTACATAAAGATGGGACTATGTAGCCGAGTGGGGAGGGCTTATAACCGGAATTTGTTTTGGTTTACATATAAATGGGCTTATATGATCGGGAGGCTTGATAACTTTAATATAACCGGAATTTTTTTTTTTGGTTTACATATGTAGACGGGCTTATATAACCGGGAAGCTAAAAGGCGGAATTTTACGATATGTCGTCAGAGGTTTCTTAATGTACCATTACGTCATTCAGAACTAGGGAAAGGGCTAAATGAAAAAAAAATCTTGATCGCATTGCGTGAGATTAGCCGCCTGTATCACGAGTGTGGTACATTTCTGTATTCTCAATTTGTTTGTTTCTTTGTTTGTTTCTTTGTTTGTTTGTTCGTGAGCGGAACCGGGAAGCGAGTTTATGGCCTCTAGCACATAGTGATACGGTATCTGGGTGAGCTTTAGTGATGCAAATTCTCGCTTGGAAACTTTTGACAATGCAACACAAAAGATCACGAACACTTCTCGGCCTTAGTTAGATTTGAACACAGCTCCGGAAAACCTTCTGTTGTTCTACTGGCTCCTTGTACAAGCGTTTTGTAGGTTCATCAAGCCATCTTCCTTTCGAATGAAAAGATAGCATGAAGATTGCGTGACCATCCAAAAGTGATACTGAAGCAATTACGTCACTTGCTCGGCCACAAAGGCAGATCGCGGACGGCGTATATTTTGGTTTTGCCACGCAATATTCTTTACCACGTGACCAGCTGAACGAATGTAACGCGTAGGAGGTTACATACGTATTCACACAATGCCATGAAAAATACAGCCAATCAGAATACGGGAAAGCCGCTCTAAACTCGACTGGACGGTATTGCACCCAACCTTCCCATCGTGCGCCGCGATCTTATTCGTTGGCATAGAATAAAAGACTCGTGTGAGTACCGAGAAAATACAAATGACTGGTGGGATGTTGCATGGTATACCATTAGAGAGCGTCGTAAAGCTAGTGCAGTGGAACCCCGCCTAACTAATTAACGGCTAGCCCGTTAATACGGTCACCTCGTTATTACGACCGCTTTATTCTGGCCTGAACAAAAGCTCACTCCTGGCTCAGTCAGCCATTTTCTTATATAAATAAGCCCGTTAATACGGTCATGGATTTGTGGCCCGTTGGTGACCGGATTAACGGGGTTTCACTGTATATATAAATGTCATTAGTCAGAAAGAGTATGAGACTATGTGAGAACTGAACTCATCTTTTCCCTTTACTTTGCAGTGCCTTGCTTTAGTGTGGGCCTAAAATGCTACACGTGCGTGTCAGAAAACTCTTGGGAAGACTGTGAAAGGAGCTTGAAAGTTACCAACTGTCCTGCTCCAGAGGACGAAGTTTGTGTCAAAGAACAACTTGTGGAACACGACGACAACAGCCAGGAAGGAACCAAGAACACCTTTTCCAAATTTTGCGCCATGGCAGAAGCGTGTAAGGACACACACTGTAAAGAAGCTGGAAAATCATGTGATCCAAAATGTTGTCATACAGATCTGTGCAATATGGCGGAAACGATACGACCTTCGCCAGCGATGTTTGTGTTTTGCCTGCTGTTGGTGAATTTTGCCGTAATGATGTTCAAATGATGAACAGCTAAATAAACAATAGCCCCCATTTGGCACGAAAATATGCTCGGATATTTGTCCGCGGACATTATCTGTTCCGAGAAGCGAACAGTTTTCCGAGCGCGTAGCTCGAGGAAAACTGTGAGCTATGAGGAACAGATAATGTCCAAGAACAAATATCCGAGCATATTCTCGCGCCAAATGGAGGCTATTGTGTTTATTATCCTCAAATGTTTTTGGCAACACGCGCATATTTGAAATTTGGGTAATATCACTCGGATATTCCCCGGTTTTAGCTGGGGAAATATTCAGTCACTTGACGTGTTTAGACCAATCGTGCGCGAGCGAAACTATTTGGTGGATCATAATTTAATTTATACGTGAATATGCGATTGTGAATATAATTACAATGGACACCCGCATATAAGAACCTGATTTTTCCAAGTTAGCTTAAAAAGGTTCCTGTATGTTACGTATGTACTGACAATTTAGGCTATTGAGCTTCTCGACAGACTTTTGGCTTTGTGTTTGCAAAGCACATTCTGATTCATGTCTAAGAAGTACGACTACTTTCGTAGCAAACGTTCAGCCTCCTCTTTCAGTCTCAACTCCGTTCCCAGGGTCTCTCATCTTCCCAGGGCGGGAATATCAGAGACCCTGGGAACGAGGTTGTCTGTTTCATTTCAAAGTCGTTATGCTTAATACAATGCAAATATTTTCTTTTACATTCAACTATCGTTTCAGATTTTCTAAACCAAGAACCGGCTTCAATATTTGGGCTGGACAGGTTCCAATAATAACATGCCTAAATGCCTGAATTTAAGTCCACTGGTTCACGAGGGTTGTTATCCCGGTGGGGGGGGGGGGGGTACTCCCAGAAAAGTTGGGTGTGGGTGTGCCGTCTGTTTCCCAAAACCCTTATCCTATTTAAGGCCAAATTCTGCGATTTTCCCTACCCTATTTGTGACTTGACCAAAAGTTTTAAACCCTATTTAAGAGTTCCTCAGTTCAGACAAGTGTTAAAGAAAATGTTTATGTTTTTATTAGGTAAGATGCCTTCTAAGAAAACATACTTAATTCAAGACTAGAGTGCAAAAACCATACCCCATCTAAGACCAAAATGGCCAAATTCGATACCCTACAAAACTCATACCCTTTGGGGACGCACATACCCAAGTAGCCTATATAAGGGAGTACCCCACGGGGGTTGTTATACGTGGGTGTTCCAGCAACGATGTTGTTTGAGCGCAAGAGGTTGAGATCATACCACAGAGGATAAATCCAGAGTACGGCAGGATTAAGAATTTGCTTCAAATACCTTCACATTTATTGATCCAGCACCATAAACCACTCCACAACAATCAAACTATGGATATTGAATGTCGCATTCACTCTTTCTCGAATCAATTTTTATCTTATTTAAGTGCATGTAAGACGAAGAAATAAAATAATGCGAATGGTCCCTGAATGTTCACAGTAACCTATCTGAAATAGTTGCGCATTTTAGCGATAAAAAAGAGCAACTCTCAACAACTATTTGCTGTGCAGCGATTTTGAAAAATTTTTATCTTCCGATCATCACGCCACTTTTTCTGCGCGAGAAAGAACGATTCCACGACGAGAGATCATTGACAATGTGATCACACGATACGTACTCTCGTTCCTGTCTGGTTCCTTGCCAAGCTGCCAGCATACTTCTGATACTTTTAATTAATTTGTCGGAGCCTATAAGAGTTCTATAATTAACTCCTATTACAAGTAAGCGACTTAAAACGTTCTGAAATCGAAGCCCAAATGGTGTGGATGGAATCGTTTCTAACAGGAAACAAAAAGACCGAAACTAGTGGTTAGTTTAACATTTAGTTTTCAGGCCGGTGAGTGCGAAAGAACACTGATTCTAACCCCGTTGGATTAAGAGAAAGAATTCCGACGGTCACGGTAGGTTTCAAACAAGAAATGTCAATCAAGTTCAGGATGCGGACGTGAGGGTCACGCCAGGGAGTCACGCGACGCAATTTAAAATTAGTGTTTACATGACGAACTTGTTACGTGCATGTATCCGGGAAGTTGTTGCAGAGCGAGCGAGAGTTCGACACTCTGCCGCTCGAAACCGGACCTCATGATCCGATGTAACAAATATTTGGCGAGACATTACAGAAAGAACTCAAGAGCCGTCGGAGCAACCAAATAATCGGGAGAAAATGTGGTCGAATATAGCACTGCTATATTTGAAGTTGTTTTCAATATGGCTGCTGTTTGCCAGTAAGTAATTAGTAGTAGAAAGTTAAGTGATAGTGGTGATTAGAATTGAGGAATTTACATCATCGGTAAATTATGACAACTTTTGCAATGATTTTCATAAAAGCCGCATACCCTGCGAAGATTTGAGGCTAAAAGCAGGTGTTCCTAATGTAAATTTGTTCGTTTAAAATAACTGTTCATCGCGGAGACTGATTCGCCAGAATAAAAATTCTGTTTTTACTGTCTTCGGTCTGTAGATAGGACAGCACAAATTATCACGTACAACGCAGGGGAATTAATGAAAAGCTTGCATTTTGTGGTAAAAACAAGTTATATTGTAACTGATCGTTCAGTTGAGAGCGAATTGTTGAAACGACACATAAATTTAGATCTTTATTGCCGGGATCCCAAATCTGCACGTATCAGCGTTTTTGAATTCGTAAACAAAATCCCTCGCAATAAATTACACACAGAACTTAACTGAGACTAAAATGTAACGAAGCTAAAGTGGTACTAGAATACGGATCCATATAGCCTTTTACAGGCGTTCATTTAGTTGGAATCCAGAACTCATTGCACCATGTTAGCTCTTCCTATATATTTCCGTTGGAAGACTGCCTTAATTCTTTGCATGTCAAAGAAACAGAACCGCGATATGTTTAGCCCTTGTTTAGCAGCACCCGAAGGAACAACCAGCTTTTTACTTCGTCATCTGGTAATTCAGTGCGGATAGAGATAAAACCTAATAATACGATGACGGGAATTCAGCTACAGGGCTGGCGAATGGCACCTAGAAAATCTTGGCTCTCGGAACCCATCTCGAAACCTCGGAAGCCCTTAAAATGAGTCTTCAGCATGTTTCGACATTCCTCTAAAATCGTGCTAGTCTCAGTCTTTCAGGCTTCCATGACTTGGGGGGTCTCGACTTTGACTATTCGTACCCGCTATTTTACATTAGATTAATACAGCATGGAGTTTGGCAGATGAGGTCAGAGGTTTAGCACACCCTTCATACGTCAAAACAGGAAGGCGATTCACTGTAGGAGTAAATTTACGATCATATTTATCACAACAGCTCGATGGGCAGTAAAAGGCTGCCCGTTACTGCATGACGAGTTGAAATTAAGGAGATTACAAGCATTCAAAAGGTTTACAACTTTCACGTGACAATATAAATTTTGGAAAATGGACCGAAAGGAATGCATTCCCAGAACTTGCGGAACTCGAGTTCCGACTCTGTCAAAATCACTAACCGTTGCATCTTCAATTATTCGCATCTTAATGACTCTTCTGTTCCAGTAGCACCATTTTTCTTTACTGCCTTTTAATACGGTTCTTTTCCCGTGAAACTCGACCCATTTGATGGCAAGCCTTTCACCTGTCCTTGGTTGCTAAGAATCGATAGATAAGTAGTTACTGCTTTCATGAGTAGCCGAACTGGTTATTATGCTGAACAAAGTGGTTTTTGGAACCCAAGTGTGTGATCAGCAGTAAATTGTTTCGCATTTTGCCATATGTTCGTAAAAGCTAAATACCCGTGGAAGATTTGAGGCTAAAAGCAAGTCTTCTCAACGCAACTTTATTAAAATAATTGTTATCAAGGCTGATTCATCGCCGTAAATTTCCGCTTTTCAATTCCCCGGTTTGTAGACAGGACAGCACAAATTATCATAAGCACGTAGGAGACTGATTAAAAGTCTTCCATTATGTGGTTAAAAACAACTCATATTGCAATCGTACAGTCGTAATAAGTCTGGGAATTCTTTCAGCGACACATAACTGACAAAGATAATCTTAAACGAATTCAATAGGCACGAATTCATAAAACGTTCCTCGCCATGAAGCGGCCCACGCACGCTGCAACGAAGCGAAAACGTAGCTAGAACGCTTCTGAACTGAAGATCTAATCCAGCACTGTTTTCAGATAAGCTCTTCATATAAATAAATAAATATTTCCCTTCAGACTGCCTTGATTCTTTGCATCTTAAAACCGACATTTTGTTTAGCGTCATTACGTTTTGAGAGCAGTACCCGAAGAGAGAAAACGAGTTGTAAACTCAACTTTGTCTTCTGGCGATTCAGAGTGCAATAATGGAAGTCTTAGAGTCAGATCTCGACGGCTTGGTGAGTCTCAATTTGTATTATTCTTCGCCCATAAGATTTATTGAGTAGGCGTAATTCGCAGATGTGGGTAGAAGTTTAACACGCCCTTCATACCCGGAAAAACATTCACTGTGGACAGTCGGCAAGAGTAATTTTAACATCATGTTCACCATAAACAGCTAATTCTTCAGTAAAAAGCTACCGTTACAGCATATGAGTTGAAAGTGGAGATTAGAAGGGTTTACAAATTTCACGTCAGGACAATAATTTAGAAAATGTGCTGAAAGGAATGCGTTCCTTTGTCTCAAACTTGTTAAACTTCAATTGCGATTCTTTCAAAATCACAAACAATTACGTCTTTACCATAAGCACTGATCTAAATAAACTCGTCACTTCCAGTAGCACTACTTTTCTTTTCTGTTTTTAAATATATCGTTTCCTTGCCTTATAGACTTATTTGGCAGGAATCTCCTATTTGCCCGCGGCAGTTATGAGTCGATTCCATACAAACATAAGACGTTATGAATCGATTCCATAGAGACATACATCTCAGTAGAACTATTGCTTTCATGTGATGCGGAACTGTTTATTATGCTGACCAAGGTGTTCTCAGGAGCCAAGCGCGTGAACATTAAAATGAAACTTATCGAGAGGTACTTTCGTGTAGTGGTGTTTGTTCCTCGATATTTTTACAAAATGGAATTTGGGATCTCTTCCAATTTTGCGTAGGCATCACGTCTTTAGTACCTGAGAGAGTGAAAGCTGGCTTAACTCCTGTGGAGCAGAACAGTTATTGTCGGAAGAGAGAAATTTGCACTTTACTCCTGCCATAGCTTTTAATCACGTTGTACACAAAGCGCCGCGGTACTGATCTGCAAATTGACATTTTAAATCCTTCTTCATCAGTTAGATGTTTATTAAAGATCTATACAGTTTGTTTTTCAATGTTTGTTTTGAGAAATGAAATTTGGGAGTTTTCCGAGTTTTGAACTAAGCCGGAAGCAAACTGAATGATTCAGGCATGTTATACATGAGCTGCCACGGTGTTGGCTCAAATCTTGACATCTTAAATTTTTCCTTGTCATTTGAAGGGTTTTTTTAAGTGGTCTTGATAGCTTCCCTAACTCAATGGCTTTAACCCATGACCGTAGCTAGTAACAGACAAACCGAGACACTTGGGAAGGAAAGACTTAATAGTCACGCGGTCAAATTAATTCTTTGTTTCAACTTAAGTCACACCTACGGAGTCTTAGGACGACACTAACTTTCGATTTGTTTATCTTCCAGCACCTTGCCTTAGTGAAGATCTCAAATGTTACCTTTGCTACTCGAGAACATCGTGGGATGAGTGTGAAAAGAATAAAAAAGTAGCAGTGTGTTACCCCAAGCACGGCGAGGTCTGCATCAAAATGCATCATATTGAAAACGATGACACAGAAAAGGGATATAAGGAAGATTTTGTCAGGATGTGTGGCCAAGCGCGGTTGTGTACGGACAAATACTGCCAGGAAAAATACAAAACTTGTCAAATAGATTGTTGTCATAGCGACCTGTGTAACGTGGCGACAGGGCGAACTCACGTGACAAGCACAATGCTGGCCACTGTGCTTGCTGTTTTGTTGTGTGTTCTGCAACTGCGTTGTATTTTCTGAACTTTTTTACTTTTTACAGTATCAATCGCAATTGATACTTTACATAGAGGGAATTCCGCATCACTTCTCGATTTCAGTTAGAGGCCGTTATCCGCGCCCGACTCCTGAATACGGGTCGAGTCCCACTTGTCCCGCACTGTAATGTGAGTCCAATCAGTGATTGACTTGAACTAACACGGTCCAAGAAGCGCCTGACCTGCATTGACTCGACAGAATCGCACTGATACGGTCGGAAAAATGCGGGTGACCCGCATTGATACGGGATTAGACCCGACTGAATCGCACTGATATGGGTGGCAAATGCGGTTGACCCGAATTGATACGGGATCTGAATCGCAGTGATACGGGTCAACATGCGCTTGACCCGCAGAGATTCCAGATCGATCCCAATTGACGCGCAATCTTTTTAATGTCTCGAAAGAAGTGTACTAATATCACCGTAGATAAACATTTCCTGAAAGTGTTCTTTTATACAACGAAAGCCATACGTCAAAATTTATTTCCTATTAAGCTGTAAAGTATTTTTGATTAATTGCACACTGTAAATATGATATTTTTATACAACGGAATAAATTGACGGCTATATAATAGCCACTGAGAAAGGCAAAATCAAACTTATTAATGCCGTCGTCATTTTACGCGTCTGAATAGCAAATAAGCAATGTATCAATTACTTGCGGCAAAATGTGTCGCACACAGTTCATTGCCAATAAACTTTTTACGATAACTGCAGAAGTTCTCGCGCGCTCATTGGCTAATTTGTATTGTCAATAAGCAGACAGACACATGAATTTATAATTTATGCGATGCGTCAATGAGCGAGAGCGGACAATTTGACAATTTGGTATCGTAAAAAACAACTTGGTGTCAGTTTTAATTGCGTCTGCCCTCTTATTGACAATGAATTTCGTCATAACATTGTCTAAGTAGTCTGCGGATCCACTCGACTATCGCCTCGTGGATCCACAGTTACTTTGATAATGTTATGACGAAATTCATGATCAATAACAGGACAGACACATTCTCTATTTTCCAACTGCCCATAATTTTCCAACTGCTCTTGGGAATATGCAGACTTCCCAAGAGCATTTCACAACAATAGTTTATGCAAAATTCGGGGGCCAAACAGAGTGAATTATGGGCAATAGGAAAATAGAGAATGAAAAACTGACGTCAATTTGTTAAATTGACACCTGATCTGGTTACCAAGCTCTGTCTTCATAATTTGCCCGCTCGATCCGTACAATGACAAAAGAACCTGAGAACAACTATATTGGTCTGGTATTTCCATAGCAGTCGATAGCTCGTTGTCAGTCCTCTTTAATAGCCCACATACCGAGGATGGCTTCAACGAAATCTGAGTATCTTTAACCCTTTCACGACTAAATGTACACCAAAGAAATGCCGTTTTTAACCCGTTAAATCAGTTTTTTGGCTGCCATGACGCTAAAAGGGCGTTAGTTTTGCTGGAAAAGCTATTTTTTTTTTTTTTGACCAAACAGATAGATTTCCCCAAGATTAAGTACAAAAATGTAGAATATTTTAAATTTAATAATAAAGTGTATTATCGTTTGTCTCACGATGTAGTCACTTGAGATGTAGATCGCGACGTTTCGACTGCTTACTGCTAGTCTTCTTCAGGCGATAAGGTCGACTGATTGCATGGTATCATTTATATCACAAAGGTCGGCTGTGATTGGTGCATTTCGATCCTCCTATTGTTCCATTGTTCCGGCGAGTAGCTGTTCCCTCAGCGGTCCGCTGTTGTACCGTTCTCCTGTTGTTGTGTTTCTTGATCGTGGGTATCCATGCTCCAGGAATTTCGATTCCACTATCCCTGTTGATGTTATTAGGGTGAAGTCTTATGTGAAGAGCTTCCTTGACCCTACGTGTGTACCAGTGAGGATCTCGATCAATAAACTTGACATCATTCCAGATAGGATAGTGGCCGGTCTCGTGGGTGTGTTCAGAAACGGCGGAGGTCTGGGTACGGGCGAGTCGTATATCCCTGTCGTGTTCTTTGATCCTCTCCTGCATAGATCTCCCTGTTTCCCCGATGTAGACTTTGCCGCACTCACAGGGAATCCTGCAGACAACACCATCTTGTTTAGCCGAGTTGACAGTGTCCTTTGGTCGCACTAAGTGTGACCGAAGTGTCGTGTCGGACTTAAAGACGGTGCGAATGCCTTGTTGTTCTAGGCAGCGGCGGAGAGACTCCGAAACTCCTTGGACATAAGGTAAAACGGCGGTGGATTTAAATTCCGCGACAGGCTCTCTTCTTGGGGTTGTTCGTGCCTTTGTGATCTTCTGTACAAAAGAGAAGGGATATCCGTTAGAAACAAGTACAGATGACAGATGTTTCTTCTCTTCAGCGATTACTGATGGTTTGGTCACGAGACGTTTAGCCCGGTCGTACAGACACTTCACAATACCGCGCTTTACTGACTGAGGGTGGTGTGAATCATACGCTAGGTACTGATCAGTATGTGTTGGTTTCCTGTAGACACTGGTGGTAAGGCGGCCATCAGCTTCTCTGTAAACTGACGTGTCGAGAAAGGCGATCTTGCTGTTGTTCTCGATCTCCATGGTGAAAAGGATTGATGGTTGTTGACTGTTCAGGTGTTGCAGGAAGACATCAGCTCTATCCCGATCCAGGATGGTGAAAGTATCATCTACGTAGCGTTTCCAGATCTTAGGCTTGCAAGGTGCGGACTCTATTGCTTGTTCTTCAAATATCTCCATGTAGAGATTAGCAATGACCGCGGATACAGGGCTCCCCATGGCTGCGCCGTCTTGTTGTTCGTAAATCGATCCGTTGTACTGGAAGTACGTAGATCTTAATACGAAATCCAAGAGGTCCGCGATTTGAACTGGTGTAAGTGTCGTGCGGTCAGCCAGGCCTGCATCGTTCTCCATTTTTTGTAGCGCGGCTTGTACGGCGCCCTCGATCGGTAAGTTGGTAAACAGTGACTCTACGTCGAAAGACACCATGATCTCGTGGTCCTGGATCTCTTCACTGGCGATAGTGGAGGCGAAGTCAGTTGAGTTCTTCACTGTGAAGTTCGAGTTATTTTAAATTTGGTGCATGCGCATAAGCCAAAATTTGGACCTTTTTTTGCGATGGCCCGTTCCGAATTTCTTTTATTGCTCTCTTCCTTTCCTTTTTCTCGGCCCTTTTACTCTCGCTATATTTTGCTTTTCATATTCTTTCTGGCTACCGCAAAAGTTGGGTGCTAATTATGGGCGAAGCCTGGAAATGGGACCTTGATCAATTATAAACAATTATTGGATGAGGTTTTTGTGATATCCAGAATAATCAAGGTCGAGGTAAGGCCTTCGGCTTCGGCTGATAACCCTTACCAAGACCTTGATTATTCTGGATATCACAAAAACCGAATCTAATAATTGTTTTACTATACACTGAACGAAAAAAATGAAAGTCATGTGTTTGTTTCTTCACTGACGGCAAGCAACACAAAGCGCGCCAACTTGACATGATTATCCTGACCTTGAGTGTCCTTGACATGATTGATGTATATTCTGTAGAGATGACGTCACAGGCGCTGATTTCGAAAATTAACTGTACACTTTCGACCAATCAGAAAAGAGATAGTGGGTTCAATGTATAATAACAGGTACAATGGACCGTTGTTTTCCAATTTGCTACGTCAGAATGCCGTCCATACAAAAAAAAACCGACTGTTGTGCGGATCTTAGGGGTCATTTCAAGTTTCCCACGAGTCACGTCAAGCAATTTAAAAACAATATTTACATAACGACCCTGTTATGTATCCCGGAAGTTCTTGCCAAGCGAACAAGAGTTCGACACTGCCGCTCGAAACCGGACTTCATGATCCGGTTACAAACATTTGGCCACATATTTCACAAAGAGCTCAAGAGTTGTCGGGACAATAACAAAGCCGGGAGAAAATGTGGTCGAATATAGCACTGTTATATTTGAAGTTGTTTTCAATATGGCTGCTGTTGTTTGCTGGTAAGTAATCAGTAGTAGAAAGTTAAGTCATAGTGGTGATTAGAATTGACCAAGAATTTTCATCAGCGGTGAATTGTGCCAAATTTTGCAATGAGTTTCATAAAAGCCGCATACCCTGCGAAGATTTGAGGCTAAAAGCAGGTATTCCTAATGTAAATTTGTTCGTTTAAAATAACTGTTCATCGCGGAGACTGATTCGCGAGAATAAAACTTCTGTTTTTGCTATCTTCGGTCTGTAGATAGGACAGCACAAATTACCACGTAGAACGTTGGGGAGTTAATGAAAAGTCTTGCATTTTGTGGTAAAAACAAGTTTTATTGCAACTAATCGTTCAGTCGAGAGCGAATTCTTGCAACGACACATAAATATGAATCTTTCATCCCGGCCTCAAATCTTCTCAGGGTATGCGGCTTTGAATTCGTAAATGACAAAATCCCTCGCAATAAATTACACACAGAGTTGTAGTGACACTAAAATCTAACGAAAAAGAGCGGTATCCATAGCCTTTTCCAGGCGTTCAGTTCGTTGGAATGCAGAAATCTTCCCAGCTTAGCTCTTCCTATATATTTCCGTTCAAAGATTGCCTAATTCTTTGCATGCATGGCAAAACTGAACGGCGATTATGTTTATCCCTTAATCAGCAGCACCCGAAGGGAACAACCAGCTGTTTACTGTGTCATCTGGCAATTCAGTGCGGATAGAAAACCTAATGATACGATGAAGGAAATTCAGGGACAGGGCTGGCAAATGGCACCTAGAAAATCTTGGCTCTCGGAACCCATCTCGAAATCTCGAACGCCCTTACACAAAAATAAGTCTTCGTGTTTCGACATTCCTCTAAAATCGTGCTACACTTTTCTGAAAGGGGTTTCCACGACTTGGGGAGTCTCGGCTTTGACTATCTTCCCGTCTATTTTATACTAGGTTCATATAGAATACATTTTGGCAGATGAGGACAGAGGTTTAGCACGCCCTTCATACGTCAAAACAGGAAGGCGATTCACTGAAGGAGAAAGTTTACGATCATATTTATCACAACAACTCGATGGGCAGTAAAAGGCTGGCCGTTACTGCATGACGAGTTGAAATTAAGGAGATTACGAGCATTCCAAGGGTTAACAACTTTCACGTGACAATATAAATTTTGCAAAACGCACCGAAAGGAATATATTTCCAGAATCTGCGGAACTCGAGTTCCGTCTCTTTCAGTCAAAATCACTAATCGTTGCATCTTCAGTTATTAGCATCTTAATGAACTCGTCTCTTCCAGTAGCACTATTTTTCTTTACTACTTTTTAATAGCGTTCCATTCCCATGAAACTCGACCCATTTGATTGCAAATCTTTCCCTTGTTCTTGGTTGCTAAGAATCGATAGACATTAAGTAGTTACTACTTTCATGTGAAGCTGAACTGTTTATTATGCTGAACATGGTGGTTTTTGGAACCCAAGTGTGTGATCAGTGGTCAATTGTTTCACATTTTGTATATGTTCGTAAAAGCTAAATACCCGTGGAAGATTTGAGGCTAAAAGCAAGTCTTCTCAACGCAACTTTATTAAAATAATTGTTATCAAGGCTGATTCATTGCCGTAAATTTCCGCTTTTCAATTCCCCGGTTTGTAGACAGGACAGCACAAATTATCATACGCACGTGGGAGACTTATTAAAAGTCTTGCATTATGTGGTTAAAGACAAGTCATATTGCAATTGTATAGTCGTAATAAAGCTGGGAATTCTTTCAGCGACACATAACTGACAAAAAATCTTCAACCGAATCAATACGCACGAATTTATGAAAAAAGTTCCTCGCAATCAAGCCCACGCAACGCTGCAACGAAGCTAAAACGAAGCTAGAACGCTTCTGAACGGAAGATCTAATACAGCGCTGTTTTCAGATAAGCTCTTCATATAAATAAATAAATATTTCCCTTCAGACTGCCTTGATTCTTTGCATGTTAAAACCGACATTTCGTTTAGCTTCGTTACGTTTTGAGAGCAGTACCCGAAGAGAGAAAACGAGTTGTAAATTAAACTTTGACATCTGGCGATTCAGAGTGCAATGTCATCTAAAATCATGGAAGTCTTAGTGTCAGATTTCGACGTCTCGGCGAGTCTCAAATTGTATTATTCTTCACCCATAAGATTTATAGAGCAGGCATAATTCGCAGATGTGGGTAGAGATTTAGCACGCTCTTCGTAAGTCAAACCCGGAAAAAGATTCACTGTAGACAGTCGGCAAGAGTAATTTTAACATCATGTTCATCATAAACAGCTAATTCTTCAGTAAAAAGCTACCGTCACAGCATATGAGTTGACAGTGGAGATTAGATCTATATAGAAGGGTTTACAAATTTTTCGTGACAATAATTAAGAAAATGTGCTGAAAGGAATGCGTTCCTTTGTCTCCAACTTGTTAAACTTCAATTGCGACTCTTTCAAAATCACAAACCGTTACCTCTTTCCCGTAAGCATCTAAATAAACTCGTCACTTCCAGTAGCACTACTTTTCTTTTCTGCTTTTTAATATATCGTTCCCTTGTCGTGAAACTAGACATATTTGATGGGAAATCTTCCATTTGCTCGCGGCAGTTATGAGTCGATTCCATACAAACATAAGAACTATTGCTTTCGTATGATGCGCAACTGTGTATTATGCTGACGAAGGTGTTCTCAGGAGCCAAGCGTGTTAACATTAAAATGAAAGTTATCGAGCAGTACTCTCGTGTAGTGCTGTTTGTTCCTCGATATTTTTACAAAATGGAATTTGGGATTTCTTCCAATTTTGCGTCTTAAATGGCTGCGAGAGTGAAAGCTGACTTAACTCCTGTGATGCGGAACAGTTATTGCCGGAAGAGAGAAATTTGCACTTTACTCCTGCCATAAGCTTTTAAGCACGTTGTTGTTCACAAAGCGCCGCAGTATTAATCGATAACAAGACATTTTAAATTCTTCCTCATCAGTAAGAGGTTTTTTAAAGATTTATAAAGTTTGTTTTTCAATGTTTGTCTTCCGAAATGAAATTTGTGAGTTTTCCGAGTGTTGAACTAAGCCGGAAGCAAATTGAATGATTCGGGCATGTTGTACATGAGGTGCCACGGTATTGGCTCAAAATGTTGTCATCTTAAATTGTTCCACGTCATTTGAAGATTTTTTTAAGTAGTCTTGATAGCTTCCGTAACTCAGTGGGCTTAACCCAGGACCGTAGCTAGTAACAGGTTAACAGAGACACTTGGGAAGGAAAGACTTGATATTCACCCGGTCAAATTAATTCTTTGCTTCAACTTACGTCACACGTACGGAGTCTTAGGACGACACTAACTTTCGATTTGTTTATCTTCCAGCACCTCGCCTTAGTGAAGATCTCAAATGTTACCTTTGCCACTCGAACATATCGTGGGATGAATGTGAAAAGAATAAAAAAGTAGGGGTTTGTTACCCCAACTACGACGACGTCTGCATCACAATGCATCATATTGAAAACGATGACACAGAAAAAGGATATAAGGAAGATTTTGTCAAGATGTGTGGCCAAGCGCGGTCGTGTACGGACAAAGACTGCCAGAAAAAATACAAAACTTGTCAAATAGATTGTTGTCATAGCGACTTGTGTAACGTAGCGACAGGGCGAACTCACGTGACAAGCACAATGCTGGCCACTGTGCTTGCTGTTTTGTTGTGTGTTCTACAATTGCGTTGTATTTTCTGAACTTTCTTCTCTCTCAATTGCGATTGATACTGTACATTGAGGAAATTGTGCAACATTTTTCGATTTGAGTTACGAGGCAGTTTTCCGCGCCCAACTCCTGAATACGGGTCGAGTCCCACTTGCCCCGCAGCGTAATGTGAGTCCAATCAGTGATTGACTTGAACTAATACGGTCCAAGAAGCGGCTGAACCGCATTGATACTGGATCAGACTCAACAGAATCGCACTGATACGGGTGAAAAAATGCGGTTGACCCGCATTGATACGGGATCAAACTCGACTGAATTGCACTGATACGGGCGGCAAATGCGGTTTATCCGAATTGATACGGATCTGAATCCCAGTAATACGGGCCAACATGCGCTTGACCCGCAGAGATTCTAGATCGATCCCAATCGACGCGCAATCTTTTTAATGTTGGAAGAAGTGTACTAATATCACCGTCAATAAACATTTCCTGAAAGTGTTCTTTTTCACAACGAACGCTATACGTCAAAATTTACTTCCTATTAAGCTGTAAAGTATTTTTGATCAATTGCACTCTGTAAATGTGATATTTTTATACAAAGGAATAAACTGGCGGTTATATATTGGCCATTGACAAAGGCAAAATCAAACTTATTAATGCCGTCATTTTACGCGTCTGAACATAAAATAAACGATATATCAATTACTTGGGGCAAAATGTGTCGCACACAGTTCACTGCTAATAAACTAATGGCACCCGATCTGGTTACACAGCTCTGTCTTCATAAGTGGCCCGTTCGCTCCGCGCAATGACAAAAGAACCGGAGAACGACTATACTGGAGCAGTCGATAGCTCGTTATCAGTCCACTTATCATAACATACCGAGGATGGTTTTAGCGAAATCTGATAAATACATGCAACGTTACAGGTTTTTTAGCCGGGGGGGCACTCCCAGAAAAATTGGGTTGGGCTGTGTAGCCCGCTTCCCAAATCCCTTACCCTATTTAAGACCAAGACTGCGATTTTCTATTCCCCATTTATGAGCTGTCCAAAAATTCGACACCCTATTTTTAAAAGACCTGACCATTAAATCAATACCCTGTTTCAGACCTGCATCGGTATAATTAGTTCTCTAGTTCAGACCGATGTTAAAGGTATAGTGAAGGACTTTTGTTGATGGTCTTATCGATAATGATGAAAGAGTAGCTTCTTCTACAAAAAAAAAACATACACAATTCAAGACTAGGTAGCAAAAACCAAACCCTATTTGAGACCAAAATTACCAAATTCGATACCCTATTTCTGACCAAAACGTCTACAGTAAAAAAAAACCATACCCTTTAGGCCTTTGGGGCCGTACATACCTACACAGCCCATATAAGGGAGTATCCCAACTCCAACGGGAATTGAACCCAAGACCTCCACGCAGGCTGATTGGCTGATAAGTGCTACAAAAGCGCAAAGGTATTGATATACCGCTACATGCTGGAGGTGAAGCTGTGATCGGCTTCTCATTTCAGTGGAAAATAGCAATTTTCCTTGTCGTTTCCCATGCATTTGATTGGCTATTCAATCGTTGATTATTTGTCGATCAGAGTCAACGCCAGCGCGAGTGCATTAGCCTCCTAATGCGGACATTCGTTTGGCTCATCTGCGTAGAAGGCTAAATCAACATTTCTTTAATTTTACGCTCGGAAAAACTAAATAAAACACACGACTTTTGAGACAGAACAAGAAGCGTTTCCATCTCAACAATAAGTTTACTCGTTTAGTCAGCCACAACTCCGCTCGTTGACTACCCTCGCACGTGAAAAAGCTCGAGTTTTTACGTTAATTAACTGAATTTGTTGGCTACTCGCCAAGCTAACGTTTACAATGGACACAATAACTTTCCCAGTGAAACTGACATTATCAAACATTTGTGCAATAACAAAAAGCAAGAAAAAAGCTCGGACAATCATGTACTCCCACTCACTCAGAGAGAGACAATGTCAGAGTAAAATCAGGTTTAGGTTACAGTGGCCTGAATTGATTTCAGCGTAAGATCACAAAATAGGAAAAAAAATAATCTGTTATACCTTCAAGGGTTCGATTTTTCCACAAAAGGCATAGTCAAAATACTAAAGCTGCCTATTTCTGACCGTTATCTGGAGGGATTATCGCCAAACGTTTGAAAACTTCATTGCTACTTGTAAGCTAACATAGCCTTCCATTTTCATTTCCCC